>NW_027187347.1:19625930-19718467 GCF_028583685.1 Petaurus breviceps papuanus
TGTGTGTGTGTGTGTGTGTGTGTGTGTGTGTGTGTGTGTGTGTGTGTGTGTGTGTGTTAAGTGTCCGAGAGCAGATTTGAATTCAGGTCCTCCTGACTCCAGGGCCAGTGCTCTCACTGTGCCACCTAGCCACCCAAACTTGCCCAAATCTGAAAGGAGCAGTATTTTATACCTAAATTCTACTCTGAGGAATTAGGTTTCAGGGTACCATTGTTCTTTAAAGAGAATATAGAGAGTGGGCCAAAAGTCTTCGTGCAGATTTAAGTTTTGGTGGTTTAAGCTTTTGGAATACCTCCTATATTTCTTGGAGAGTAAGTAAGTATCTGAAACAGATAAAACTACGTTTAATGCAATTCAACAAGTAGTAAGTATCTACCATACATTTATGCTATAGTAGGTAGTGGGATGTTAACATAAAAACAACATAGTCCCTGTCCTCCAGCAGCTTATTTTTAAATTTTTTTGGTAAATTTTTGTTGTTTTTGATGAACAATCACTTGATTTCTCTCCTTTTCTCTCTCACCTCTCCACTGAGAAAAGCAAAAGAAAAAAATTTTAATTTTTATAAATATACATGGTATATATATATGCAAAACAAATTCAACATTAACCACACCCAAAATATTTTGTGACTTTTTGCCCATGAGTCCATCATCCCTTTGTCAGAAGGTGGGTAGCCTTCTTTATCATCAGCAAGGTTTTCAGCTGAAAGATGGAGAGCAAGAGACCCATGAGAGGTTTGAGGAGGGAAGAAAAGATTTGGAAAAGCTGCTTATGGTGTGATAGTAGGTCAGTTTGGGAGGTATTGGATGCTTTGTAGTCATGACCCATTTGAGATTACATAATCTGAATTTGTAGGAGACCTAGGCAGCATGGTTTTAAAATTTTTTTTCCAGCTTCCTGAGTAGGAGTGAAAGCAGAGAATGGTGGAAATACTCCAAGTCTGATGCCTGGCAGCGCAAGATTGATGATAGGAAAATGGGACAAGCAACCCAAGTGAAGAAGATAGTGTAGGGGCTCATCAAATGATCAGAATGAGGCAGGGATGAGAGTAGAGCCAATTGCAGTTATGGTCTGGGAGAGACCAAGGGACTGAGGCACTGCAGGTTGCAGATGAAAAGTTTTGGGTTGTAGAGTGGAGTGAGATGGAATGATACCAGATTGTGATCAGATAAGGGACTTTCAGGGTTTATGAACATGAAAGTGGAAAATTTTTAGATGATGGCAAGATCATATGGTTGTTCTTTTGAGAGCTGTTTGTTTTCATTCAATTCCTTTGACCACTTTGGGGAATGCCTTTTGGTTTCAGATATTTATGTTAATTTCCTATGTATCTTGGATATCAGAGGTAATTGATACAAAGATTTTTTTTCCACTTACTATTTCATTCACTTCTTTTCCTACTTAATCTAATTTTTTATATCCAAGCTTTTCAATTTCATTTAGCTAAAATTATTTTATTTTATAATTACCTTTTTCTTATGTTTGCTTAAGAATTCATCCCCTAACTGTAGTTGTGAAAAGTTTATGATATGTTTCTTTTCCAATTTTTTGTGGTATGGTCTTTAATATTTAGGGCACCAATCCATTTTGAGTTTATTGTGTATAGCATAAGATATTAGTCTAAAACTAATTTCTACCACCCTGCTTTCCAGTTTTACCAGCATTTTTTTTGTCAAATAGAGAGTTTTTTTCCTATGTAATTATGCTTTGGAGTTTATTGAACACTGGGTTATTCAGGTCAGTTATTTCTTATTCTTCCTTATTTAGTCTGTTCCATTGATTTACTTTTCTATTTTTTTTTAACAAGGAACAAAAGGTTTTTTAATGGTTATTACTTTATAATAAAGTTGAAGCCTTGAAGTGCTATTTCCCTCTCATTCCCTTTTAGAATTATTTCCCTGGATATTCTATATCTTTTGTTCCCTCAAATGAATTTTGTTATAATTTTGTCTAGCTGTGTAAAGTATCCCTTTGGTAGTTTGATTGGTATAGCACTAAATCTGTAAATTAATTTTAGTAGTATTTTCAACTTTATTATTTTGGCACAGCATAGCCATATAGACCATTCCTCCAGTTATGTAAGTTCTTTAGTTCTTTAAGGAGCATTTTGAATTTATATCTATAAACATATTCTATGCATGTTGATAGACTGCCAGATGTTTTATTCTTTTCTATATAATAATCATACAATCAATAGAGTAACAATAGAAAGGGAAGTCCTATTGAAGAAAAAAAAAACCTGCAAAATTCAGGTATATATTTTTGATAAAAAAATTGAACTTGAAAAGAAAATGTCCCAAAAGACCACATGGTATAGCAGGTAGATGGTCTACTTTGTCTTCAGGATGACCTAGATTTAGGTCTTTTAGATGTGTGATCCTGAGCAAGTCATTTAACATCTTCATGTCCCAGATGACTCCTTAAATTTGCCAGTTATTGACCAGCTGCTTGGCTGCAGGTGGCAGGGTAATTGTTATACTGATGAAATAATCAATCAGTCAGCAAACCTTTATTAAATCTATTCTGTGTTCCAAATATTATTCTAAGAGTTGAAAAAATGAAGCCATCCTTACTCATAATGTGCTTGCATTCTAATGCATTCGTTAAGTCCAGACCAAAATAAAACAAACAGACAAGCAAACAGAAATATAAAGGAACAAAGTGAAGAAGCTAAAACTCAAATGAGAAGTGCTTAAAAACTTAAATTTTAATATAAGATTTTACCATAATAAAAATATTATTTGGGAAATATTGTGGTCCATTATCCACACTAAAATCAAGCTACTTAGGTCAATCTAAATATCTAAGGGTATAAAAAATATTTTAAAGGTTTTAAAAGCCTGAACAGTTAGAAACCAATAATAATGCTATAATTTATTCAATACTAAGAACAATACATTGTAACAATAATTTTCTAGTACAGTGCCAAAATTCCTTGAAAGCTGGCAACATGTGGAAAATCTGAGCTCATCATCTTTCCCTCCAAACCCTTGCTCTTCCTAATGATTTTACTTTAACTGTTGAGAGCACTTTCATTCTCCCAGTCACCTAGAGTCACAAATTAGATGTCATCCTCTACTCCTTATTCTCCCTCACTCCTTCGAATCTGTCTTCCTGATTCTCCCATCCTGCCATCTTTTGTGTATGTCGTCTTCTCTCCTGACAGTGCCACCCCCTTGGTACAGGTAGCCCCTCATCATCTCATACCTGGACTATAGCAGTAGCCATTGGGTTGGTCTCACTGCCTTATGTCTCCTCATATCGTTCCAATCCCACTCAGGTGTCAAACTGATTTCCCTAAAGTACAGATAACATATTATAAAATAAGTACATAGGAGAGATCATATAGAGTGACCAGAGAGATTCTGGAAGGTTTTCTTCTGACTGAGGAGGGACCAGGAAAGGTTTCACAGAGGTCTTATGGAGGGCATCCCAGTTGGTCCTTGAAAGAAAGAAAGGCTGTCAGTAGCTGTAGAGGTATTATGATACAGTGGAAAGATATAGTGGGAAGTGCTGGATTTGGAATCCCTGGTTTCAAATTTACTCTCTAGTGTTTACTTGTCATAGGACCAGGGGGAAGTTTCCAGCCCTCTGAACATCAGTTTCTCCTTCCATAAAATGAGGCCAATCTAGATTACATACCGTGTGTTGTTGTTACACATGTTGAAGGATGTGTATAACACACACAGTGCTGTTACCACTTTTAGATAATGTGTGAAAATACTTTATAAATATTAAAGTTTTATGTGATAGCTTTTATTAGAATTGGGGGAAGCAGTGCATTCTAGACATTGTGATAATAGATTTAGAGGTAAAAGGGACTTTAGAGATCATTGTAATCCAACCCCTTCATTTATAGATGAGGAAACTGAGGCCCAATGAGTTTACAAGTTTATAATCCTAGAACCAGAAGGGAGATCAGAGTCTGTCTAATTCAGTCTCTCCATTTACAGAAGAGAAAACTGAACTCCATGGACATTAAGACATCCAAGGTTACATAAGTAATAAACATTAGAAGCTAGATTAGAAACAGAAACTAGAACCTGGTCCTCTGACTCTAGAGGCAATGAATGCCCTTTCCACTGTATCACACTGTGATTTTTAAAGGTTTAGAGGCAGAGGAGGGTAGGATAAGATTACAAACCAGTTAGTAGCCATTTACTGATTATGAACCCTCAAACAAAAGAGATA
This sequence comes from Petaurus breviceps papuanus, assembly GCF_028583685.1. NCBI lineage: Eukaryota > Metazoa > Chordata > Mammalia > Diprotodontia > Petauridae > Petaurus > Petaurus breviceps. The sequence goes on from NW_027187347.1 coordinate 19,630,125, forward strand.
TCTATTCATTTTAACCAGAAGTAACTAATATACTAATAATAGCTAACATTTATGCAGCACCTACTATGTGCCAGGCACTGTGCTAAGCACTTTGTAATTATTGTATCATTTGATTCTCACAACAACTCTGTGAAGTACATGCTTTTATTATCCCCATTTCACAGATGAGGAAACTGAGATAAGCAGTGGTCTGTGAACTTGCCCAAGGTCTTATAGGTAATAAGAGTCTGAGGCTAGATTTGAACTCGGGTCTTTCTGACACCAGACCCGGGGTTCTAGCTATGCACCACCTAGCTGCCTAAATCATTCTGTTTGTTCCTGTGACTACTTTTGAACTTCTTTCCAGTGCATTTGTTATGGATGTTACTATTATTGTTTTCTTCAATCACGTAGTTATAGTTAGTGTGAATAATGACAGTTCTGCAAATTAAAACTGCTCATGGATTCCACATTATACTACTTTGATTGACAAAGATCATTAAAGATATAATAGGTTGCATTGCTGTTATAACTATGACAAAATAGGACTGCCTTGTGAAGTTTCCTATTATTAAGAATGTTCAGAAATTGGGTGATCATCTGCCAGAGATGATTTGGAGGAGATTCTTGCATATAGTGGAATATTGGACTAGATGACCCTCTAAAGTCCTTTCTAAACATAATATTCTAAAATAGGGAAATTCTGAGTTAGTGAAGTTGAGGTAGCTCATTTTATTTGGAAAAAAAGAGGTTATCTTCTGAGATATAGATAGACCTGTATGAGGTGCAGTTTAATTAAACTCAACAAATAGTCATTGATTTTTAACTGTGAAGGGATTGATGAATGTGGAAATAATTGGAACTATGTTGAAAATGTCATTTTTCAACCAAGTACCTTATTAATAAGTCCTAGAACATTTATTGAGTGCCCCTTATGTATAAGGCATTGTGATAAGTACTATTTGATGTAGTTTTTTTCTCTAAGCAAATTGTCCTGTATTTTGCCTTATGCATATATGTATCAATCAGTAAATATTTATTAAGCAATTACTATGTGCCAAGCACTGTTCTAAGTGGTGAGGATACAAAAAAAGAGTCAAAAGACAGTTGCTGCCCTCAAAGAGCTTACAATTTATATTCCTCAACCTGAGTATGATATTTTTGAATTCTCATCTATTTCAACTTAGTCTCTTTCATTGGAAATGTTGTGTATTCTCTCTCTAACCCTATAATCGTTTACCTATTTGTTAAAAGAATGTTGAACAAAGAACTAATCTTACCTTTAGTCTATTTAATGTGCCATTCCTTGATGTTCACTCTCAGAGCTTTCAACTATTCTCTTTTAGTATCACTCTCAAATTTGGGTCTCTAAGCTGATCACTCTTCTTCATTTTTAACTGTTTGTTGGATAAAAATCCTAGAGTTAGAAGGGATTTTAAAGGCAATCCAGCCCTAGCCCCTATCTAATTAATGAATTCCTTCTTGTATATCACCAGCAGATGGTCATCTAGACTCTGCTTACACATTTCAGTGAAAATGAACTTCATAAAGCAGCAAATTCCTTTTTTTGGATTAGCTCCAAAGGGACTTTGTGAGAAAAGATTTGTAACCCTTAAGAGTATTACAGAAATGTTGTCTAGCTAATTAATAGACTTATATTGAGCTCAAATTTATATCCCTGCAATTTCCTCTCTCTGGTCCTGGTATTGTCCCCTGGAGCCATATAGAAATGTATTTCCTGCCAGCATCTCAAATGTAGCATGTCTAATACTGATGTCATCTTATATCAAAAAAGAGATTCCTCTTTTAATGTATCTATTTTCTGTTCATATACTTTGCAGTTCTATACAGTCAGTTAAAACAAGATCTGGAACTGACTGTAGGTCAGATCATGGGCTTCTTATCGCAAAATTTAGACTTAAATGGAAGAAAGTAGGGAAAACCATCAGACTATATAGGTACAACCTAAATAACATCCTTTATGAATATGAAGTAGAAATAATGAATAGATTTAAGGAATTAGATCTGGTAAATAGAGTGCCTGAAGAACTATGAACAGAGGTTTACAATGTTGTATAGGAGACAGCAACAAAATATTCCAAAGGAAAAGAAGAGCAAGAAAGCAAAATGTCTGTCTGATGAGGCTTTACAAATACCTGAGGAGAGGAGGAAAGGTGAAACAGAAAGTAGAAAGGAGCGATTGTATTGAACCGAGTCCAGAATTTCAGAGAATAGCAAGGAGAGAGAAGGTTTTCTTAAATGAGCAATGCAAAGAAATAGAAGAAAATGATACAATTGGAAAGACAGGAAATCTCTTCAAGAAAATTAGATACACCAAATGATCACTTCATTAAAAAATGGATACAATAAAAGAGAGGCTTAGCAGAAGTAGAAGAAATTAAGGAGAGATGGCAAGAATACGCAGAAGAACCATACAAGAAAGATCTTAACAGCACTAATAACCATGCTGGTGTGGTTACTAATCTAAAGCCAGACATCCTGAAGAATGAAGTCAAGTGGACCATAGGAAGTATTGCTAACAATAAAGTTTGTGGAGGTGATGGAATTCCAGCTGAGCTATTTAAAACCCTGAAATATGATGCTATTAAAGTGCTGCACTCTATGCCAGCAAATTTGGAAAACACAACAGTGGTCACTAGATTGGAAAAGACCAGTTTACATCCCGTTCCTAAAGAAGGGCAACGCCAAAGAATGTTCAAATTACTGAACAGTTGCATTTTGCAAGTTAAGCGACTTCAGCAATATGTGAACTAAGAATTACCAGAAGAATAGGGTGGTTGTTGAAGAGGCAGAGGAATCAAAGATCAAAAGGCCAATATTTGGCTGGATTATGGACAAAGCAAGGGAGTTCCAGAAAAGCATCACCTTCTGTTTCATTGACTACACTAAAGCCTTTGTCTGTGCAGATTACATGGTAAGTCCTCAATAAGATAGGCGTAACAGACCATCTTATTTGTCTCCTGAGGAGCCTATATGTGGGCCAGGAAGCAACAGTTAGAACCTAACATAGAATAACTGATTGGTTTAAGATCAGAAAAGGAGCATGGCAAGGCTACATGTTGTCACTTATTTATGTGTGGAATTCATTATACAAAATGCCAGGCTGGATGAATCAAAAGCTTGAATTAAAATTGCTGGGAGAAGTATCAACAATCTCATATGTGCGGATGACACCACTCTGATGGCAGAAAATGAAGAATTAAGAAGCCTCTTAATGAGGGTGAAAAAGGAGAGTGTAAAAGCTGGCATGAAACTTAATATCCAAAAAGACTAAGATCTTGGCAACTGGTCCCATTGCTTTCTGGCAAATAGAGGGAGATGAAATGGAAGCAGTGTTTGATTTTATGTTCTTGAGCTCAAAGATCACTGCAGAAGTGACTGCAGCCACGAAATGAAAAGACACTTGCTCCTTGGAAAGAATGCTGTGACAAATCTGGACAGTATCCTAAAAAGCAGAGACATCACTTTGCCGACAAAGGTCCATGTAGTCCAAGCTATGGTTTTTCCAGTAGCAATTATGACTCTGAGAGTTGGACTATAAAGAAAGCTGAGTGCTGTGGAATCAATGATTTCAAACTGTGGTGCTAGAGAAAACTTTTGAGAGTCCCTTGGATAGCAAGGAGATCAAATTAATCAATATTTAAAGAAATTAATTTTAGACTTCTCACTGAAAGGTCAAATAACGAAGCTGAAATTTAAATGCTTTGGTTATATGATATGTTTGGTTATATTATAAAAGACCCTGATTTTGAGAAAGATTGAAGGCAAATGGAAAAGGGGATGGCAGAGGATGAAATGGATAGTTAGTGTCTAGATGGGTAGCGTCATGGAAACAGTGAATATGAACTTGGACAGACTTAGGGAGATGGTGGAGGATAGTAGGGTCTGGCTTGCTACAGTTCATGAGGTGAAGAGGAGTCAGGTACAACTGAATGACTCAACAACATTTCCCCTTCAAATCATTCTACATCTTGAAGCCAATGTGTTCTTCAAATATCACTTTAATTCTGTCACTCTTTTACTTAAGATTTGGTGGTCTTGTATTAGCTACCATATCAAGTCTAAATTCTTCTAAAGTAGCTTCTAAGACCCTTCCTAACCTTACCTCTTCTCATTTCTAGTCTTCTCTTCATCTCCCCAACACAATGCATTCATTTTAGTCAGGTTAGTTTTCTCATTGTCCAGAATAACTTCTACCACTGTCACTTTGCTTGTGTTCCTGTCTACGCTATCCCCTTCTTTCTAGCCACATAACACCTGTCCTTTCAGACTTACTCATCTTCACTTATTCTGGAAACCTCCTTGTTTTCTCTTTTCTATTATGAATTCCTCCTGAATTTCCAGTCTGCATTGTTTTAGCAGGAAAAGAGGCATGAGCCATACCCGTTGAGTCACTGTATCTAGTTTAGGATCAATTAAGATATTATTTTGGGTCAGGAATGTCAAAACCAGTCTATCCAATAGTGAAGAAATCTAGAATTAGAGTGAAGTTACCAGAATGGATTCTGGACTACAGAGATAATATTCAAGTTAGAGCAGACAGAACAAACAAGAAGTGAGATCAGGTACACCTGAGGTCTGAGTTACTTGGTCATTAAGCCAAGGCCAAAAAGTCACATGTCAGGATTCAGTGGGGAAATAGGACTATACATATAGAGGTTTACCTATGTGCTGGATGACACAAGAAACATCACAGGTAAAACCAGGTACTCTTAACATTGAATTCCCTTTGTGGCAAGGAAGTATTACGTTATGTGTAATATTATTATTGCTATTTCACAGCTAATCATGAAAACTCACCCTTATAGAGTACTTTAAGACATATAAGGGACTTCCTTGCAACAACCCTGTGAGAGGGATAGCTTAAGTATTATTAACCCTATTTTATAGATGAGGAAAATGAGACTTAAAAAGGTTCAGTGACTTGCTCAGGGTCACATATGTCTAGAGCCAGGACTCAAATCCAGTTCTTTCTGACTCTTGATTCTTTTCCAGTTGCATCTTCTTGACCACAGGAACTTCAAATGTAGACCACCCACTGAGACTGCCATCACTGCACGGGGTGTTGTTCTTTCAATGCTTTAACAGCTAGCCTTTGTAGAACTCTTTAAGGTTTTCAAAGCACTTTACATAACCTGTTTTATTTGAGCCTTTAATTCTAAGACCCATTACCAGCTGAACATCTTAGCAGAAGATGTCCTGTCCTTTGTGAAGAGAGTCATTGGATTCAGAATCACTATTAGCTACTGTAGATTTGATCAGATAACACAATTGCTATTAATTCATTTGACACAATGTAGTGAACTATAAAATCACAATGTACCTACTCTTTCAGCCACTGTCAAGCAGGACAGTGGCATCACATGCCTTCTATCAGGCTCCTCTGGAAGTCATTAAGCCATCATATACATTGAGACTGGCCACCTCACAATACTTTGTATAGGTCTCTGATGAGGAAGACTTTGTGAACAAATGTACCATATGTGCACGGATTATAAAACCCCAAAACTGATGCTATGGCCCCAGTAGATTTTGCTGGCAGTATATCCCTGGCAACAAGTCTCACTGGACTGTGTAGTGGAGTAGTGCATTTGCCTCTCTCTGAGGATGTACCATAATTCCACTAGTAACTGTTTGTTTTACAAAAATGACATACTTTGTTATGTGTACTAAAATGGCCAAAATACAGAATAGCCTAGCTACTTTTAACCTGACTCAGTCTAGAGCTTACTACAGGAAGTTCTCTCCAACAAAGATTTACATTTTATCTCCAAGTTCTGGAATTCACTTCTCTGTACTCCCTCTTTTTTTTTTGACTTTTTTTGATTTCATCAACCTCCATGGATTCATTATTATCACTATGCAGATGAAACATAACTATCCCCCATCTGACTTTTGAGTTTCAGGAACACATTATCAACTACCTCCTCAACATCTCTACATGGATATCATAGGCGTTGCAAAGTCAGTAAGTCCCAAAGAGAACTCATTATGTTTTCCTCTCTTCCTATAACCTATCCCTCTTCCTAACTTTTCTATTTTTGTTGAGGGCACTACTATATTTTTAGTTACCCAGGCTCATGATTTTGAATGTATCCTCCACTCTTCCCTCTCCCTCACTTCTTGTTGATTTTATTTTTATTTTATCTCTTGTACTCATGCCCATTTATCTACTGATATCATAGTCACTTTCATTGAGGCCTTCATCTCCTCACCAGTGTGCTAATGCACTGGCTACTATTTGGTTTCTCACTAATCCGTTTTCTACTTAGCTACTAAATTGAAATTCCTAAAGCATAGGCCTGATCATAGTGTTCCTGATCAGGAAGTTTCAGTTCTTCCCTATTGTCCCTATTGACTGTAAATAAAATACAGACTCCTCTGGCATCTAAATCTCTTCTTTGGCATTTACAATCTGGCTGTAGCCTGTCTTTCCAATCTTATTACATATTACCTTTCTTCATGCACTCTACAGTTTAGCCAAAGGCCCACTTGCCATTCCTAATGTATATAAAAGGTATCAAACAAATGACCCCCTAGGCTGTATGCCTGAAATACTCCTCCATGCAGCCTGAATCAGAATAAAATGTGATGGGGAAATATTTAACAAAATAAACAAATACAGTAAAACATAGAGGACATTACATTTGAAGATTAAATCAATATGTAGTCTGCAGGGATATTTATGTATGGATTTTTGGCCCCACTTTCTGTTTGACTTTGACACTGGTAACGTGTGTGACATTCTAACTCCTATCTTTGTACCTTTTGCACAAATGCTTGAAATGCACTTAGAATCTCCGAGGATTCTAATCCCTCAAGTCCCACTCCCTCCACAGGACCTTTCCTGATGTTCCCAGTTATTAGCAGCAGAAATAGGCTCAGGAATATTTTATTACCCCACCCCCATCCCCGTTGCTCCTCACCCACGCCCAATACTTTGTATATATTTTTAAAATGTAATTATCTATGTACATGTTATTTTCTCTCTATAATATGTCAGCTCCTTGAGGGCAGAGACTTTTGTCTTTTTATATATAAAACCCAGCACATAGTAGATACTTAACAAATCCTTGTTGATTTGAACTGAATCCAAACATCCTATTATTATTCTCAAGTTTTCCCTGACCTTGCTTTCTTAGCCAGTTGGGACCAGAGTGAAGTTAGGAACATCCTTGATTTCCAGTGGAGCTAATAATATCCTGATATAGCTAGTAGATTAGAAGAGTTATGGGGCCATCAAGTGAGCTCAGGAAGTAGGATCATCAATATATGCTTCAGCTATCACCTATGGATCTACAGATTTGTACCTCTGCCAAGGAGTACATTATTTTACCTGTCTTTACCTGGTGAATTTCAGCTTTCTTTAAATCTTATACCAAATGTCATAGCCTCTTAAGAAAAGTATCCTTCCTTCTTCTCTCATAGACCTTACCTGTTTTATAAGTCTCCAAATGGATTTACCACATATTATTGTGTATTATGGATAGCTATGCTACTATCTCATTTCTCAAATGCACGAAAAACAACTCGAAGGAGAGAACTGCGTCTTGTCTGTAATCTTTGTCTTTCTCCCAATACCTAGCATAGTGCTCAGCATGTGGGTGCTTAATAAATGTTTACTGTATTGTGCTATCATAATGTATTTCTGGAGGTAAATTTTGTGAAAGGGCAGTCAGGACCTGGTGTAGAAACACATGGGTTTGTCGTGCATATGTTAGCCCATGATGTTCATTCGTATACAGGAAGGTATTTAAAGGCCACAGGTACTTTTCTCTTGGCCAGATCTACTCTGTTTTGGAGTAAGAGTCCATACCATGTATTTCCCTGACTTCTCCTGATTTCTTCTAGCATTCTGACCTTGATTTAGCGACCTAATTCCACTCTTCTGTATTCTTAGTCTTACTTTGAATTTGTTGCATGTATTTTCCTGTAATTCCTTATCTCAACCTGGTGACATAACCCTGATTATTGATTATTTCCATGGGTCAATATTTTGGCTTTCCATTCTTCATCTAAGACTGTATGGCAACTTGGCCAGGATAGGCCTCCCTCAGGCCTTTCATAGCATCAAAAGGTTTGAGATGGATTTTCAAGCCAAGAGAAAGGACATAGAAAGTCAGAAGTCAGAATAATGGATAGGGGTTTATAGGTTGGAACAAGGCTGACCTTGGAGAAGCAAATCACTGTTGAGGAGGTATATTCCTGGCTACCTTAAATGGCTCTCTGTTCTTGGTAAGCTACCCTCCTTCATGTGATTGGGATTCACAGGGTAAACTTTAGCGCACCAAGCTCACCTATTTTTCTTTCAGGTTCTGACACATACCCCTTACCATTTTATTACTATCTAATGTCTCTCCCTTTATTTGGTGTGAAAGCTTTATATCCTGAACTGGATTATAAACTCCTTGAAAATAGTGACTGTGCTTGTATGTCCCTTACTCTTATTAAACTCCTAGTATATCTCTTAGTCCATGGAAAAATACTTGTTGTTTGATCGATTGAATTCAACGCTATTTAATGAAATAAACATTTGTTAAGTGTATATGTCCTAAATCCATAGCCCTGGGGATACGAAATAAAAAACAAAACTATCTACCTTCTAGAAACATCCATGAGGCTCTGGCTAAAGGGAGTGGCTAAAGCATGCCCTCAGATGAATAAATATAAGGTAACTTGAGGAAGATAATACTGCAGACACTAAATCTAATACAGTATCTGCTGAGATTATCAAGAATGCTGGTGACAGTCTAGCTGTTTTTTCCATTTCTTCAACCCAAAGGTCATGGTATGTCAGATATTAGGAAGTTTTGAGAAAACCAGATATTTAATATTATATATGTGTGTGTTATACATGTATTACATACAATATATTATCGCAAGATGTCAACATGCAGTAATCTTTTTTAAAAATATAAATGCCTCTCTCTGAGTCACAAGGGACAATTCGACAGGGTTGAAAGTTGGTCATGTCCCTAGGGGCTTTATTAAATAGCCAAATTGTGGATACACTCAAGCAACTTGAAAATCTAGGAGTTTAAACTAGAATTCAGAATAACCTGACCCCAGAATGGGAATTACTCAGGGTGGGGAGTGGTTTCTCTCAACCATATTAGTTAGTCATGTCAATTTAAAATAGGGCTTCTTGACCAGTAAGATACACTGCCTTCAGCAGGGCACAGAGATACACATTCCAGATGGACACAGATACAGAGGGACTTCTAGCAGTAGGAAAGAGAGCTATCTATGAAGGCAAGGGAGAGCTGTCCCTGGCAGAGAAGGAAGCTTAGAAGAAGAGCTGACTCTGGGAGCCCACCTGAACAAGCCACCCAGCAGAGACCTTGCATGTAGGAGGGAGGTTTGTAAGCACTCCATAGGACAGAAAAGCTGATGAAATAATTTGATAACAGAGTTGTGAGTTTCCTTGACCTTACATGTGCTTCACTGCCTTGGTGCTCTTCAATTTGGACCTACTTTTTTCATGGATGCTGTGTGTATTTGTGTATTGTCTCTGTTTGGGGGGCAGCGGGTAATGTCTTATAGCTACTGTTCTTAGTGTGACATTTTAATAAATACCACTGCTTTGAGTTAATTTTGATTAGTGGCAGACCCTTAATAGGAAAACAAAACAAAACAAAGCACGGCAGATTTTTAAGCTCCAGTTGTAGAAATGCAGACCCACAAAGGACACCACTCGAACTTGAGGTAGTAGGTGGAATAACCCAGAGAAGATGCTACATGTATAAAAATATAAAAATATTCATCTGAATATTTGAATCTTTCAGTTTTCATTTGAATGTTTCAGTAAATGTGGTCATGTAAAAGAAATTGCCATCCAGGAAGGGTTGGTCTACTATTTCATTTATTTGTTTTTAATTCTAGATAGTATACTTTTTTTTTTTTGCTCAGAGTCCAAGTGATAAAATCATTATTAAAATATTTGGCCCTGGTAGCAGCAAAATAAAAAAAAACAACTAACACAAAAAGATTCATAGTTTAGTGTCTGTTATATTGTTGAGTCAGCAAGGATTTAAGTATTAACTATGTGTCAGACACCATGCTCAACACTGAGGATTCAGAGAAAGGCAAAAACCACCCCTGCTTTCAAGGAGTATACTTTCTTCTGGGTACTAAGAGTTTAAGGGTAAGGAACATATGAGCACAGTTGTATTCAAGGAGTTTATAATCTAGTTGAGGATATACAACTTTCATACCAAATATATGACAACATGAAAATACCCAGGTACATACAAGATCTATACAGAGCAAATGAAAGGTAATACGGAATGGGAAGAGAGGATAATAGGAGTCTAGAAAGGCTTCCAGAAGACAATTTTTGATTTGTGTCTTGAAGGAACCCAGAGAAACCAAGAGCTGAAAGAGAAGGAGCCAAGCATTACAGGAATGGAGGATGAGGAGGGCAGCCAGGGCAAAGGCATGACAGTGAGAGATGGAATGTTGTGTTTGAGGAATGACAAGGAGGCCAGTGTAGCTGGATCAAAGAGTGTGTGGGGGGGAGTAAATGTAAAAAGACTGGAGAGGTAAGGAAGAGACTAGGTTATGAAGAGCTGTAAATGCCAAACGGAGGAAACCACTGGAGCTCATTGAGCAAGATATGACATGATCATAGCTGTGCTCTAGGAAAATCACCTTGGCAGCTGATTAGACTAGAGGAGGGAGAGACTTGTTCAGGAAGACCGATTAGAAGGCTATTGCAGTATTCCTGGAGAGAAGGGATAAGGTCTGTAAAGTGAGTAGTTTTCTAAATTTTAGTAAAAAGTTAAGACTTTGATAATATTGTAAAATGACTTAAAATGACACTAAAAACAATTCTAATTAAATTGCATAAAGCATGCATAGGGGGTATAAATAATTTTAATCATTACAAATCAATGTGTTTATTATTTGCTATCTTTCAGACGGTCCGGCATGGGTTTCCTTACCAGCCTACAGCCTTAGCCTTTGATCCAGTCCAGAAAATTTTGGCTATTGGGACGAGAACAGGTGCTATACGAATGTATCCTTGCTCTTTTGTTAATTCATAGGTATTTTTATCATCAATGACAATTCTATAAACACTTGGGTAAGTGAAATTTTCCTAATTATAACTATGGAATCTTCATTAAGGGTACAGGGAAAAAGGAAAAGTATAAAAAGTCTAATTTCAAATGGCTCCTGTGTTTTTATCATTTTCATTGTTTATTGACTTAGGACATTTCAAGTATGGGTTAAAAAAATGTAGTTACCCTTTTCAGTAAGTGCATTTTTCCCTAATGTGAATGTTCAAAGGCAACTATTGTAGTCATATAGACTTACTGTGTACTTTTTAATTACCATGACAAGTGGTAAAAGGAGAAAGTGAGATTCTAATCCACTCCTACCTATGAATGGAAATTTGCAGGATGGGGAGAGTGGAGTATGGGAAGGGAATAAGGTGGTAGAAGGAGTTACAGAATAAGCAAAGGGAGAAGAACAATGAAAGTAAGTTGCTAACCAATCTAACTTTTTACTTTAATTTTCAATAGCTAGTTTTGAGTAATATCTATTTGCAGTAAATGATCATAGTAAAATCTATGTCCAAGGATTTTTTAAAATGGTCACTCTAGTATTTTATCATTTAAATATAGGTTGAAAAAAATTAGAGGCCTTTCTAGAAACTTGAAGATTCAGATCTTATGCATTGCTTTCATGTTATAATGCTTCCTTGTAAGCACATTTGTTAAATACATAATCATATGCAGTTTTATGTTAAGCTTATATATAACAAGTGTTGTCATGTTGTGTCAAAGACAGCGATAGAGAGGGGATCAGGCAAGACATGAGGGAAGGTACTGGAGAAGGAGGGCAAACACTGGTTTCTAGACCGTCATGAGTCAGAGGTCAGGTAAACTCAGAAATGGAGAGTACATAAATACCATAGGGCTAAACCAGGTGGGATATCCAAAGTCCATGCTTACTGGTAAATAGAATTACAAACAACTGGCTGGCTCCTTATTGAAACACATTCATTGTTGGGAAACAGATAAAATGAATTCTCTGTACAGTGTTATGGAGTCAGAATCCTAAGGTTAGAAGAGACCTCAGAGGTCATAGGTTCCTAGATTTAGAGCTGGACAAGCCCTTAGAGGATGTCAAGACCAATTCTTTTGTTTTACGAATGAGAGGGAATTGTTAGCTCAGAGGCAGAGTGCCTCGCCCAACATCACACAATTAGTAATGGCAAAGACAAGGTATGAACCTGGGTCTTCTGGCCAGGTTTAAACTTCATCGCCCTTTCTACTATGTTACTAATTTGTGAGTTACTTGAGGATAAGCATTGTGTCTTATCCATGTTTGTGTCATCCTCACTTCTATCATATATCCCTAAGCATGGCATGTACTTTATAGCTGTTGGTTGAATGAACTTGGAACAATGGGTAGAACAGCTTGTTTGGATGATCAGTAAGGCTGGAGAAGGGAGGAGTCATTTAAAGGAGTTGTGAGATATAAGGTTGAAGAGGTATGTTAGGAATAGATAATGAAGGACTTTGAGTGTAAGGAATTTCTTTTTTATAAACCACTGAAGATTTTTGAGTTGGGGAGTGACATGAACAAAGGAGGGCTTTAGGAAGATTTATCTGTAGCACAAATTAAGCTACTTTCCTTCTGAGAAATCCTCAGTCAAGAACTGTGAAGACTGAATAAACAAAGTGATTTTTTGAGTTATTTTATAGAGTGAGTAGTACAAAAGTGCTCAGTTAATCCTTGAAACCTTTAGTTGTGTGCCCTTAGAGATTACTGGTTGTCACTTCTACCTAAAATATTAGGGTGAATATCCTTGATCATGAAGATGCAATGGGATAATGGATATAATAGGGTATTGGGATCTCTAAAGGCCTATCAATAATATATAAATGTAAATCTAAACTTTTGGGAGAAATGCAGAAGAAATTAAAAGTTTAAAAGATAGAAGGAAAAATGTAGAAAGAAGAACAAGGAAGATGGAAGCAGAAATCCAAAAAGAACCTTTTGGAGGCCACAAAAAAATCACCTTAGATACCCGAGTCCCTACCCAGACTAAAAGATGGCAAGTAACAACTGAAACATCAAGTGAAAAGGTAATATTTACAGTTCTGCTGGACTTGTTTCCTGCCAGGAGTTACTGGCACAGCCTCCATCACACCCTCATGAAAAAAAAACCTTACAGGAATAATGGCCGTTCTTGGAAATCTATTTCTTATTTGATGCTAAGGAAAGCAAAAACAATTTTATGAGTCCTATGTTCCTCTGTGAAACTTATCTATGGATTTCTATAACAAGAAACCTTAGAGCAGTCTGGTTTGCAAGCAGTTTTGAGGGAATGAGGTAGTGTTAACAAAATTATTAGAGTGTTTATTGTTGTTGTTGTTGTTTGTCCTTTGTTCTCGAAGAGGACCAATGACATCAGAAGAGTTAATGTCTTGACTTGCAAGTGTACAAAGTCATCAGCCTCACTCCCTCCTTTAGAGCCATGTGGGTCTCGTAGCAAGATATGGATTTGGACAACTGGAGATGGCTCTCACTATACTAGGTGCTACTGAATACTATAAAAGGAAAGGGGGAATTAAAAAATTATTTGAGGTGCCTTTGCTATCTTAGAGGCCTGCATACATTATTGACTCATTAGAAGGTGCTCTCCTCATCCTTGTCTCTCTTCTGGAAGATTCTATACCTTCTCAGCTCTAGTCGTTTCTTCCACTCATGGCATGTGAGACAGACACCCCTCCCCCCCACCACTGAGTCTGCATTCCCCTCATTTCATGGCTTCTTTCTGTAAGTTTCTTATATTTGTACTCCTAGTTGGGCGCACCACTAGTCACTACTGTTGGCTGAATTAAGCTGACAGACACACTCAAGGACCAACAGAAGTTGTTCACCTTTCTCTTGTCTAACTAGGGAATCTAAGCCTTTCCCTATTTCATAGTCCTGAGTTACTGGCTTTTTTTTGGACCCTCAGAGGTAGATCTTGAGAAATGTATGCTAAATTTATACAAAGAGCCATTTCCCCATAGGTAAAACGGTCAAAGATTATTAACAGACAGTTTTCAAAAGAAGCAATGTAAGCTATTAGCAACTATATAAAATGTTTCCAAATCACTTATAATGAAAGATATATGAATTAAACAACTTTGAAGTTTCATCTCATACCCATCAGAATGGCAGAGATGACAAAAAATAAATAAAAAATGACAATTGTGTGTCAGGCCCTTGGGAGGACAGATGCACTATTGTAAGATTAATAAGAACTATCAAAGTCAGTAGTTACTTATACCCTTTGACCTAGTAAAACTACTATTAGTTATATACCACAAAGAGGACAAATACAGAGAAGAAAGACTCATATGTACATAAATATTTATAGTAGAATCTTCTGAGTAGCAAACTGGAAAAAAGTGGGTATCCATCGGTTGGAAAGTAGCTGAACAGATTTTGCTATTTGAACGCAGTGGATTATAATTGCACTGTTACAAGTGACAAAAGCAACTGATTCAGAGAAATATGGGAGCACTTTTTTGAACTGGTATAGAGTGAAGTGAAAGTGAGCAATTTATACTATAATTACAATAATGTAAATGAAAACAATTTTGAAAGACTTAAGAATTTTGATTAATTAATGCAGCAACCAGTCTTGGCTCCAGAAGACTGATGAAGATGATTGATGTTGAAATATGTTTCCTATCTCTGTGCAAAAAGGTAATAGAGAAGAGAGGCAGAATGAGGCATGTATTTTCAGATATGGTCAAAGGTATGAATTTGTTTGACTGAATTTATTATTTATAAGTTGTCCAGGTATCAAAATGGATAGAGTATTAACCCTGGGGTGAGGAAGAGTAGAGTTCAAATCCTGTTTCAGACAGTTACTAGCTATGTGACCTGGGACAAGTCACTCAACCTATCTTTCTCAGTTTCCTTATCTGTAAAATAGGATAATAATGGCACGTAGCTCCCAGGGTTGTTGTGAATATAGAATGAAATAATTTTGACAAGGAGCTTTGGAAACCTTAAAGCCCTCTATGGCGCTATATTATCATAATAGAGTGTACTTTTCTTCTGAGGATTGAGGGAGAATTGTGTGGAGGGACTCAATGTGTAATGATAGTGATATCAAAAAAAGGAAGAAAAAAAGAAAAGAGTATCAATGAAATATTTTTAAAAACTTATAGAAGAGAATGAAGTTCAGAAGCAAAGCAATATTGGCTCTTTTGTATTAAGTTTAGTGTGTACTTAAACAAAACAAATTGAACAGTAACAAAAATTCACCATTTTATTTATATTCAATCTCAGTGTTTCTGTTTTTTATATTAAAATTTTTATGTTTTTAACATTAATTTCATAATTAAAAAAAATAAAATTTAAAGAAATATATGTAATGGAAAGAGCTCAGCTCCTGAAATTAAGAGACCTTTCATTTGAATATAAGCTCTTAAGCATTGTGAGACCCTGGGCAAATCAGTTCACTTCCCCTGTTCCCCATCTCATCTGTGAAATGGGGATAATGATACTTAGAGTTGTTTTGAAGAAAGTTCTTTTTACATTGTTTTTTTAAAGCCTTGCATATTCTTATACTTATGAATAAAAATGCCTGGATATATTCAAATATCAACATATCCTTAGGCTTCACTCTCTCTATTTCACTCCTGTAAGATCTGATTTATGCAAAAACAAAGAGATTTCTTTACCATGAGACAACATTGATTTTTGAAATGTAGATTTCATGCTACTAGGACCATTTTAGAGTCATAAAAACTCCATAAATATCCCTATTGTGTGCAGAGGGAATGAAACTATATTTTGAATACTGCCTCTCCTGAAATATTTTTATATTTGTGAATTCAGCTTAAAATGAACATGAAAAAATAGATCTGAAAAAGGGAAGGAAATCCCTAATGGGCAAAGATGTAATCTGAAGAATGAGTGAAGGTGAGAGGTACGGGCTTCCTCTTTCCTGGTATGGTGGAAGAGGTATTTATAACCTTAGGTGTTCGAATGAACCTCAGTTTTTTTTTATCTGACTGAACAACCTTTTCCCCTTTCACATTATTTGCCGTCCTGTTCATCTGCCAGAATAAAAGGGCCCCTAAAACACAGGGAAGGGAGAACTGCCTTGATTTGTGGTGCTGTGGAAATGACTTTTAATGAAACAATATATACATCTTGCAAAATGACATAAAATAGAACTGAATAGCCTTCCTTTGAAGAAGGTTTTAATACCAATAATATTATAGAAATAGTAGTTTTAAATTCTAAAAATAAAGAAACTAAAATATTAATCATTTCATTCTCCATTCCATCTCTAGGTTCTGTTCTCATAATATATTATTATATATAATATAATATGTAACACATATATAATTCTTATATAATTAAAAATATAAATCAGTGTTTTTATGTCTTATGTTTCATCAATAATTTATAAACCTGGTTTGTTGCTTAATATTAAATGAATCCATAGATAATTCAGATAAGCTACAGCTTACAAACAGTATTGATCCATTTTTGTCTAGTTGTGTAAACAGGTTGTTTAGTTGTCTTGGGAGACTGGAGAATTGTACAAGACAGTTTTGGAAAAAAATGTTAATGACTGTTAAGGGATACTCAGCTCTATCATCATCATCATTAAAAGCATTTATTAAATGCTATTGGTGTCTGACATTTTCCTGGGATGTTCTCTGTGCTGAAAGATATTGCTACTGATGCTGATCAAAATGTGTTTATGTAGCTGTGGCTGAAAATAGCAAAGTACAATCTGATGTTCTCTCCAGCACATAGTGAGCATGGATGCAGGCTCTTTTTTGATTTGTGGGTACAGCTCTTACTTGCAGAGCCTTTTAAAGTTATGGTCTATCCAAAGACTACTGGAAAAGACATTCCATTCCCAACTGGTACAAGCCAGGCTTATGTGGTATTTATATTTCTCCCCAACTGTGCTGCATCTTCTGAAGCTGGTTTTTTTTTTTGAGTAAATCTATGAAGTATTTATTTTGTTTACTTTATATGTGTCTTCTGCTTTAACTGGATATCCTTTCATTCATTCTAAAAGTATAGAAAGTCAGAGTTGAATGGGGTCTCAGAAGCCATTCAGTCCTAATACACACTTGCTCATGAATCCCTCTGTGCCAACCCTGAGAAGTCTCTAGTTGAAAATTGCTGGTAGCTCATTACCTTTTGAGGCAGATAATTGTACTTTTGGTCAACACTAACTGAAAATGTTTTTTTTAAATGAAACCAAAATCTGCTTTTTTACAACTTCATCTCTTGCTCTTAGTTCTGCTCTGGGAACCAAGTAAAACAAATTGCTTACCTCTCCCCATCAAAGTCCTCCAAATACTTGAAAATAACTTTTGCATCCTTTGTAAATCTTCTCTCCTTCAGAATAAATGTCTCCATTTTTTCCTCACCTGAGAGTCATATGACATGGTGCCCCATTTCCTAACTTTACCATCCCGTGGATATACCCCATTTTGTCAGTGAATTCTTTAAAATCTGTTTCCTAGAACTGTCACAGTAATCCGGATGTGATCTTACCAGGGCAGAGTACAAAAGAACTATGATTTTCCTCACTGTGGATGCTGTCTCTTCTATTAGTATAGTTTTAGTATGTAGAATTAGTACAAAATCCCATTAACTTTTTTGGTTGCCCAGTCATACTGTTGAGTCTTAATGGATTTCCAGTCCACTAAAAACTCCAGATCTCTCTCACATAAAATCTGGGAATATGTGTTCCTTTTCTCTGTTCATGCAAGTAACTTTTTGCATACAATTCGCCCAGGTAGTATAGATAATTTTCTAGATCAGATTATAGGTGATACCATTTCATCTTTTAATGTTAAGTATGGATTTTTGCTGATATATTTTTTCCATTTTAACCTTTGTATTTTCTGTGCCTAGATAGTGCCTTACACATAGTAAGCAAAATAGAGAAATTGAATTAAATTGTTCATAAGGATAAATGATACTTTTGTGGCATAGTTATATAAAAAGTTATGTATGTTTAATCTGGATCTTCATGCCACTTTGTTGCCATTTCCTACCTGAAAGACAAATTAACATTCTCAATTTTGTTTCCTCTTTCTTCATAAATTGGAACATTATTGGATGTTATTTTCATAGCAAAATTTAGTAAAAAAAATTCATTTATGAATTGTTGATAAAATGCTTTTCTGTGTGAGGGTGCTTCTGTGGTATAGGTCATTATAGAACTTCAGTTATTATACTCTGCAGAAAGTTTCATAATTATTTTACATGTATTTTATTTATTTTTATATGTATTTCATAATCATGGTCATCATCATAAAGGAATTCCTGGGTTTAGTGTCCTTGTGCATTTTTCAAACTATTCATTAGAAAGAAAAAATTATCTTTGGTTAGCTTTTTTTTGTTTATTTGTTTTAACATACAATGATATTGAAGTCAGTGCTACAGGATAAAAAGTTGGATAGTCTTATCATGTTGCTTTGCCCCAGACTTTTCCACAACCCCATTCTGCCATCTTGCAAACATGCCAAATGGCCACAAAGGAAAGGACCAAAATCTATAGACTGTTCTGAATAAATGCCCTCCTGATGGTGGGTCATTGGTGTAAAGGTCATATATCGAGATATTACATTCATTTTTCATTGAAAGAGCTCTACAGAAAGCCTATATCAAAACACATTGTGATGTCAGTTGCTTGGTCCTGTACTACATTACCAAATATAACTCTAGAAAATAGATTGATTGTAATTAGCCAGACTGGGCAGTACCACTTCATTTTATTAGTGATAGCAAAAGTTAGAGATGATTCTGTTTGTTCTAATGGAGTAATAGTGTATTAGTGTAATAGTGTATAATCATTCATTAGCTCAGTCTGGAGTTAGATGATCACTTGGTTCAGAGCTCACCTGTGATGTTTCCTATGTAACCCTTGGGCAAGTTACTGAGCTTCCCTGGGCCTCTATTTCCTTCTCCATATATTCAGGGACGAGATTAACAGCCTCCAAGATCTCTTCCAACCATCAATCTATGATTTTTTGACAGGGCCAACTATGGAGTAAATATAGGATATTGATAAACTTCTTAATATGGTAGTAAAACCTTTTTAATAGCTGCTGAAGTCAGGTCTACTATGGTATTGAATGTTTAGATAATGTCTGTGTGTGTGTGATATTCCTGACAATTTATATTTACTTTCTTGTTACTTAACATGCAGCAAAGATAATTTTCAATTACCCCAGGTTGTGTTCTTTAAAAGAAAATTGCCTGTTTTTATATCACTGTCATTTTCAAATATATCTATCTTCTCTCCCCTCTCCAGAGAAACCTCTTTTGTAAAAAAGAAAAAAAATACTTCAGCAGCGCTAACCAAAGCATCAACCAATTCTGACATTATGTGCAATGTTCCACACCCACAATCCCCCACCTCTATGAAAAAGGACCAAACTAGATACGAATTGTTTTGTTGTTGTGGTTACTGGTGTTCTTTCCAATTATATCATTTTGATCAATTTGCACATTGTTTTCCTGGTAGTTATTACTTTACTTCTATCTTTTCATGTTTCTCTGAATTCTCTGCACTCATCATTTATTACCTTGCAGCAGTATTCCATTACATTCATGTGCCACAATTTAGTTAGCTGTTCCAAATCTAAGGGCATTTATTTTGTTTCCAGTTCCTTGCCACCATGAAAACTGCCTTTGGTGTTCCTTCCATCTCTGATTTCCTTGGGGTATATGTCTAGCAGTTGGATTTCTGAGTTCTAGGATATGGACATCTTAGTCACTTTTTAAAAAGCATTATTTCAAATTGCATTTTAGAATGGTTGTGAACTAGATCATAGGTCCACTTTTATGTGGTGCTCTCAAACTTCATTGGGATGTAGAAATACTTAATGATCATGTTGCTAAATATTTGGTGCAGTTTAAACTAAGATAGTTCTATGAGTGGAGAGAAATGATAGTCCATTATAATTGTCATAGATCACTATTTTTGAGATACAAGAAAGTTATGTTGGTATCTTAAAAATCATGTGAACCTCTCCTTAATATTCCAAATGTTGAGAAAAGACCAGTTAGATAGTTGGAATGAAATAAATATTTATATAGTGCCTACTACATGCCAGCACTGTGCAAAGCACTTTACAAATATTATCTTATTTATTTGATTTTTTGTTAAGCAGTAGCCAGCATTCTTAAAGATCTCAGTGGATATACCAACAAATGTAATATCTTAACTGTTTTTCACAACTTCTGAAAGCATTACTAACAATTAAAAATCAAACCACAGATCGAAAAATTCAAGCATATTATTTATCAGTGTAAAGTTGGAACGATAGAACATGATATCAAGATATCTTGTTTGAAAAGTAGTTTTTCATTAAATGCTCTACTTATAATCATTTCAATTCAATAAATATTTTTAAGTGCATATGATATGCCATGTATTGTACAATAACTTAGGGATATAAATGAAAAGGAAAAAGAGTCTCTGCCTTCAAGGAGTTTATAATCTAATAAGAAATGACTACACACAAAAGGAAGCTAGACAGATTGGAGACAGTGGGGGTACCCAATATGGGGATGTCTTGTTGCATGGAGTTGAAATAGAGCAGAGTGCTGTAGGGTGGCTAGGTGGTGCAGTGAGTAGAGTGCCGGTCCCAGAGTCAGGAGGACCTGAGTTTGGTTCGGCCTTCAGACATGCTTAACACGCACACACACACACACACACACACACACACAAAACTAGCCGTGTAACCTTGGGCAAGTTACTTAACCCCACTTGCCTTCCCCCCCCCAAAAAAAAGAGTGAAATAGAGCAGAGCTGCAGATGGAAAGTGAAATGAGCTACAAAGTCCAGGTTCTGGTCTTTATAAAGGAAGACTTTGGGAGGAGTTTAGTGCTCCATCCTCCAGCCCTCCAATCAGAGGAGAGAGGAGAGGAGGCCAAGGGAGGTGGAAAGGAGTTGAGTATCCAAGACTGAGTCCGCAGCATGGTGCTCTTGTTATTTTTTGGTGCCTCTTTATCTCAGGAGATTGTGAGCTGTCTCACCTTTCACTTGCTGTGCCTCAAAATCTCCTTGTTTGTAGTATCAGAAGATAAGCTACCCCTCTTTGCATTTATAATCCTTCCACTTAAGTCTTTGATCCCATCTACTCCTACCTCCTCTAGTTTTTCCTATAAATTATTCTCTTTTCTTCAATAATCAGATTTTTAATTGACAAAGTTTTAACACAAAAGTGAAAAAACACACTAAGTATATTTTCTGAAAAGTTAAGCATGATAATGCAAAAGAGTGAATATGACAGAGGATGATTCTAGTCTTTCATAATTTTCTCTTTTTTTTTTTCGCTTTTTGGAGAGCAGTTGGGGTTAAGTGGCTTGCCCAAGGTTATGCAGCGAGTTTTTGTGTTAAGTGTCTGAGGCCTGATCCGAACCCAGGTCCTCCTGACTCTGGCAGATGCTCTATTCACTGCGCCACCTAGCCACCCCACATAATTTTCTCTTTGTTAAAAGAAAAGAACTTTTTGTCTTCAACTTTTACAAACTGGTGCCAACATTGTGCACTGTATTCATGCACTGTTGTCATTTAATGCTATCTATTGTTTTGCATATTTTAACATTTTCTAGTTATTCATCCCTTTGTGTTAATTTTTTAGTTTTGTTGGTGTATAATTGGGTAGAATAGTTTCTGATAATGCTCTTAATTTCTCCATTCATTGTGTTTTCTCCTCATATTTCATTTTGGTAATTTGGTTTTCTTTCATTTTTGTAATCACTTTAGCTAATTGTTTATCAATTTTGCTGAACATTTAAAATTTTATTCATTTTAAAGAGTTCATGAACCTCAGTTTAAGAACCCTTAGATTAGAGAGGGAGGAGATCCTTGAGTCAAAAGAGTTGGGACACTGTTACAATAATTCGGGCTATTGAGGATAAGAAGTTGAACTAGTATGGTAGCCATATGAGCAGGGAAAAAAGGAAAGGTATTAAAGTTGTTATGGAGGTAGAATTGCCAATACTTGCCAAGACTAGATTAGATATGGAAGGGGGAAAAGGAAGAGTTAAGGATGATTCTAAGATTATGAACCTGGGTGACTGGGAAGACAGTGGTACCCTAAGAACCACAAGTCAGTCAACAAGCATTTAATAAGTACCCGCTACATGGCAGGCACTATGCTAAGCACTAGGGATACAAAGAAAGATATAATTTAGTCCTAGCTCTCAAGGAGCTCACGCTCTAACTAACAAGTTTTTATGTCATGGCAGGCAACCCAAGTGTTGCTACAAGGAGGACAAAATCAGAACTGGGACAGTTGGGATAAAACTTGCCTTCAAATTAATTTTCTAAGACAAACTTAACTGAAATGGAGAGAAGATGGCCTCTGCATTCATTAAAAGGAGCCTAAGGGAGGCCCTTATATTTGTGGTATAGGAGAGAATCTCACCAGGGGTATAACTGCGGGAGGAGCAGAGAGTGCCCAGAGGAGGCCTTGTGAGCTCCTGTCAAACTGGGATTGTTTCATTTGTGTCCTCTATGCCTAGCACAGTGTCTGGTGCACAGTTGGTAATTAATAAATACTCAATTGGTTCTTACTTTGACTAATTATTATTGCTGAAGAGGTGATAAACTCAGTTTTTCCATGCTGCTGAAGGATTGAAATGTGATCGATGTCTTCTAAATTTCAATATCTGGGAGCAAAGCCCAAGTCACCCATGCTATTTATAGACTTTGAACAAAAAATTGGGAAATTTAGAGGAAGGAAAAGTATTGGGGAGGAAGAGAGAGAAAAGAATGAGTTCAAGGTACCAATGAGATAGATAGAATTAGAGATGTCCAAGAGGCAGCTGGAAATGCAGAACCCGAATTCAGGGGAAATATTAGGGATGGTTATATAGCATTTTATTAGGCTAATTATGATATATTTGTTAGTTATTTCCTATTTATTGTATACAGCCTGTTTATACATATTTTTTATGGTCTTTCCCATTAGAATGTGAGCTCCTTGAGGGCAGGGACTATCTTTTGCATCTTTTTGTATCTCCAGCACTTAGCATAGTGTCTAAAACACATTAATTTCTTATTATGCTTATTACCTGACTAACTGAATATAGATTTGGCAGTCATCTCCCAAGAGATAATAATTGAATTCATGGGGGTATGATATGATTACCAAAGCAGAGAATGTATAGAAAGAAGAGGATCCTTGTCAGAGTCCTAAGGGACATCTTGGACAATTGGATGGTGGATGATGGTCCAGCAAAGGACACTGAGGAAAGAAGTTATGACAGGTAGGTGGCATAGTGGAAGTGTGACCAGGTTCCTGGGGTTCTTGCAGCTGTGGTGGTTTTCCTTCTAACCCCTTATTTCAGTTCCACACAGTGCTTTAAACACCTGGTAGGCTGAACTATGAAATTATTAACATGGTGGCAACCATTGTTGTGAGAAGTTCTTTCTCGAGTTTCCTCTCCTTAAGTTCCAGATTTAGTGACTATTGTATTTTATATCCTTTTTTTATTCTTGTAGTATGTGCTTTTAATTTTTAATTAGTGATTTTAATTGGATTTTATGGCTTATGATTGAATTTTATAAGAGGAAATAACCTTGAACCTTTTGGACTAAAACAAAGTAGTTGGCTCACAATAGGAGGAGAACCAGTAGAGAACGCTACCACAAAAAGCACGGGAAGAGAGTGTATGCAGAAGAAAGCGTTAGAAGGAGTTAGAAGCCGGATTGCAAGGGGCTGAAAAGTAAGGTCCAGTCTAGATTGCTCTTTCTGGGAATATGACAGTGAAGTGGAACCGAAATTTAGGACATCACGAGGACATAGCATGACAAAGTGGACAGTTTTTAGGGGTGTGTTTTAAGTAACAGTAAAAACTCCAGTAGGTGGGGGTTCCCATGGCAGATGGTACCCACACTTAGCACAAACACTGGCATGCAGTAGGTGATTAGTAAATGCTTATTGACTGACTGACTGACTGACACCAGTGACCCTGAAGGAGCTATCCTGTTTTAGATAAAATCAGGCCCCATTATGGCCAGGACAATTACATATTGAATATAAGGAACAGAACCTTAGAGTCACCTACCATAAATGAGAAAGCCATGTACAAAACACTGGGGGACTGTTTGATAAACGAAGTTCTCTACAAAAGATACTGACTCATTGGTACTGAACATAGTCTAACATGTGGCTATAAGCAAGTTATTCACTAAGGATGATGGGTAATAGATGAAAAGCCCAACTAACAAATCCGATACTGTAGGACCATAAAAGACTAATTGGGAGCCCAAAAACTCAGGGGTCTGAGGTGTTTGTCTGGTTTAGGCAAAGATGGAAGCAGTAGGTTCAGGATCATTGACTTTGGTATTTAGCAGATCTGCATTCACATTTTGACAAGCAGTGATATATTGGATTGTGAGCTTAATGTGTTTTTTATGCACTGCACAGAATTGGGTGGAGTGAAAATGTCACATAAATTTCTCTTCCACAGTCCAAAACAGAATGATAAATAGTTATGGATTTCTTAGCATTTGGAAAAGCAGTTCACTGGTTTTTGGACTTTAAAGAAGGCTTTTTTTATATTAATGAGGAATAGAAGGGTATGAATTAATGAAACCTATAAGAAAATACAAATTTCATAGTAATATATGATAATAATGCTATACTAATATGATTGCTATGATGATACTTGCATTTTAGTCAGATATTATAATATCACTTCTAAAAATATCAAAAGAGAAAAGCATTTAACACAGGACCTGGAACACAGTAGGCACATAATAAATACTTGTTCCTTTCCCTTCTCCTTTCCAACCTTATTTCCTAAAAAGTAGAAAAAGAAATCCTGTATTTCCCTCATTATACTTTCTATTGGAACTAATGAGCAGTGGATTGACTAGAATTAAGGAAAAAAGAGAAAGATTTACTAGGAACATGGGTGACCCACAATTGAAAATGTCCCTGAATAAATAAGAGAATGTAGACAGAATTCATACTTGTGCTACAACAAGATGAAGTAAAATGGTGCTCATGCTTTAAAGTTAATATGATTTTTGGTGGTTCCAGTATGCATTAATTCAAGGCAATTTTGTTGCCAAAAAAATGCCTTCTGAATTGGTAATATGTATGATACATTTAGCCTCTTTATTGCTGATTTGTAATTATCCATCCCTTTCTTTTTTCTTTTTTAATTTTTAAATTTTTTGTCTTTATTAATTTGTTTACTTTTAGTTTACAAGATTCAGTTCCCCAGTCCCTTGAGTTTCAAATTCTCTTCCCTCCGTCTCCTCCTTCCCCCATCCATCCCTTTCTGAAAATGGAACGTTTAGTGGGAAGACTATTAATAATGTAACAGAATCACCAAATCCCTGTGAGAATTTTCATAAAAGGCATAGTAATTTGGAAAAAGCATGCATGTATGTATCAGCAAATAATACCCTTATTTTTCCCCTGAAGGACACAAAGTATTTTGCAGCTATGTTTAACTCATCCCTGCTACATTGCACTGGAGAAAAGGGGGGGGGGTATTATCTTTAACCTCATTCAATATTAGGAAAATTGAGGTATAGTGAGGGGAGTGGTATTATTTAAATTAGAGGAGCAAAGAGTAATGTCTTCCTTCAGATTAAAAAACCAAGGAACCCAAACTGCAGCTTTGACCTGAAGATGATTTTCTGGATATTTGGACGAAGATTTTGTATCTGAAGACTGGGCTTGGGAAAGTCAGTGGGAAAACTGCAGCTCCTTGGCACATTCTGGAAGTTTGATTTTTTAAAATGCATACTCCTTTGAGATGCTAGGTGATTCTGAGCATAAGAAAACATCAAAAAACCTTGAATTTGCTTCTTTTGTAACAATTTGTTTGTTATGGCTACATTGACTATCTTAAATTTTTGTTTCTTTGTTTTGGTCTGGACCTGCTCCCAGTATAGAGACTCCTGCCACCAATGTAACTTCTGTGGGCACTGAATGGTTAAGCAACTTCTCTGTGGTCATGTAGCATGTGTCAGAGCAGAAGCAAAATTTTCTAATTTCCTGATTTTAAGGTTGGACTTTCATCAAGGATGTGCTAATAATGTTAACAACTGACTCTCCAAGAAAAATGTAAGCAGGACACACTTTTAAGTTTGATCTCCATTATTACCTTTCCCCCCAACACTTTCTTAAGTCTAGACAATCAACAGAACAGTAAATCAAGCCCTGATTCTTTCCTACGTATCAGTGCTCACACTGAAGCTAGGATAACTAACGCATTAGCTCCCCCGCTTAACCCCTGTACCCGGCTGCCTCCCTAACATAATCTGTTATAATATAATTGTGCTGTTAGGAGGGCAAATCCCACACTTTCATTTAGCTTGGTATCCACTATCTTGTGAGTTGTGCTAGGTGGCAGAACTTATTCTCATACTTTCCAAGAATCAAAGTAACTTTGATGACTACATCAGTCTGAACAGACGAGATGATCTCACAGTAAATTGATTTTTTTCTTTGATAACTTTAAATCTAAAAAAAAATATCTTCTGTGGGAATAATTATTTGGTGGAATTCTGTTTCACTGCTGGAAAAAAATTGTTAGAAGCATTCACTATGGTACACTGAACAAATGAAAGAAATAGAACAAGGAAGACCACTCAAAAAAAATTAAGTACATTGAGAAGAAACTGGATTAGCATAACAGTGATATAAAATTAATTGTTATTTAGAAAAAACACTATGTTGAGTTACAGATCAGGTAGAAAATAGAAAGCTAAATGCATTTTTACCTATTTAAGATGCAACTGAAAAGGCTGAAAGTTAGGACTGACTTTAAGCAGAAATATGATGTAGATAAAGTTTCTCTTTGGCATTAACCCATTTTTGTTCCCCACACCCTTCTCAGGACAGCCTTTGTTGGCGCCATTCTGTCTGCTCTCATTCCCTCTCATAATCCCTCTCTAGTTAATGTATTATACTGTTTCTTGGCACATTCAAGGGACTGATTGTGATACTTCCCATATTCCATTAAAATTGACCTCCCTTATATCATGTTCCTTCAAATCTCCTCTGCCACCCTAGGTGACAAGTAACTGTGATAAAAAGGTATCTGCTACTCTTCTTTTGATAGAAAACTCATACTGGGAGCCAAGATGGTAGAGTGATGGGAAACTATGTAGGAGTAATGCTCATCTCCACAAACTCCGAATATATATAGGAAATGTACCAGACCAAGTCTTGACGGGAAAATCCAGAAAACGTCACAGTTATTCCTTTATTTAGCCCTGCTCAGCATAGAGAGACCGACTAGTAGGTCTATGGGGACTGGTCCAGAAGCAAGCTGTGCACAAAGCATTCCATTGCTCAGAGAGAGGCTATATTCCAGAGTAAGGGGAGGTATCAGGCCCATACTGGGATGCTGCGACAGGGACAGTTGGCAATTGGCAGCTTTATCACCCACCGCTAAGTTGCAGAACCAGGGCTGAGTGAGAAGTGAGAGGACTTGGGGGAAGTTCAGAAGCCAGCAGCAGAAACAGTAATGATATGGTTCAGACCTCAGGTACAAAGTGGGGTCTCACTTCCAACGTCTAGCTCAGCCTGCAGAAGAAAAACCAGGATAGTAATCTCAGAGCAAAGTGGAACCTACAATTCTGCAATTCTGAAACAAGTTTTCAAGTTGGTTTATAGGAGCAGGGTCTAGCAGCAGTTTATTTCTTTGCTGTTGTTGTTGTTTTTTTTAATAATATTTAATTTTTTCCAATTACTTGTAAAGATAATTTCCAACATTCAATTTCTTGTAAGATTTTGAATTCCAAAATTTTCTTCCTCCCCAAGATGGCAAGTAATCTGATATAGGTCATACACTTGTGATCATATTAAACATGTTTCTATATTAAGTCATATTGTGGAAGAAGAAACAGAACAGAAGGAAAAAAACCATGAAAAAAAGTGAAAATAGTATGCCTCAATTTGCATTCAGATTCCATAGTTCTTTCTCTGGGTGTGGATAGCATTTTCCATCATGAGTCTTTTGGAATTGTCTTGGAGCATTTATTATTATATATTATAATAATAATTATTATTTTTATTATTATGGAGCTAAGGCTAGCATAGTTGATATTGCACAATATTGCTGTTACTATGTACAATGTTGTCCAGATTCTGCTCACCTCACTCAACATCAGTTCATGTAAGTCTTTCCAGGTTTTTCGGAAATCTGTCCAACAGTCTTCTCTTGCTCAGACCCTAACCCGGTTGAAGAGCTTAGATTGGAGGGGAGGAGGTTCCTGATAGGGGGGTGAGGGGAAAAGAACAATCATACTTTACCCTGGATCAGTGGCGCTGAAAGCTTCTGTGTCCAAATCTGTCCCTGAGGTTCTGGAATAACACAGTGAGTAATATCTCCAAGAACGTAACAACAGGATCAGCTCAGACCTTTTCTCCAAAAGTACTGCAGAGCCCAGTCCTAACATCAAGTCCCTGCAAAGAGGCATTCAAAAAAGTACCCATTGTAATGAGCTGGGGGAGGGGGTAGAGGCAGATCACTCCAGGCACAAACACAAAAGAGATTGATTTCAAAACATCCATAAGCATTGCCTCAGAGACAAACATAGCTTGGGATCAAAACTCAAGTAGAATTCCTGGAAAAAAATAAAACAGATTAAAAAAGTGATTTAAAAAAATTTTTAAAAATGGAATGTATTTGAATAAATTGAATGAGGAAAAAAGAAATGAGAATATGGAAGAAGTAGAAAGGGAATTAACAGTTTGACACAAGAGGCATGAAATCTTGCCCAAAGCAACAAACTCCCTTAAAATGCGAATGGACCAAATGGAAGCCAGTGACTCCAGGAGGCAACAGAAGATATTAAAGTCAAAAGATTGAAAAAATAGAAGGAAATATAAAGGAATCTCATAGCAAAAAAGAACTGACTTGAAAAACATCTTGGAGAAAAAATTTAAAGATCATTGCACTATCTGAACACCATGACCAAAAAAAAAAAGCCTAGATATATTTCAAGAAATCTTAAAAGAACACTGCTCAGTTCTCTTAGAACCAGAGGGCAGTATAGAAAAAAAAATTCATTGGCCACTTCCTAAAAGAAACTCCAAGATGAAAACTCCTTGGATCACAAATGTCAAAATCCAGAACTTCCCAGGTCAAAAGAAAAAAAAATAGTGCAAGCATCCAGAAAGATTCAGGTATCAAACAGCCACAGTCAGGATCACCCACCATTTAGCAGTCACCACCAAAAGGGAGTAGAGAACAGAAGGCAAAGGATATGGGCTTATAGCCAAGAATAATTTATCCAGCTACACTGAGTATGGCTTCTAGGTGGTGTAGTGGATAGAGTTACCTGGCCTGTAGGAGTCAGGGAGACCTAAGTTCAAATCTAACCTCAGAAACTTGCTAGCTATGTGACTCTGGGTAAGTGACTTGACCCTGCTTGCCTCAGTTTCCTCATCTGTAAAATGAACTAAAGAAAGGGCAAACCACCAATTTCTTTGCCAAGAAAATACCAAATAGGTCACGAAGAGTTAGACATGACTGAAATGACAATTGTGTATAATGCTAACAAGAAAAATGGATCTCTGATGAAATAGAGGACTTCTGAGCATTCTTAATGAAAATTCCAGAGCTGCAGAGAA
Organism: Petaurus breviceps papuanus; assembly: GCF_028583685.1. Lineage (NCBI taxonomy): Eukaryota > Metazoa > Chordata > Mammalia > Diprotodontia > Petauridae > Petaurus > Petaurus breviceps. The sequence goes on from NW_027187347.1 coordinate 19,659,746, forward strand.
ACTCAGAAGTACAAAAATAGTAGTGAAGAGAGACATAAAAAGGTAAACGTGAATAAACAACAATAAAAGACTAAAGAAGGATAAACTGTTTACATTCCAATATGGAAAGATGATACAGTTATCCCCTTTAAGTCCTGTCATCCTCTGGATTCAGGGAAAGATTCAAATTAAAAATCACTAGGAGTAACTCTGCTATGGCTTGATGATCTTAAGAAAAGAATGGAAAGGGAAGATAAGAGGACAAGACTGGGAGTGGGGGGGGGGGGGAGGAAGGTTAGGGAGATTTATCTTGCCTATGGAGGGTTAGACCATTTATATGTATATGTACATATACATATACTTATATATATAGAGGTTAGACCTCTATACAAAGAAGGAGGAAAGGATGGAAGTCAGTGGCTGACACTTGAACTTCACTCTCATTTGAACTGGCCAAAAGGAAGGAAGAATATATACACATATAAACAGATATAGAAATACACACCTGATCAAAGTTGTCTTTTAAATATTTTTTTTACTTTATCAAATGCTTTATTAACTTCTAGTTTACATCATTCATTTCCTCAATATTTTGAGTTACAAATTTTCTCCCCATTTTTCCCCTACTTACCACCCCAAAATAGCAATCCCACTGCATATCCCCTCCTCCAATATGCTCTTTCCCATATCTTCTCCCATACCCCCTCTGATTTTCCAGTAGGGCACGGTGGATCTCTATACCCTGGTGTCTGTATATCTTATTTCCCAGTTACGTGTAAAATGATATGTATAATAGTATATATATATAATCTTTTTAAACATTTGATTTTAAAACTTTGAATTCCAGATTCATTCCCTTCCTCCCTTGTCAACCACCCTTACTGAGAAGATAAGCAATTCAATATAGGTTGTACATGTGTAGCTATGCAAAACATTTCCATAGTGGATATATTGTAAAAGACTAGACTCTATTTCCCTCCTTCCTATCCCACCTCCCAATTGTTATATTCTCTACTTTGATCCTGTCCCTTTTCAAAAGTGGGGGCTTCCAAATTCCCTCCGCCCCAGCCTGCCCTTCCTTCCATCATCCCCCCTCTCATCCACTTCCCCCTACTCTCCCATAGGATGTGATACCCTATTTAGTGTGTATGTCATTCCCTCCCTAAGCCAAATTCAATGAGAATAAGGTTGACCCATTCCCTTTTGCCTTCCTGTTCTTCCCCTCCATTGTAACCATTTTCCCTTGCCTTTTCTATATGAGATAGTTTACCCCATTCTGTCTCTCCCCATCTCCTCTCATTATATTCCTCTCTCACTTCTTAATTTCATCTTTTAAGTATCAGCCCTTCCTATTAAATTGGTCCTGTGCCCTCTATCTATGTATACCTATATGCATATATACACACAATCAATATGTATTCATATGCCCATATACCCTCCTATATAAACATATATGTATGTATACATATATGTATTTCTATTCCCTTCGACTATTCTCATATTGAGAAAAGTTTCATAAGTTAGAATTATCATTTTTCCACGTAGGAATGTAAATAATTCAACTTTGATAAGTTCCTTATGATTTCTTTTCCCTGTTTACCTTCTCATGCTTCTCTTGCTTCCTGTATCTAAATGTAAAATTTTCTACTCAACTCTGTTTTTTTTCATCAAGAACACTGATGAAAGTCCTCTATTCCATTGAATGATAATATTTTTCCCCTGAAATATGATACTCAGTTTTGCTGTTTAGGTGATTCTTGATCTTAATCCCAGCTCCTTTGACCTCTGGAATATCATATTGCAAGCCCTTCAGTCCCTCAGTGTAGAAGCTGCCAGATTATGTTATCCTGATTGTGTTTACACAATATTCAAATTGTTTCTTCCTGGATGCTTGTAATATTTTCTCCTTGATCTGGGACTTCCGGAACCTGGCTATAATATTCCTAGAAGTTTTCTTTTTGGTATCTTTTTTAGGAGGTAATCAGTGCATTCTTTCAACCTCTATTTAGTACTATTTAGTACCCTCTGGTACTAAAACATAGGGGCAATTTTCCTTGAGAATTTCTTGAAGGATGGTTTCTAGGTTGTTTTTTTGATCATGCCTTTCAGGTAGTCCAATAATTTTTAAATTATCTCTCTTGCATCTATTTTCCAGGTCAGTGGTTTTCCCAATGAGATATTTCATATTGCCTTCTATTTTTTCATTTGTTTGGATCTGTTTAATAGTGTCTTGATTTCTCATAAAGTCACTAGCTTCCATTTGCTCCAATCTAATTCTAAAGGAATGATTCTCTTCAGTGAGCTTTTGGGATTCTTTTTCCATCTGGCAAATTCAGCTTTTTAAGGCATTCTTCTCCTCATTGCCTTTTCGAGCCTCTTTTGCCATTTAGTTAGTCTATTTTTTAAGGTATTATTTTCTTCAGTCAGGTGATTGACTCTCATTTCATAATTTTCTTACAGTGTTCTTATTTCTCTTCCCAATTTTTCCTCCACTTCTCTTATTTGCTTTTCAAAATCCTTCTTAAGCTCCTCTATAGACTGTAATAGCTTGTATTTTTCTTGGAAGCTTTTGGTGCAGGAATTCTGACTTTGCTGTCTTCCTCCTGTTCCATGCTTTGATCCATTTTTTCCCCCATTAGGAGTATAAAATTGGGTTGCTCTATTTGCTTTGCTTCCTTTGCCTGGTCATGTTGCCACTCAATTACTTGACTTTTGAACTTTTGGCCACAGTAGGATGTAATGGGAATGCAAATTTTAAAGATCTTCCCTGCCCCTAGGCTAAAGTGCAGCTGGAGCCTGGGGTGAGAGGCTTGTTTTTCAGTAGATACTTTTTCATTGGCCAGTGGGTCCAAGAAGGTTATTACATTCTCTGAGCCAGGAGAAAGCTATATAAACCCTGATTTGAGGCTTTGTTTTGGGGGGCTCACTTTGAGAAGTGTTCTGTGATTTGATCTGGACTCTGGGAAGCCATTGTTGAGAGCCCCCCAGTTTTGAAAAACCCAGATATTGAAACCCAGATGTTGATTTGGTATGGATGTAATGGTTGGACAGTTTTGAAACTGTCTACTTGATCTGTTTCTCTGTCTTGATAATTCTGTCTGTATATTCTGAAGTTCGGGGTGCTGACCTTTTTCCCCTGAACTAGGTAAACGATATATATGTTTGACTGATTAAAGTAAGCTTGTTAACCCGTTTTGAGTTGCTTTCCTTTATCAAAGCAGATCTAAGAACCTGTGTTGGCAGACACCCTGGGGATGCTGGGGTGCTTGCTGATACATAGGACTCTGCTACTAGACAGGGGCGCTTTGTCCCAATCACTGGGGTTTTTTCAGCTGCTGGAGCTATTAGTTGGGTGCCCTCTCTGAAGCCTCCACATGCTCTGGCTAGCTGGTCATGCACCCCAGGACCTCCATCCTAGACCACAATCTGGATCCAAGCAGGTTAAAGCAAGAGTGATTACCCCTCACACTGGTTACTTGTTCCCCCAACAATCTGTAAGCTGGGAGCTTGAAGCTGCCACCTGGCAGTGGCTGCACAGCTGCGGTGCTTCAGTAGCTTCTCCCTCCAGGGGATAAAGGCCAGACCTCACTCCTGAACTCACAGTTCTCAAAGTCCACACTGCACTGACCTCTCACTTTGTCCTCAGCATCTATGTGTTGATAATTCTGGAAACCGCCACAGGTGCTGGTGATCTGAAGTCCCTCCAGCTGGTGGCTGGTCAGGCCACCCTGAGGCTAAAACCTCAGGCTTCCGCCAGGCTGGGGTCAGCTCCCAGAGCACTATGCTGGCCGCTTGCTGCTGGCCTGCCAGGCTATCCTCGGCAGGAGGTTAGCTTTTCTGTGTCATTTTGTGGGTGCTATAGCTCCAAAGTTTGTTTAGAGTCACCTTTTACATCAATTGGAGGAGATGGAAGCCAGACCCACATAGAAGCCCTATTTCTACTCCACCATCTTGACTTTGAACCTTTTTTTTTTGCAATATGCCTAATGTGGAAAATCTGCTTTGCATGGCTTCCCATGTATAATGAATATCATATTGCTTTCCTTCATACCTTATGTGGTTCAGCTAAAATGACCTTCTTTCAATTTTTCAGAAATTACATTTCGTCTCTCATTGTCCTTCCTTTGCCTTTTCCCTATGCTTTGAATACCCTCTCTCCTCTAGTCCTCCTTTTAGAATCCCCCAAAGTTGTTGTCTTTCAAAGTTGTTGTTTTACAATATCCTTATACATATTGTTTTCCTGGTCCTGCTTACTTCCCCTCTGCTATAGTTCCTACAAATCTTCCCAGGTTTTTCTAAAATTGTGCCTTTCTTCATTTCTTATGGTGGATAGAGTGCCATGTCTGGAGTCAGGAATATTCATCTTCCTGAGTTCAAATCCAGCCTCAGATATTTACTAACTGTGTGATCCTGGGCAAGCCACTTAACTCTGCTTGTCTCAGTTTCCTCATCTGTAAAGTTAACTGGAAGAGACAATGGGAAACCACTCTAGTATCTTTGCCAAGAAAACCCCAAAAGGACTAATGACAAATCAGAAAGGACTGAAACAACTATTAGTAATAACAACAAAGTGGGAAGGGAGGTGACTTAGACTCTTTTCCTCTTCTCTCATTTCCCCAAGTGTTTCCTCTTGAGGCTTGTCTAGAACTGTTCCACCACTGGGCTAAATAGCTATCAGTTCCAGATTCTAAAACTAGCCTGCTGCTTTTATCCAAACCCCACAGAATATGATAGTCTCTTCAATTAATTCTAATGCACTTCCTGTGTAGCATCATCTCATTTTATCTAATGGCCCAAAGCATTTCATTCTTTCCAAACTGATTAAGGACTTTTTCACACCTCATTGATGCTTTTGATTGATTCAATAGAGACAAATTGTTCACACATTTTATATCTTTGATTGATGGGATAGCTCACTTATCATTTTCTTTTATTAATTGGGCAAAGAAAAGAGGTGATTGATTCAATTGAGAAATCAAGGTCTTCCATATTCAGATGGAGTGGAGTAAAAACCTCACCACTATATAAAAATAGTAAAACATGGATAAAACTGAATAACTTTTTGCATATGTAACATTATATTACCATTTCTTTGAATGCAGTTCAGCCCCATTTTGCATTTTCCCCTTTTCCTTCTCCTTCCTCTTTTCTAAAATATGGGGTTTTTTATGGCTAGTTCTTAACTCCCTTGAACATTTCATGCATTTATAGGTTATCTTAATTTTTAAAAATGAGAAGAAAGATTTCATAAACAATAGACTATTAAGCTTTGTGTTTGGGGGCACTTAGAAAAGCATGTGATAATCATTAGAATACAGAATTAAGGGGTGGCCAGGTAGCACAGCAAGTAAGAGCACCAGCTCCAGTGTCGGGATGACCTGAGGATCAAATCCGGGCTCAGATACTTAGCACCACACCAAGAAATAACTGGCTGTGTAACCTTGAGCAAGTTACTTAACCCTGATTGCTTTAGAAAAAAAACAGAATACAGAATTAATTCACTTAGAATGAGTTCTAGATCTATCATCCTGTTATGCCAGATTAATTTCATTTTCTTCTTTAACAAAGTTACTAGATTCATAGATCAAGAGAATGCTTTAGACATCATCTATCTAAATTATAATAAGGTGTTTAATAAAATCTTGCAAGTCCTTACAACATTTAGAAATGTGGGCTCCATTAATGGTCTTCAAACTTTTAAATTATACACCTTTCAATAAAAATTTTTTCGAGCGTGCCACCCAAATATATATATACATATATATATATATATTTACCTATTGATAAATTATATATCTAATACTATATTTCTATTGTTTATCCTGTTTTTGAAGAGGATTAATGATATCACAAGGGTGATGTCTTGACTTGACTGTGAATGGGATTTAAGTGAAGCAAAGTTGTCAGCCTTACTCTCTCTTCCAGAGTCATTGAAGTCCATTGGCAATACAAAAGTCAAGACAACTGTTGATGGTCTTAGGATTCAGTGGATGACCTTAGTGACTTTGATCTGAACACTGCTCCACAGTGGCTGTTTCAGCTACCTTCATGGCCATTGGAACAAATAATTTTCATCTTGCTCATTCTGCCAAAGGGAAACTTCTCGTACTTGGGGTAGAAACACTGCTAACTCACCAGTGGGTTTTTGAGGCCCATTAGTTAGCCTCAAGCTAGTTTAGCTAGGTTATTATGTATACACACACACAATACTATTATAATAATTATATGTACATTATAGAACTCAAAAAATAACAGTTAAAAAGACGAGATCAAGATGAAATGGTTTCATTCCAAATTAATTGGGAACCCTTACAATTTATTAAGTGAGTGAATTAATGGACAGACTTACATTTTAGCAATGACATTTTGACATCTGTGTGGAAGGTCAATTAGGGGGAGGAGGAATTGGAGTAAGAGGGACCCAAATAGAGCCTATTGTATTCATCCAGGAGAGAATTTATGAGGGCCTGAATGAGGATGATCATCATGGGAGTAGAAAGAAGAGGGTGGATGCAAGAGATATTATGGAGGGAAAATCAACGAGATTTGGCATCTAATTGAACATAAACGGTGAGGAATTGAAAATGCCATTCAGTTTGCAAGTTTGGAAGACTAGAAGGATGCTTGTGTCTTTGACAAAATTAGGGGAAGTTTGAGAGAAGAGTGGATTTTAGGGGAAAACTGAGATCTTCGATGTAGATTGCAACTCATTCATGCATGATCTTCCTATGTGAATCATTGTGTGACACTGAGAATGAAAAGTTTGGGGGAGAGTAGAGAAGGCTCATCTTACTGGCCACTGCTTAGGAGTAGAGACTCTGATGAAGGGTTGGGGAGGGCTGCAGTAGGTGATCTGAATGTCAGGATGTGGGTTCATTGGGAGCTGGGAAGCCTGTCTCAGCTATGCAGTTGCTATGTAGGTAGGTCTTAATTAGGTTCTAACTTCTCTGAAGAATTAGTGCTTGGATCTGAAAGGGAGCTTTCATCATATGGGAGACAAGTAGTAGTAGTAGGAGAAGTGGAAGAGAAGTGGGAAATAATGGGTGAAGAGGTAAGGTAGGGTTATATTGGAGGAAATCCCCAAGATTGGCTACTGTGGAAAGCCTTGAATTACTCTTTGGTTGATTGCTTCTTTAATTCATGCCATAATTGACTGGGGTTCCTAGGTTCCTACTCTGGCAACCTCTGGGCTAGGTGATAATTCAAAATTACGTAAATGCCTTATAATGACCCAAATTATAATGACATTCTCTGCATTGGCTGACTCACGCCTGGAATGTTCCTGCTCTTCATTGCTGTCATACAGACATGATTCAGTTCAAATGACATCTTCTTCAGGAGTGTTTTTCTGATCTACCCTAAAAAGGAGAAAACTCTGAGGCTGCCTACTATCCATCTGCTCTATATTTATCTTTTATGGAGATAGAAACAAGATCTATGATTCCAATGATATAGGGACCTCCCACAGGAGGATATTCTCTCCACCAATTCAAGTTGGCACCTTCTTTCCAACTTAATAGTCTTAGAGTTACCCAGAGCACTGAGAAGTTAAGTGACTTTCCCAGAAGGTGGGAATTGAACCCAGATGTTGCTGACTTCAAGACCAACTCTCTGTCTACTACACCACATGGCTTTTTGTATCTTGCATGTGCCTGCTTATCTACATCTTGTATCCTCCTATTAGAATGTAAGCTACTTAAGAGCCTTTCTTTTGTTTTCCCTAAACTTAGTACAGTTTCTGTAACATAGTAAATGCTTTATAAATGTTTTCTGATTGATTGAAATAGTACTGAATGTATTGATGTCAAACTGGATGGAGACGTCTAGTAGTATATAGACAGGATTCTGCTGTTAGACTTTCTTTGGAACACCTCCCCCCCCCCCCAATCAATTCATAGCTGTTATTCTTATCAACTTTGAAATGTCATCAGACTTAGTGGGATGACAGAACTAGGACCCTAAAGATATTATAAACTAGAACTTTGGAATAAAACTGAAAAGATACATTTAAATAGTGATAAATACAGAAGTCTTGTATTTAAATATTTTTTGTTTTATTTTTCTCAATATATTTTTATTCATTTCATATATGTAAAATTTTTTAAATATTCATTTAAAAAAATTTTTGAGTTCCAAATTCTCTTTCTCCCTCTTTTCCCTCTCCCCTCTTTGAGAAGGCTTTTATATAGATTATACTTGTGAAGTCATGTAAAACATATTTCCACATTAGCCATTGTACTTAGATTTTTTAAAAATCAACTGAACAAATACAGGATGAATGAGAAAATTTAATCAAGCACTTATTAAGCACCTACTGGATACAAGAGAAGAAGCATTGAGGCAGTGGATAAAGAGGTATAATTTACAGTCAGGAAAACCTGGATTCAAGTCCTACTTCTGTCATATCCTGGCTGTGTAATTCTGGGCAGATCACTTTTCATTTCATTGTCCTCAGACAACTATGTATGACTGTAAATTGCAGAACAGTTTCAGATCTTCTTTGGGAAAGGAAAAGTCTCATCTGACATTCCCAACACCAATGAATTTGCTGTTTAACTCCCTTCCCTCTGATTCCCTTCCCCCCCAAAAAAGTACAAGGTCTTATGCAAGGTGTTAGAGATACAGAGATGAAAAATAACAATTCCTACTCTGAAGAACATAGTTATTTAGTAGGGGAAAGAGAGTTGAAAATCATAATGGAAGTTGGAAGGAAAGTGATTAAGTTCATCAAAGAAGACAAAGTACCTGGAGAGTCAAAGCTGGAGGATCATTGTTGAATGAATGATGAATTCAGAAGACTTCACAGGCTGAGTCGTGAAGTGAAAGGTATTGACAGGCATTAGTTAATGAAGAGTCTGTTCCAGACATAGGAGATGAGATGCTCAAAGACAAAGTAGTGGGAGAGGGTAGGAAGAAATCAGGGAAGAATGAATAGTTCATTTTGTCTGCTAATGACAGTTTTATGAAATATGAATGGAAATGTAGGTAGGAAACAAATTACAGTAAACTATGAATGTCAGCTTAAATAATTTGAATTTTATTTGGTGAGGGTTTATGGGAGATTTTTGATCAGATGAACAGTATACTGAGCCCTATGCATTAAGAATTATTTTAGAAGCAATGTGACATTTGAGAAGTGACAATCTGGAGGTAGGGAAACTGGTTAGGAATATTATAATAATATAGGCATCAAGTGATGAACACCTGAACTAGGATGTTAGCAATGAAAATGGGACTGGACATGAGAGAAGTTATATGAGAGAGATTTCAAAGTTCCAGCTGATTGGATTTGAGGGACAAGAGAGAGAATAAAATGTCATTCATGATTCTGAGGTTTCAAGCATAGGCGATATGCAGAAGAGAATGGTGGTACTGTCAGTAGAAATGGAAAAGAGCAGGTTTTCGAGAGGTGATGTAACAGTAATGGAATTTAAAGATCCCCCTGTATTGGATTGGTTTTTGGTTTGATTGTGTTAAAACCCAGAGCTTGTGAATCCCACTTGTGGAATGGACTTGTTGACTTGAAAAGAGAGGGCTGAACTGGGAGGAGCTGGTGATGTAAATTTAGAGAGACACAAGAAAAGAGAGAGACAGAAGAACTTTTTGGAAGCAGCATCCTGGAGGCAGAGAGAGACTGAGAGGATTGCTGAGGGCCAGTTTGAATTGCCCAGGACTTTTGAGAGCTGCCACCCAGAGCTGCCAAGGACTGAGGAGACATCGCTGTTATGCTGGTACTTTGTCTGTTTTGATGTTGTTTTGCCAGATTTGTCCACTGGTGAAAGACAGTCCTGTTGCTGCAGAGGTTTTGGAACCTTGCTGTTGGTTCAGAGCTCCTGAGACTGTTCTGCAGACAGAGAATGAATTAATGAAGACACTGACAATGTATCTTGTGGCCTTGCTAAGCTTTGTCTCCCCAGGAACAAAGATTGCTGAGAACTTTCCTCATGTCAAGATGAAGAAAAGACCTCTCTTTGGGTATTAAATGCTGTGCTTAAGCTTGTTGTAACTCTGGGGTAGATGGCCTATTCAGTTGTAATCCAAGGGTAGGGAACTTTTGATTTTTTTGTGCTCTGTGGTTGAGCAAATGAATGTACTTTACTTATGATTGGAAACTAATCTCCATGTGAGAAAAGGGGCTTTGTGATGGACTAAATGAATGTACAGCCTAGGGGTGGAGTAGTATTTAGAAGAGGGACTTTGTGATTGATTGAATGAATGTAATGTCCAGAGGTGGGGTAGTACTTGGAGATGATTGAATAAAACTTGGTAAATGCTATATTTTGAATGATGTTATATTTTGATTTTCTCTGTTCTTAATTTTTCACTGAATAAAATGGAGAGCACCTATGCTGGTATTTTGAACCTTGGGAAGTTGCCTTTGCTTGGCATTACAGGTGATGGATTTAATTTTGGATATGTTGAATTTGTGGTCCTGGTGGGGCATCCAAGAGAAGATGTCCAGAAGGCAGTTAGAACTGGGAGACTGACACTCATTGGGAAGAGATCACCTCTAGAGAACTATATTTGGGAGTCTTCTTAGTAGAGTTGATCATTGAAACCATGAGACATGAAAGAGTATAGAGAGAAGACAAGTAAAAGAGAGAACCTTGAGGAATGTTCCCACATGGAATACTGGAAGGATGATAATGAACCAACATACATCTCTAGGGAATGGTCAAATAGGTTGGAGGAGAACCAGGAGTATACAATGCCCATGAATCCACATGGAAACCAAGGGATGAGAGAAGTTGAAGAAAAATTGAGGAACATGGTAACTGAGAAAAACCCTTCATATTTGGTCGTCGAGGTGATAGGTGACCTTTGAGAACATTTTTAGTAGAATTTAATAGTGTGAGACATTATAGAGTGAATTTGTGTAAAGGAAAGGATTTAGCTGAGTGTAGATTTCCTAGGAATTTAGCTATGAATGGGAGAAAGGATAGTGGAAGAGAGCTTGAGGAGATGGTTATCAAGGGAAAGGTATTTTTGTTGTAGTTGTCTTTGTTGTTCAAAGACCTAGGGGATTTGTGTATGTGATAGATATCTGGTGAGGAGCCAAGAGTTAGAGAAAAATTGAAGAATAAAGAGGAAAAACACTACCTCATCTACTGAGATTAAAATAAAAGAGAAGAGTATAGGTGAAAATGAGTAAATACATTTGGAGGTGGGGAGATAAGGGCCTCAAGGTGGATGTGTCTTCATGGGAGGATATATCCATTTGTAGAGAAGTAGCATATTTGTAGGGGAAAGGGCAGTAATCTTTGAATATGAATATCTGGGTTCCCATTCTGGATCTGACAATTACTATGACCTTGGCCAAATTAGAATCATAGTATTTTTGAGTTGGACTGACTGAATGAATTAATGAATGAAAGAAAAAGCATTTATTAAGCCTTTTCCCCAATGACCCTCTAGTCCAATTCATAACAAAAAATTAATCCCTACTAAAAATACCAGATAAGTGGTCATTCAGCCTCTGCTTGAAGACCTCCAGAGGCAATCCATTCTATTTGTGGCTAGCTCTAATTGTTGGAAGTTTTTTTACTCACAGACTACATTTGCCTCTGCTGCCACAATTATTCCTGGTTCTGCCTTCTGATATATAATAATAAGCATATTAATAAGTAATAATATAATAAGTATAGTCACTTGTCACTCTATCCAGGACTTCCCAACCCTTATAAATAAATTTCTACCATCTTAACTAATCTAATGGGTATGAAGTGGTGCCTTTAAACTAATTTAATTTGATTAGGTAATTACTAATGATTTAGAGCATTTTTTTCCCATAGGACTATTGATAGCTTTGATTTCTTCTGAAAACTGTCTATACCCATTTATTCAACCCCCTTTTATTAACTGGGGAATAACTCTTATGTAAATTTGACTCAGTTTCCTGTACATTTTAGAAATGAGACCTTTATCAGAGAAACTTGTTTACAAAGGTTTTTCCCCAGTTCTTGCCTTTCTTCTAATTTTAGCTGCATTGGTTACTGCAAAAGCTTTTAAATTTATGTAATCAAAATTATCTACTTTACTTACCCTGTCTTTTGTTTGGTCATGAACTCTTCCCCATCCATATGTCTGAGGTAGTTTCTTCCTTGTACCATTAATTTGTTTATGATGTCATCCTTTTTCAACCCATTTAGAGTTCAGTATATAGTGTGAGATGTTGACCTATGCCTAGTTTCTATCAGAATACTTTCCAGTTTTCCCAACAGGTTTTGTCAAATAGTGAATTTTTGCTCCAATAGCTGGGATTCCTGGATTTATCAAACCCTAGATCATGGTGTTTATTCACTTCTGCCTATTGTGTACCTAATCTGTTCCATTGATCAACCTCTCAGTTTCTTACCCATCACCAAATTGTTTTGATGATTACTGCCTTGTAGTATAAATTGAGATTTGACTACGTTCCATTTTTTATTTTCTTGCTTCTTAACCTTTTATTTCTTTTTTTTTTTTGCCTTTTGGAGGGCAGTTGGGGTTAAGTAACTTGCCCAAGGTTACACGGCTAGTTTTTTTGTGTGGGTGTTAAGTGTCTGAGGCCAGAACCGAACTCAGCTCCTCCCGACTCTGGGGCCTAACCTTTTTTTTCTTGATATGAATTTTGTTATTTTATGTTCTACCTCTCTGAAGCAATTTCTTGGTAGTTTGGCATGCTACCAAATAAATTAATTAATTTAGATAGTATTATCATTTTACTATATTGACACGGCCTATTCTTGAGCAATTAATATTTTTCCAGGTATTTAAAGCTATCTTTATTTGTGTAAAGAGTGTTTTATAGTTGTTTTCATATAACTTTTGTGTATGTCTCAACAAGCAGACTCCCATGCATTTTATTTTAAAAAGAATTTCTCTTTCTATCTTTTCCTGCTGGATTTTATTGGCATTACACAGATGCTGGTAATTTGTGTGACTTCATTTTCTATCTGGCAACTTTGCTGAAATTGTTCATTGTTTTAATTGGTTTTTAGTTGACTGTATAGGGTTCACTAGATAAACTATCTTTTGATTAAAAGAGATAGTTTTATTTTCTCTTTGTCCATATGTGTGTCTTCAATTTTTTTCTTGCATTATTGCTATAGGTAGCATTTATAGTACAATATTGAATAATAATGGTGATGCTAGACATCCTTGCTTAACCCCTCATCTTACTAGAAAGGCTTCTAACCCTTATTATAGATAATGTTTTCTCTTGGTTTTAGTGGATGCTACTTATTTTAAGGAAAGATCCAGTTATTCCTATATTTTCTGGTGTCTTTTTTTTTTAACAGATATGTGTGTTATATTTTGTCAAAAGATTTTCTTATTGATATGGTCAATTATGCTTATAGCTTTCCTGATATTGAATAAGCCCTGCATTCTTAGCATAAATCCAGTCTGGTCATTATTAGGGAAAGGGGTAACAAATGGGAGAGGACAGACTGAGGTTGAGGAGAAGTTAGCCTTTGGTAATAAGGTTGTCTTGAAGTAGGTTAAGCAAAAAGAACTAAAAAGATAGGTAATTGACCTAAAGGAGGATGAGAAAACAAAAAAAAAACCTAATTCAGAAAAAATGCAATATTAGAACCACTTGGAAGAAAATATAAATCTCATTCTCATAACTGTAAATGTGACTGGATTAAGCAATGCAATAAAATGAAAGAAGGTGATAGATTGACAAGACATAACTTTACAACCTGTCACTTATAAGAAACATACCTAAAAATCAAAGGAACATACAGAATAAAAATGAGGGACTGGGACAAAATTTGCTATGCATTCAGTGAATTTTAAAAAGCAGGAGTTGAAATAAGTATCAGACAAAGTAAAAACACAAAGTCCCAACATTAAAAAAATATAAACCATGAAATTTTATTATACTGAAAGAAACCATAGATAACAAACCAATATCATTATCAATCTTATATGCTCCAAATATTTTAGCATCTAAAATAATAAAGGAAAAATTAATTGAAATACAAGACTAACTGAATTATAAACAAAACTAAAAGCTGATTCAAGCAAAATTGATAAACCTTCAGCCAATCTGATTAAATTGAGAAGGGTAGAAAATAACATAACAAATGATTAAAGTGAAATGACAAAATCAGAAGAAATAAAAAGTTTTTTTTAGCAGAATCTGATATATATATAATATGTATACATGCATACATTTATACACATGTATATGTGTATATACTATATGCTAATGACACTGACAACACAAATGAAATGGAGCACCTTCAAAAAATTAAATACCTCAAATTGAGTTCTTAAGAAATCCAGTCCCAGAAAAGGAAATAGAACTAGTTACAGAGGGACTAAGAAAGGGAAAAAAATCCTGATTCTGATGGATTCATCAGATAATTTTATCAAATTTTAATGAATTATTTAAATATAAAATACTAGAAATAATCAGTTTAAGAGGCAAGAAGACCATTAATCTAAACTGGCATTCCTTGGTCAAGTTCCATGTTTCAAGTCTCAGAATTTCCCAAGTTAGGGAATGGGTCTGATCAGTTCAGGTTTTGAAGCATAGTTTTGTTGTAGGTCTCAAAGACCACTCAGTATATCTCAGGATGAAGAAAATCATCTGGTCCTGAAGATTAGAATCATGACATTTGGTTCAGATAGGAAAGTGTATTCTCTCAAGCTTAAAGAAATTATTCCCCAAAATTGAGGAAGAAATTACTCTACTAGATCCATAGAAGACAAATTATTCGTAATACTTAAATCAAGAAAGGATAAAGTACAGAAGAAAAATGGTAGACAAAAATCATTAATGAATATTGATTTAAAAATTTCAAATTCAGTCAAATAAGCTTTAGTAGTTCATCTGAGAAGTCACTCAGTTTAACCAACTTCAATTTATATTAAGGTTTCAAGAGTGGTTCAACATTAAAAAAATAGTATAATCACATGAAAAGCAAAAAATCCAAAATCACATGATTATCTCAATAGACTCAGAAAAAGCCTTTGGCAAAGTACAACACATATAACACATACTTACACTAAAATCCCTTCAAAATATAGGTATAAAGGAAACATTTTAAATATCAACCAAAAAGCAAGTATACAATAGAAGCTCTACCAATTAATATGAATAAAGCAAGGATAGTCACTCTCCCCACTATCTGTATATCTATATCTGTGTCTGTCTATCTGTCTATCTATCTATCTATCTATCTATCTATCTATCTATCTATCTATCTATTTATCTATCTATCTATCATCTATCTATCTATCTATCTATCTATCTATCTATCTATCTATCTATCTATCTATCTATATGTATATATATATACACACATCTATATGCATATATGTATTGTGTATATACTAGCAATAGTAATAAGATAAAGGAATTAAAGACACAAAGATAAAGCTACCCCTATTTGGTGACCACAAGGTACTTTGCTTAGAAAGTCCTATGGAATCTACAAAGTTAATAGTTTGAGCAAATCTGTTGCTATAAAACAAACCCACAAAAGAATAGTATTTCTATATAATAGTAATCCAATCTAAGCAGCAATCATACAGTGGAAAATCCCATTCAAAATGATTACAAAATGCATAAAATGTTGATGGGATCTATCTACCAAAGAACACAAAATGCATATATAGATTTAGTTACAAAGTGCTCATTAAAAAAAAAAAATTAATGGGGTGGCAGAGTAGAAACAGAACCTCTTGGGGCTCAGGCTATCACCTCCTCCAATCCATGTAAAAGGGGACTCTGAACAACCTTTGGAGCTACAGAACCCACAAAATGACACAGAGAAGCTAACCTCCTGCTGAGGACAGCCCAGCAGGCCAGCAGGAATCGGCCAGCAAAGCACCCTGGGAACCAAGCCCAGCTCCACGCTGAGGTTTTAGTCACAGGGCAGACCTGACCAGCCTGGCTGGAGGGACTCCAGATCACCAGGAGCTGTGGCGATCCAGAATAATCAACACATAGATGCTAAGGACAATGAAGTCAGTGCAGTGTGGACTTTGCCACCCAGTAGTTGGGAGTGTGTAGGCTTTTGTTCCAGGGGCAAGAAGCCACTGAGGGCTGCAACACAGCCACTGCCACATGGCAGCTTCAGCTCCTGACCTGCAGACTGTAGGGGGACCAAGTGACCAGGCTGAGGGGAAATCGCTCTTGCTTTAACCTGCTTGGATCTGGATTGCAGTCTAGGGTGAAAGTCCTAGGGTGTGCGACCAGCTTGCGAGAGCATGTGGAGGCTTCAGGAGAGGGCACCCAACTAATACCTCTGGCAGCTGAGAAAACCCCAGCATTTGGTACAAAGCTCCCCTGTCTGGTAGCAGAGTCCTACTGTGGCAAGAAGTCCAAAAGTCAAATAATTGAGTGGCAACATGACCAGGCAAAGGAAGCAAAGCAAACAGAAGAATTCAATAGTAAACTCCTATTTTGGGGGAAAAAAAGGATCACAGCATGGAACAGGAGGAAGACAATGAAGTCAGAACTCCTGCACCAAAAGCTTCCAAGAAAAATACAAGCTGGTAACAGGCCATAGAGGACCTTAAGAAGCAGATAAGAGAAGTGGAGGAAAAATTGGGAAGAGAAATGAGAATGATGCAAGAAAATTATGAAATGAGAGTCAACAGCCTGACTGAGGAAAATAACACCTTAAAAAATAGACTAACTCAAATGGCAAAAGAGGCTCAAAAAGGCAATGAGGAGAAAAATGCCTTAAAAAGCTGAATTTGCCAGATGGAAAAAGAATCTCAAAAGCTCACTGAGGAGAATCATTCCTTTAGAATTAGATTGGAGCAAATGGAATTTAATGACTTTATGAGAAATCAAGATGCTGTTAAACAGATCCAAACAAATGAAAGAATAGAAGGCAATGTGAAATATCTCATGGGAAAAACCACTGACCTGGAAAATAGATCCAGGAGAGATAATTTAAAAATTATTGGACTACCTGAAAGCCTTGATCAAAGAAAGAACCTAGAAATCATCCTCCAAGAAATTCTCGAGGAAAACTGCCCTGATGTTTTAGAATCAGAGGGCAAAATAGATGTTGAAAGAATCCAACGATCACCTCCTGAAAAAGATCCCAAAAAGACAACTCCTAGGAATATTTTAGCCAGGTCCCAGAATTCCCAGATCAAGGAGAGAATATTACAAGCATCCAGGAAGAAACAATTTGAATATTGTGGAAACACAATCAGGATAACCCAGGATCTGGCAGCTTCTACACTGAGGGATTGAAGGGCTAGGAATATGATATTCCAGAGGTCAAAGGAGCTGGGATTAAAACCAAGAATCACCTACCCAGCAAAACTGAGTATCATGTTTCAGGGAAAAATATGGTCATTCAGTGGAATAGAGGACTTTCAAGCATTCTTGATAAAAAAAAACCAGAGTTCAATAGAAAATTTAACATTCAGATACAAGAGGCAAGAGAAGAATGAGAAGGTAAACAGGGTAAAGAAATCATAAGGAACTTATCAAAGTTGAAGTATTAACATTCCTACATGGAAAAACAATAATTTTGACTGATGAAACTTTTCTCAGTATGAAAATAGTTGAAGGGAATAGAAATTATATATATATACACACATATATGTATATATATACACACACACACATACATACACACACATACACATATATATGTCTATATCGGAGGGCATACGGGCATATGTATACATATGTGAATGTTTGTATATATGTATACAGGCATACATAGATAGAGGGCACAGGACCAATTTAATAGAAAGGGATGATACTTAAAAGGTGAAATTAAGAGGTGAGAGAGGACTATAATGAGAGGAGATGGGGAGAGACAGAATGGGGTAAACTATCTCATATAGAAGAGGCAAGGGAAAGTGGTTATGGAGGAGGGGAAGAACAGGAAGTCAAAAGGTAATGGATCAACCTTATTCTCATTGAATTTGGCTTGGGGAGGGAATGAAAAACACACTAAATAGGGTATCTCACCCTCCAGGAGAGTTGGGGGGGGAAGGGGATAAGAGGGGGGATGATGGAAGGGAAGGCAGGCTGGGGGGGAGGGAAGTTAGAAGCACCAACTTTTGAAAAGGGATCATAAGTAGAGATCAAAGTAGAGAATAGAACAAGTGGGAGCTGGGATAGGAGGGAGGGAAATATAGTCAGTCTTTCACAATATATCTACTATGTTAATGTTTTGCATTAGCTACACATATACAACCTATACTGAACTGCTTATCTTCCCAGTAAGGGTGGGTGACAAGGGAGGAAGGGAATGAATCTGGAATTCAAAGTTTAAAATCTAATATTTAAAATATATATATATATATATATATAGTATTATTAATACTATTTTACATGTAATTGGGAAATAAGATATACAGGCACTGGGGCATAGAGATCCACCGTGCCCTACTGGAAAGTTGAAGGGGGTATGGGAGAAGATATGGGAGAGAGCAGCTTGGAGGAGGGGATATCCTGTGGGACTACTGTTTTGGGGTGGTGGGTAGGGAAAAAATGGGGAGAAAATTTTAAACTCAAAATCTGGTGGAAATGAATGATGTAAATCAGAAATTAATAAAGCATTTGGAAAATGAAAAAAAAATGATATATTCCCTAACTAGAAGAATATTTAGTGCTCATGGCTGAGCTTTTTCAAAATAATAAAAATCACAATACCATCACAGTTTATTTCAGTTGTAATGCTATGCTAATCAAGCTATTGAAGAATCACTTTACAGAACTCAATAAAATAGTAGCAATATGGGAGAAATAAAATAAATTGAATATCAAGGAAAATCACAAAAATGTAGGGAAAATAATCCTTTTGGAGCTCAAACTTTCTTATATAGCAACAGTGATCAAAATCATTTGATTCTGGTTAAAAAAATAGAGAAGTAGATTAATGAAACAGCTTAGACAATGGAGAATCAGAATCAACTCCACTGATTCTCCAGTAAAGCCCCAAACATTGCTTATTTTTGAAATAACTTTATGTTTTATTAAAACTGCTGGTAAAATTGGAAAGCAGTAATTCAAAAATTATGCTTGGACTAATATATTATACCATATTCCACAGTAAATTCAAAATGGACATGTGACCTTAATATTAAAGATCATAAAATATAAAATTAGAAAATAAGTAGATCATATATTCTTCATAATTATGTATAGATATATTTCTGTTTGTTTTTTTTTGCCAAAAAAAGATAGTGAAAATTGCATGAAATTGAAAATTTTCTGCAAAAATACATCTAAAATTAAGAAAACAAGGTGTTCAATGGGAAAATGTGTGTGTGTGCGTGCATAAGTGTGTAACCAAAAGCCATTCACCAATAGATAACAGGTCAAAGGATATAAACAGTAGTTTTTAAAAGAATTGGTAACTTGATAACCAAATGGAAGAATGCTACAAATCATTAATTATACAAGAAATACAAATCAAAATAATCCTGAGGTTTCACCTTACATCCTACAAATTTACAAAGATGACAGAAGATAGGAATTGTCAATGTTGGATGGATTATAGGCAAATAGTCAGAGTAGTGCAATTGGTAGCACTGTGAATCAGTATAACCATTTTGGAAAGCAATTTGGAATTATGGAAATAAAGTGACTAAAATTTCCATACCTTTTATTTTTACTACTACATATATATCCTAAGGATGTCATCTATAAGGAAAAAGTTCTTATAAACCAAAATAAATAAAGCCCTACTTTATGTGGTAACAAAGAACTAGAAACAAAGTCCATTGATTGGGAAATGACTAATCAAATTGTGGCACGTTAATATAATAAAAAAGTACTGTGCTGAAAGACATTATGAATATAGGGAAACATGCAGAGACTTGCATGAACTGATGCAGAGTGAAGTAGAACCGAGAAAGCTTTATCTATCCATCCTAATTACAAATGTACATGGAAAGAACAACCACAAAACAATTGAAAGTGAATATTGCAGAATTACAAAAAACATACATGACCAAAGAAAAGATATGAAAAGATACTTCCATTGACTCCTTCGCAGAGGAGGAAGATCCTCAGCCATTGAGTTTTGCATGTATTTTTAGATTTCTTTGATGTATTTATCAGTTTTGTTGGACTTTTTTTCTTCACTTCGTATTTTTCTTTCTTTCTTCCTTTCCTTCTTTTTTACTTTAAGCATATTTTTTTCATCTTTGTAATGGCTCTCTCAGAGAGATTAGAGGAGGGATGATAGAAAAAAAATTAGGCAACAATAAAACAAAAGATATCAATAAAATTTATTTTTTTTTAAAAAAAAAAGAACCACTAGACTAGATGATTATTGTCTATTTATTGATTTTGTAAGGTTTTAGTTGTTTTATTCAGTGCTAAGTAGTTGTTCTCACTTTGCAGGGACATCTGGTTATTTATAGAGAGATCTAGATACTCCTCTGCTTCATACTTGGCAGATGTACAAATAAATATAACAATAGTATCACCTTTTATATGAGAGTGAGTCTGAATGTGTCTCTTCCGATGCCATCTTGAGTTTTCTAGTCCTATGCCTATCAAGGGGGTATTTCTATTTTCTTCTTTAACTTCTTAGTCTCCAGGTATTGCCTTCTTGCTTCTTCTTCCTCCACAATCTGATTGCTTTCTATTATTCTACCTGAGTTCTTCCTAGCAATATATAATACGTTGGCAGTTATGAGTTTGAAAGTAAAACTTTAACTTTAGCCAGTAAAAAGCCTTGCACATGATAGACTTTCAAGAAGTATTTGTTGAATGGATGAATGAAAATACCAATTCAGAAATTTTCCTAATCAGTAGGAACTTAATGTGTAATACAAAGACAATTTAACATGTTAAGAAAACATTACATGGGGGCGGCTAGATGGCATGGTGAATAGAGTGATGGCCCTGGAGTCAGAAGGACCTGAGTTCAAATGTGGCTTCAGACACTTGACACAAAACTAACCGTGTGACCTTGGGCAAGTCAACCCCAATTGCCCTACCTTCCCCCCTCCAAAAAAAAAAGCAGAAAAGAAAAGAAAACATTTCATGCTGTACCTGTATACAGAGAATTTAATTAAAGTTTGTATGATCTATGTCAGGGATGGGGATCCTGTGGCCTTGAGACCACATGTGGTCCTCTAGGTCACCAAGTGTGGCCCTCTGACTGAATCTAAACTTGATCATGGTAAAACATTGTAATATATGGTAGCCAAGTACTAAAAATTTACATATTTAGATAACATATGTAGCTAATATTGCTATCATCCTTTAAAGTTTAACTACTTCATATACATTTTATTGTTTGATTTGACCTTTATAACAACCCTGTGAGGCAGATACTGCAAGGTATTATTAACTCCAATCTGCAGATGAAGAAATTGGTGCTTAGAGGGATTAAGTGATTTGCTCATGGTGACACAGCTAGTGGGTGTCCAAAATGGAATTTGGACCCAGCTTCAGCACTCCTTCTACCTCACATTCCACCTCTCACGTACCAAATGAAGAAGTTGTATCTAACCTGGGAAAGACAGAGGACAATGACCTTGATAATTAAAAATCATTGACTAATGCTTCATTGAAATGCAGAAACATTAAATGGATTATTTGACTCTCATGTACTACAATGAATTATTAAATTGCTGAGAAGTAAAAATGAAAACTTTCAGCAGTCTCAAAAGCTTATGCAGCATTCTTTTCTCCTAATTGATGTTCTTATTAATGGAAAAAAATGAGTAGATATTATACCTGTTGTTGGAGCAACATAGAAATTATTGGCATATATTCAAATATGCAAAACTGTTTTCACTTTGATAGTCTATTCTAAGCAAGGATTACCTTGTGACATATTGTGATTACATTAATATTCATTTCTGTGTAAAGTAAGGCTCTATTTTCTGTTGCAAGTTGCTAACATCATAAACAATTGGCAATATAGAAATTCATTCTACATTTTCCATATAAGTATTTGAGAAAAGCTATATAGAAGGGACCATAGAATTAATTTATTACCTTTCTTCCTTCTCTCTTTGCCATTTTCCCTTATTATTTTCTTCCGAGAATTATTTTTTTTATGTATTCACTCTTGAAGAAAAAATGTTAATACAGTATTTTGTTTTTAGCACATCTGTCAGGACTAATTTTATTTAATTTAACATTAATCTAATATCCAAGTCATTTCTAGCTGGGAGCCTGGGAAGGGGGGGGCAATCCAAACTGGCATAGTAGCCCCATGTATTCTGACATATTTCTCCCTAAGACAAATTGAAATAATATTTAAAGAAATCTTGTACAAGGAAAAGATCAATATATATTAAAATAGAGATTTTGGTTAACATTTCAAAACAAAAGTCATTTAATCTACTGAAACTTCTTGAGCTCCTTCCTGGATTCTTTATTTGCCCACTACTCCTGAAGGATTGAAAGGATTTCCTCTGATCAGTACCTTAATCCCTGAATGGAAAAGAGAGCGTTGCCTTAGGTGAGTTGTGGTACAAATCATTTCAGTTTCCTAGGACCCTAGCCTTTGTTCTTCATCTTTCATACATATCCAAACTATAAAAAGTCTGGAAAAGATTTTTAGGTAAGAAAAATATTATTTCTTAATATTGTCAATTCAACTAGAAAAGTTTTTAAAATACATTTCTATAACTTTGTAATAACTTATACCTTATTGTGATTTGGATTTTGTGGTAAAGAGCTAGTAACATTCATCTTTTTTCCCTTCTATTAGTTTATTTATTTTTATTTAATATTTTATCTAGGGCTTGCTATATGCAAGATGTGGAGGTAGGTGTTGTGAAGTATTCAAAGATAAATCTCTATCCTCACAAAGTTTGTACTCTGGTGGTCTTAAAACATGTGCACAAAGTAACTGGAATACAAAATAGAATAAGTGCCTTAATAGTGGTTCAGAGTGCTATTGAAATTTGGAACAAGGGAGTGATCATTTTCACATGGGGGAAGAGGGAAACCTTTATGGAAATAGTAGTGTTTGGCTTGAACCTAGAAGGATTTGTGAGGTTTTATGAACACAGAAAGAAGGTGAAACATTATGGGCATGTGCAAAAGCAGAGATAGTGGGCACAAAAAAAGAGGGCATTTGAGATGAAATGTCAAGTAGTTCAGTTAACTGAAACATAGCTGATATAAAGGTTTATGTATAGATGTATGAATGTATATTTGTAAGGAGAAAACAACTATAAATGTAGATTGGGATCTTATTTTGAAGGTCTTAAGTATTAGGATAAGGAGATTGGACTTTATTTCATAGGTAATGGGGAAATTTTTTTCCCTGAATAAGTATCATTTTGCCTGCTATTTTTGCAAGTATTTCTGTATACACACTCAAACCCTGCTAACTTCAACAAAATGAGTCCCCCTTTGAAATAGAGAAAAACAGTTATGGAAAATCAGCTGATGCATTCATTTTGTATGACAGTGTCTATAATATTCCACACCTATAATTCTCCATCATGTACCAGAAGCAGAAAGGTTCCTCCTAATCTCTTCCCCTAATCTGATTGGTCATTACAATTATTCAGCATTCAGTTTCATTTTAGTAGTCTTTTCATTTATACTATTGAAGTCACTATATATATATGTATATGTATATATATATATATATATCATTCCTAGTTCTGCTTATTTTACCTTACTTATGCACTAGTATAAAGCACCTGGTAGAGACCCCTCCAGTATAACCCTCTGCACAGGGCATGTTAACTGTTTGCCCTGTGGGTTGGTTCTCTTCCCCCAATCTGCCCTAATACTAGCAGATCTAGATTCCCAGAAAAGGGCCATCACCACATGGCCAAACACTTTACATTCTTAGGGGAAATCCTATTGTATATATGGAGAAGGGAATACAATTCTTTTTCTTACCCATATATATCCTTTGCTGCCACTGGTGTGACTCCCATTCATATCAAATGAGTCAAGCACAGTGCTGATACCATTTTCTCTCTTTTTTAATTTAATATTTTATTTTTTCAATTACATGTAAAAACAATTTAAACATTCTATTTTTTTTCAAATTTCAAGTTATAAATTCTCTCCCTCTCTCCCTTCCCCCTCTCATTGAGAAGGCAATCAATTTGATATAGGTTATACGTGTGTAGTCATGGAAAATACATTTCCATGTCAGTCATGCT
Source organism: Petaurus breviceps papuanus (assembly GCF_028583685.1). Lineage (NCBI taxonomy): Eukaryota > Metazoa > Chordata > Mammalia > Diprotodontia > Petauridae > Petaurus > Petaurus breviceps. The sequence goes on from NW_027187347.1 coordinate 19,683,803, forward strand.
ATGAAAGAAAACACAGACCAAAAAAAACAATAAGAAAAATAAGGAAATTAAAGAAGAAATATCTTTGATCTGCATTCAGTCTCTATCAGTTCTTTCTCTGGAGATAGTACCTTTCATCATTCAGAATTGTCTTAGATTGCTAGATACCATTTACTTTTTTTTTGTTTCTGTTTTTTGGAGGGCAGATGGAGTTAAGTGACTTGCCCAAGGTTATATGGCTAGTAAGTGTTATGTATCTGAGACTGGATTTGAACTCAGGTCCTCCTGACTCCAGGGCTGGTGCTCTATTCACTGTGCCACCTAGCAACCCTGATACCATTTACTCTTAAACATAAAACATCTACTTAATGATAAAACAAAAACAATAATAAGTAATACATCACAGTTACTTAATAGAAAGAAAATGTAGAAAGAACCAATACATCACAGTACACACACTTTCCCCATTAATCCTCACAATATCCACTTACAGAAAACTTAACTGGGAGACTCATGAGTTTGAGGACAAACCATGTGCTCAGGGCAACTCACAACTCTAGACTACAAAACTTGTTCCTTTCAAGAATAATCCATCAGACCCCATTACCCTCATTGTGCCCCTCAGCCCATCTCAACTTGCTAAGGTTTATCAGAGGTTAATCAGAACCCAAGTCCTCAAATTCTCTGCTTTCACTGGACTTCTCCACTGCTAGACATATTATGTTATACCTTTTATTCTGAGTGTCCTTTTACTTAAAAGGCACATATGACCAATATTTTAATTTAAAACAAATGGGAAAGTGGCAGTCTTTTTCTTCCCCTTCCAGATTTGTAAGTTTCTGGAGAGGACTAATTTTTTCTTTTTGTATCATTTTGCTTAGCACACAGGAACTCAATAATAAATGTTTCACCCATTTATTCTTTCTCTAGGGATACATTCTTCCCAATCTCTGCTAAATGTACCCCCAGACTGAGCTTGTTTCTTTTATCATGAACCCTAATCCAGAAATCTAAATTCTGTTCTCCAACATTGTATTCTTCACCAATCATCCTTTATCTATCTTATACATCTGAAATCCTTGCCTTTAACTGGCCATAGCTATAAAAGCTCCATCTATGTCTCTTTAGATGTTTCCTAGGATTTTTGAAGACCAGCTATTCAGAACTCCTATAGGTATTGGCAATAAGAATGGCAAAAACAGTATTCAATGAGATAGGCATTGTGGAGAGAGTATGGACAGGAGTTGGTGAGTAAGAGGGAGATATCAAAGACAACTTCAAGTTTTTAAGCCTAGGCAGCTAGAAAATGATGGTAAAATGACCCAAAATAGTGAGGGCAAGAAGTGTAACTTTGGAGGGAGGAGTGGGGTAAGGTTAAGGGAAATGATGAGTTTGGTTTTTTTAATAAGGCTATTTGTGGTAATAGTGAAATATCTAAGAAGAATTTTAGATTGGGGCGGCCAGGTAGCACAGCGAGTAAGAGCACTGGCCCTAGTGTCGGGTTGACCTGGGGATTGAATCCGGGCTCAGACTTAGCATCCACCCAGAAACACCTGGCCGTGTAATCTTGAGCAAGTTACTTAACCCCAATTGCTTAAAAAAAAGAAATTTAAATTAAGGATTTAGCAGAGAAGATCATAGAATTACAGTGTTAGATGCAGAATCATAGAGTGTAAAGAACTGAAAGGGACCTTAGAGGTCATCTAGTCCAATGCTTTAATTTTACACATGAGGAGACTCTCAAAACTCATGCCTGTCTCGACCTTAGTGAATGGAGCTTCTGTATCCCCTTGTGATACTATTTCGGGAGGAGGGAGAAGTGAAAGGTGGGAAATGGCAGGGCAAAATGAGTTTGTGGATGAAATGTACCCAATCTACTTGTGGATTCCTTCTTTAATGTGGCAAATAGATGTTAATGTAAATGTGTGTATCTCTATAAACTATACCAAATACTTAATTATATGACATTCTGTTAACCAGAATTTCTGTTAAACAGCAAACTTGTGTTTTACATCTTTTATAAAATGACAAAATCATATACATAATGATGTCCTTAAGCTATCATTTAAGACGATTTAAGATTCTGATGTTCCTTCAGCATCATCCAAGAAAAATTAAATTATGTTCATAATTTAATATATTTTATCATATTTAATTCTTTATAAATGGAAATGATATAGTAACCTGTTAGCTGTAATGCTTAATTAACCAGAATTCACTATTTCTCCATCATACTTGATAACAGAATTATTAGAGTAATATAAGATTTAAGAATTATTGGTAGACTCAGTGATGCTTTATTGTCTATGTGTATATTTAGTTATATAATTTCTGAGCAAAGTTCAAATTTTGTACCTGTATTCTTCATAACATCTTACAGACCTGCTTGGCTTTTATATGTATCCTCTCTTTTTAGCACTTCCAGTGTTTCCCATTCCTCTGGTCTCTGCGTTTAAACATCATCATCTTCATCTTCATCATGAGTGATATTAAATTCAGATAGAAACAGGGTCACTAAACCGGAAAGAAGGATCTCTGTGGCAGCATATATTGACTCAGAAAACCACACATCACTATTATTTGTGCTCTATTGTATTTTTATTTGCTTTATTAAATATTTTCCATTTACATTTCGGTCTGGTTCTGGCATTCAGGAGTGTTGCAGACCCATATCTGACACTTACAATCATTATCTGCTTTATATTGATTTTCTCCTTTGATCCCAATAACAAAGATGGCGTGGTACAGTGGAAAGTGCTTAATAAATGCATTTTTATTGATTGATTGAATGTTAAAGAGAAGAGATGAATGCAAAGACGGAAACTTTGGGGCTGAAGTCAAGGGATTGGAGGCAGAGGACATAGGAGAATATACAAAAGAAGAGGGACTAGGGGAGTAACAGGAAGCTCCAGATAATGCAGAGCTTCAGAAGATATGGGGCAATGAGAGAAAGGCTTACCAGTGATAGGATTATTTCAGGGAACATAGAGATAGAGAGAGGTCTAGAAAAAGGCTACTTAATTTGGTGATTAGGAGAAGCATTTAGAGGTTGGCATGATTTTGTAAGGGGCCTGGTCAGCACTGGTTTCTTGATTTTTTTTTTAGTAATGTCTGGCAGCAAGGGAGTGTTTAAAAATTATATAGCAGACATTGCCCAAAAGTGGAGATTTGCAAGATGAATATGACAGAGACCAAGGAGGAAAAGAATTCTAGGGTGCTACTGGGAGCATCATTAAAGTTTCTGACCATGAGAGCTAATGGGAATATGAAGACAAAGGAAACAAGGAGACTGATGAATTGGAAAAATAAGGAGGGGCAAAAAGGTAAAAGGTAGCAGTTGTCACATCTATTCTGAATTCCAAGACCAGCACAACAGTGATTAGATAGATCTCCCTCATTGTTAGCATAGGACAAAGGAGGTTGGTTTTGAATTTGAAGAAGAGTAAATGTAAACCCAAAAAGGAAAGCTGGATTCCTACCCAGGCATCTGCTGAAGGCCAAAATCCAAGATCCTGAGATGAATAATAAAAAGACTGATTGATAGAGCAAGGATTCAGGGTAAAGAAATTCTATACTAGAGCAAAAATGTAGATTATTCCCAGGAGTGGTTTATTTGCCTTACTCAAAATGATTTCCTCATACTCCAGCCTCTTATTGAAGCTGTTTATGTTCTCCTTTCCTGCCCAGTGCTTTTATGCTGGCATAGTCTTGGGGAGTATCCTGCAAACTTCCTTCTTAATCAATTGTGCCCTCATCAGGCTGTGGACTCCTACCATGCTGAGAGTGAAGAGAGATTCAATTGAAATGAAGGAAGAGGAGAAAGTGGATGGATGGCTAAATCATAGTTGGTTTTGACTTGGTGAAAGTTTTTGCTGGGGGTGGTTATATTGGTTTGGGTTTGAAATCATGCCATATGAGTTTTAATGGTGACCTCAGCACTATTGATAGAGATTAAGTCAAAATATATCTTCTAAATTCTAAGCAGAATGCCTCCTGAATTTTCTTGGAATTAGGTACAGTGAAAGATTACATGGCCTTTATTTAAAAAACACACAAAACTTTTTGTCATTCATTTTATCTGGTCTTCCATAAATGTTACCATTTGGGGTGATTTCCTTGGCTTTTATTTAAGGGATGAATAAAATAACCACAAGGAATTTGCTTACTTGGTTTTAGTGAAAATGTATAATAAATATAAGTCCTCAGAACAGAATGTTTATGAGATTATTTTTAGAGATGAAAAAAACAGGAAAAGGTGCAGCATACTTTACTATAAAAAATTAAGCAGATTCCAAGGAGCTGAACTGTACACAATAACAGTTTTTTAAAGCTTAGCAATAGAAAAATAGGCACTGTTTTTATGCTTTAACCTGAGCTTAGTACATATTCTTAGTCATTTTGAAGTTGTGTTGGTTTGACTGTACAGATCATTCTTTCTATGCAATAATTTTAATGATATTTAAAATGCACCAATAGAGTTAAAGATTTTTTATGTATTTGATGTATCTTATCTACTACTCTAGTAGTATTTACTGTTTTCTCCTACCTGCCTATCCTCCTCCTTGAAGTTTGTCCTGACCGTGTCAGGCTTCATGGTTTCTCTCTTCTCTGAACCTTGACCAGCATAAATACCATTATTAGATTTCAGAGCTAGAAGGGACTTTAGGAAATATAGAGTGACTAGATTAAGTCTAACTCAGTGCTGAGCTGGGCCTGACTCAGGCTGGTGCCCTGCTAGCTTAGGTTAGATATTGGAAACAAAATGAGATGTTTATATGTAATTCAATAATTAGCAGGGGAAAAAAGATTTAATTAATTATTGCAAAAGGAAGAAATTCACGAGGATCTGCAGAGAACACCCTTCAGGTTGTTTCAGCTAAGTGGAGGTCCCTTACCTGAATTGCCCACTGTGATCCACCATGAGCGCTCCTCTGGAGCTTCTTGCAGCTGCCTTGTTCTCAGGAGACTTGGAAGTGATTTCAAGAGCCTAAGCCCTTAGTCCCCTGAATTCACCAAGTGTGGTGGTATCAGCATATTTTAAGGAAAAAGAACTATCCTAGATTACATAGAAGCAGGGTTAGGATATTGCTTCTTCTATAAACTCCCTTATTTTATATAATTTAACCACTTAGGCTATATTATAACTTAGGTTATCATCAGTTTTTTTTTTTCCTAAAGTCTCAAGTGTGTTAGTTTTGTCTTTTTTTGGGGGGGGAGGAAGGCAGGGAAATTGGGGTTAAGTGACTTGCCCAAGGTCACACAGCTAGTAAGTGCGATCAAGTATCTGAGACCAGATTTGAACTCAGGTCCTCTTGACTCCAGGGCCGGTGCTTTATTCACTGTGACACCTAGCTGCCCCAAGTTTTATCTTCTCAACTAGATTATAAGGCTATTATTGAGGGATGGGGCCAAGCCAATATTACTTGTATATTCCCATAAGCAGATTATTGATCACAAAGTAGATATTCAGTGAATACTTTTTGTTTGATTTAGAGTGTTCAGTTGTACACTCTCTGCTAGATTTAGAGGACTCTAAAACAAGAAACTAAAAAATATTCTCTATCTCCCTTTATGTACCTCACGGTCACATTTAATTAAATCCCTAAAGACAATGTGAACTGGGATTGAGGTAAGGAATGTATCTGCACCCCAATGTTGGTGGGGGTAGATGGAAAAAAAATAGATTTAAGAAGTGGTAATTAGCTCAAAGTCCAGTGAGACATAGGAGGCCACTCATCCCTGTCCAGTGAATTTGGTTCAGTGAGGTAACTTCCTACAAGCTTCTACACACATTTGAAAAACTTAGAATTCAAGTTGTAGGTGTGATGGGAATCTGTAAATGGCATCTAAAAGCAAATTGAACAGGCTTCAGCCAATAAACTATTAATCTCATGAAAAAAAGGCTTTATTTATATCTATGGTTGACTTAAAAAATTTCATTTAGCAAGATCTGAAATTAGAATCTCTCATATATAATAGTTAACCAATAAATATGGAGAGAGAGAAAGTTAATATGCATGGTTTTATATATATATATATATATGTGTGTGTGTGTGTGTATAATATATATATATAAAATATGGTTGCCCTAAAATTTAATATATTTACTTTTAAATGATGTTTAGAAATTTTTTACCTTATAAACTAAGTTTCTAGAATTTAAAATTCCTAAGAACGTTGTGAAGATCCTATAATAATCAAATGAAATTTTAAGGAAAAAATACTTTGATGAAAGGCCAAATAAACACAACTAATTTTAGGAGAATCTGGATATCTCTTTGCCTGAAATATTGTTATTGGGTTTTGTAAAGAAAAAAAATATTAATACTCTGTGTTTTGGCACAAATATGTCAGAGACAATTTTAATTAATTTAAATTATTCTAAATTTAAACTGTTTATGTTTTAGAGAGAGAAATGTCCAAAATGTCATGGTTCCAGGCCTCAGACATGTCCCTGCACTTCCACAACAATTTGAATATGGAAAAGATCGCGATATGATGAAATAAAAACATTAGTTAATATTCCAGAATAGTAGTTACTATTCAATTCCATCCTTGTCCAATCCTTTCAAGGACTGAAAGGACCTATTCTCTGAGATCAATGTCATATCATTTCTTAGTAACCCTGAAAGTACTTTCTTCATAGGCTAATGCTTTCAGAGGATGGAGAAGGCAAAGATTTAAACAAGAAAAGAAATGTTTGGTTATCACTCTTAATTCATTTAAGGAGGAAGCCTTTGTTTTTGTTTTACTTGCTTTCCTAAAGAAAAAATGTCTGAAAACAGAGAAAATGTTTCCTAAGTTTTTATCTGTTTCCACAGTCAGTCATATTAGTTCTTCTTCTGCCACTTTTCTTATTATGCCAAAAGGAATTTTCCTTTCTATGCCTAGAATTACCCGAATTGTCCTTATTTCAAAATGATATAGCCCTTTTCTTTCCTCTGAATTATTTTCAATGAGCCAACTGAATTTTTAATTAAGGTGAATAAAATTCATGTTTTAACTGAAAAAATTAAAACAATTTAAAAAGTCTAAAATGCTTATAAAATAAGATGCCTTTGTGCATACACACATAAGTTTTTACCTCATTTCCCTCAAGAAGTCTTGGTTTTATAGGTGTGGGTATTACTTTTTACTTTTGGAGCAGGTCTTACACATGTCATACTTTAATAGTATTTTAGTTTATATTTAATTTTCCTGAAATTCCTTTTTCATTATGTCTCATTCACTACACAAAAATCTCCATAAATTATTATAGGCTGTCATTGCCTATAATCCCAACTTCTTAGCCTGACATTTAAGAAAGTTCATAATCTGGTACAACCTTATCTCCCACTAGTCTCCAACTAAAGTCCTCTACTCTAGTCCAGACTTGTTTCTTCATTATCTAGTCCAAATTCTATATTCATTTTTGACAGCAGTTCATCACTCATGTCTTAATCTTGCCTCCAGCTATATAATTTTATCCATCCACTGAGACCAATACACTATTCTAACCAGCATTAAGTCCCTATAGAATTATCTACACCATTCATTTAGGCATTTAATCATGGACAAGGTTACTATCTTGCATCAACTCTAAGGTACCTTTCAACTAAAAAGCTCCAGGAACCTGTGATATTATTTATTTTTAAATTAATATTTATCATAAGCATTTACTATGTGAAAGGTTCTATTCTATGAACTTAAAGATACAAAGATAAGGCCTCAAGGAACATACAGTCTCGTTGAGGAGAGTGGTGAATAACTAGATGCAAATAACTGTAATACAAAATGAAATGTGATAAATGCACAGAAGAGGTAAAAAATTACCATAAGACATTAAAAGAAAGGATAATTCTGGTGAAAAGTATCAAGGAAAGCTTTCTGAAGGAAGTGACCTTAGATCTGGATTGTCAAACAAGTAAGTTGAATTTGTTAGGAGACTGCTTGATGAACCATCTTACTGACTTGCATTTTGGAATGGAAGGATTGTGATGGGAAAATAATTCTCCTTGTCCCTCCTTGATTCAAAACTTTTTCCTTGAAAAAGAGAAGGGGCAGTACCTCTAGCCCTCAGATCTCACATAAACTTTGGTATGCAAAATGATCTCCAACCTTTAGAAGGTGCAGTACAAATTGAGATTTAGGCAAGGAACCTAACGAGACTAGTTAGTCTAAAGACTGTTAAAGACAGATCTTGTAGGAAATTTCTCTTTTTCTTTCCTCTCTCTCTCCCCCTTCTTTCCCTTCTCCCTCTTGTACCCTTTTCCTTTTCCCTTTTCTCTTCTTCCTCCCTCCACTTTTCCCCTCCATTCTTCTCCCTCCCCCTCTCTTCTTAGTACTACCTACCCCCATTTTGTAACTAAACAGTTGTTATGTACTTCGTTTTTCTGTAATAGGATAAGAACTTGAGTGACATAGTTTTGCAACAGTGTGTACCCCCCCAAAATTGATAACCAATAATGATGTATGTCTCTCAAATTTGTTAAATAACTGCTGATTGTGCATTTCCCATATCTGGTCAATGACTGATAAATATTTATTCATGCCCCTACTGGATCACTGCCTTGTCATGGTGGAGGGGTTTTCATAGCTCAATGAGATTATAAACTGTGCTATGCAGGGTTCCCCAAGACAGAAAGGTCATAGTGAAGAGTTCTAATAAAAGGTGATCCATTGAAAAAGGAAATGGCAAACCACCCCAGTATCTTTGTCAAGAAAATATCGTGAATAGTAACTGTAAAAGAAACCCCAGAGGCCCTCCTATTCATCCTGCTCCTACATCACAATTAGGACAGATTTCTGTATTTCCCACACTTGGAAATTCATTTTCACTTTGGAGTACTATTGATGTACAGGGACTGTTGGAACACCATGCCACCTCAGAGGAAGACATAGCTTCTAGAGGGACCCTTGTCACAAGCACTGATATGATTTACCAAAACCTTTGAAAATCAGATTCATAGTTTGTTCCTAGAGGAAATGATGTTTTCATTGTTGAATAGTATTAAGTAATCCTTGATTGCATGCATTGATGTATGTAAGTCTTGTTCATGTTCCTAAGTCCTAAGTTCCTAAGCATACCTAATGGTAAATTGGTACAACTTGGAATAAATGTTTATTCCATTCCAATATGTGTAGAGTGTCAGTTAAGAATGCTTGTCTGATATGGAGAAGAGAACCTGGAGATAACTTCTTTCTGGAGCAAGCTTCTGTACCTGATCTGCCCCATTTCTAAATTTCTGTTTGACTTGGAGCTAGGAAACCTGTGTGTTCTTATGTCAAGGCAGACCTACCTAAGCCAGAAGAGGCAATACATAAAGTCTACCTTATTTGGAGGAAGTATTTTTTTTTCTTACATATTTAAAGTTACTGTCAAAAACTATGTTCTCAACTTTTACCATTAAGATCTCTGTAACTTTAAGACTTTTTGTTTGTTTACTCTAAAGTGGAGATAGGTAAACAATGGCCTGAAGGTCACATTTGTCCCATTGAGCCTCAGAATGGGTTTTACATTTTAAAATAAAGTTTTATTTATTTTATATAAAAATGTAAAAACCATTCTTACCTCCAGGTCCTACAAAAACAGACAGCTGATTTGGTTTGGCCCTTAGTTATAGTTTGCCTCTGAAAGACCAACTGAGTGTAATCCTCCAGAATATTCATCACTAGGAAGAGATATTGAAGGAATCAGGGTCTTTTCCAATATTGCATTATAAAGATGAAATTCTATTAAGTTTCTTAGATGACAAGATAAATAGTGAAAGCAGGGGACGGTACTCTGTCTGGATATCACTTTTGCATTTTGTTACCCAGTCTCTCACTATGACCTCTATCTATCCTTGCCCAGAGAAACATTTAAATGGTTTTTTTTTGGTGGGATTTTTTTGTTTTAGTGTGGGAGTATGGGCCACTAAGAGAAAAATTTGAGAAACACTGAAAAACAAGTAATCCTAAAATAGGTTATAAATAGTTACAATGAATAAATTAATTCCTTTCAGTTCTGTGGGAACCTGACTTTATCATTTTGATTTTGTTCATGTGACTCCCCAGGATGGGATAATATGTCCACAAGTGTTCTTGTCACAGAGAAGACAAATTGTGCCTTTCCCACATAGATTTACAGAGAACTTCTTTCCTAAAAGAAACAACTTTTGACACAGAAATTGGAAAATTGGAAGGACCATAAATTAATTTTGTGTTCGTTATGTTTAATTCTTATCCCAGAAAAATGTCTTCATTTAGTGTACTAACAAATCTTTAATTATCACTCTTTAAGAGTTAAATTGTTCAACTTTTATATACTAGGAGAATTTATCTGAAGAGCTGAAAGATAAATTATAGGCTTTTCCATGGAGTAGAATTTTTATACCTTAAGATTCACATGAACATTTCTTTAAAATAATTATAGAGACTGCAGCCACCATTTAAAGTATAAAGCACAAATTGTTAACACTTGAAAATATATATTAAATTGATTAATAAATTGCTGCTTTGTAAAATTGCTTTGAAGATCCTGAAATTATATTTTAAAAGCCTTTACAAAAACTATACTTAATCATAATTTTTCCATTCTACTTAAAAATCTTTTAGGACTGTGGTGACTTATGTAGTGAGGAGACATGGGTCTTATATCCAATTGTAAATTCACTCTTTATTTTAAAATACATTAGTTAAATTCCATGATCTATCTAAGTAACTGGCATAGTATAGATAATAAAATTTTGTCATCAGTGGAAAAAAGACTTTCTATTAAGGCCCAGAAAAAATAAGATTGTTAATAGATTACCAGTAAGTGACACTGCCATATTGTTTTCACATTTAATTTCTCTCTGGATTGAAGTTCTCTGGAGTTAGGCTGGCCCCTTATAGAATTAGTTGCTTAACAAATAGAGAGACTTGTTATTTCTTTATTTAGTATCATCATAATATCATAGGCTTAGTGTTGGAAGGGATATTAGAGGTTGTCCCATCTAGACCGTGATGTTGCAGATGAGAAAACTGAGGCCAGAAGTGATATCACATGTCTAAGAGCACACAATGAAGAAATGATGTAATTAAGATTTGAACCTAGACTCTTTGACTCCAAACACAGTGCTCTTGGGGATTCTTATGGTTGCTAATACTAAAATTTTCTGAGCCCTTTGTGGACAACTACAAATTCATGTATGGGGGATAATGAGTCTCTTAACTTCTCAACAAAGAAGTACTTTCTATTTGCTTTACACATAGGTGTCATCTTTCATCTTGAGTCCATCAGATTACCCTTCCTTCCGGATCACATCCTTCAGTTCTCTGGGTTTGGGATTGGTCATTGCATTGACCTGAGTTCTTAAGACTTTAAAAGTTGTTTGTCTTTACAAGAATATTGCTACTATATAAACTCTTCTGGATCTGTTTTCTTGTTCTGCAGGAGTTCATATAAGTTTTCTGTTTCTCTTTTGATATTTTTTTGTGATACAATCATGTTCTATTACATTCATTTAACAGAATTTGTTCAGCAAATCCCTCAGTTGATAGCCACCCTACTTCAGTTCTCTGGTAACACAGGAACAGCTTCTATAAATATTTTTGTACAAAATTATTTTTTTTTCTTTTTCTTTGATTTCTTTGGAGTACAGGCCTAATAGTGATATCTCTTGAGTCACAGTATATGCACACTTTAGTGATATTTTGGGCATAGTTCAAAATTGCTTTCTAGAGTGACTAGACCAATATGGAACTCCACCCATATTGCACCAGTGTGCCTATTTTCCCTTCCAGCAATTATCTTTTTTTAAGCAAACTTTGCCAGTCTAATGATTTTGAGATAAAATCTCAGAATTGCTTTAATTTATAGTTATCTAATTATCAGTAATTTGAAGCATTTTTTATATGGCTGTTGATCACTCGGATTTCTTCCTTTGAGAATGGCCTATTCATATACTTTGACCATTTATCTGCTAGGGAGCATTAGGAATCCTTTTATATTTGAATCATCTCCTTATATATCTCCAAAATGAGATTTTAGTCAAGAGATACTTGGTACAAAGATTTCTTTCCAAGTTAATTGTTTCCTTTCTAATTTTAATTGCATTGATTTTGTTTGTGTAAAATATTTTAAAATTCATGTCAGTAGAATTATTCATTTTATCTATTGTAATCTTTGTCTTGTCATTAATTTTTACTATTCATAGATTCAAAAGGTAATTGTTTCCTTGTTTCTTTAATTTGTTTATGATGTGGCCTTTAAAATCAAGTTATGTAAGTATTTAGAATTTATTGTGGTATGTTGTGTGAGATCATGGTGTAAACCTAATTTTTGCCAGACTACTTTCCAATTTTTCCATTGATTTTTGACTAATAGTAAGTCCTTACCCTGGTAGTGGCAATCTGTGGGCTGATTGAACATTGCTACATTCATATGTATATTTATGTTATATACCTATTTTATTCCTCTGATCAACCTTTCTATTTATTATCTAGTATCAAATAATTTTAGTTGTTACTGCTTTGTAGCACAGTTTAAGATCCAGTACTGCTAGATATTTCTTGTCCATTTAAAAAATGCCCTTGACATTCTTCGAGAATCTTGACCTTTGGTTTTTTAGATAAATTTTATTACTTTTTTTCCTCCTAGATCTCTAAAATAGACCTTTGGGAGTCCAATTGGTATGTTACTGAATAAGTAAATTAATTTCAGTAATTGTAAAATTTTCATTATTTTGTCATGGCCCAAATTATAAGAAATTTCTATCACTACTTATTTATGTCTGCTTTTATTTCTGTGAAGAGTGGTACTGTCTTTGTATAATTCCTGTGTCTATCTTCTGTAGCACCAATGCAATATTTACAGTGCCTAAAATCACAATAAAGACTTGTGACTATAAGTATCACATGACGTTTGATCGCAAAATATACCAAATTCTCCATATAGAGGATAGAACTGAAACATTTATTTAGACACCAGAAAACTGAATCCCAAAACCAGTAAGCCAATTCCATCATAGTACCAAAGATATTCAGAAGCCATAATAACACTAAGAGCCACAGCCTCCTTCAGCCTTCCCACAAACCAATACAAGATCAATACATACTCACAAACCTCTTTATTGCCTTAATGAGCATCCTCTCTCTCTCCCAATGTCTGGCTAGCTCTGAATGAGCTTCCTGTGGTCTCTGCTTCCCTTCAGCAAAACTCCTCACACCACAGGATCCATGTGACGACATTCAGCCTATTAGGGGGCAGAATTTATCTTGACAGCAGGGAAACTTCCTGTGGGCTCTGCTTCCCTTCATCAAATTCCCTCCATCACAGGCTCCATGTAATTACATTCAGTCTATTAGGGGGCAGGGTTTACTTTTAAAGCAGGGGAGTTCTTCAAACTCCCCCCCAGGTTATTAAGGGACAGGGAAGATCTTCAAATTCCCATTCCATCTTGGTAGATGGATTCCTTAATATTTTATACAATCTGTAATTGTTTTGAAAGTAATTTCTTTATCAAAATCTTGTTTATTTTGTTGGTAATATATGGAAATGCCAATTTGTGTGAGTTTATTTTGTATCATCTTCTTATGCTAGAGTTGTTTTATTTTTCAGATAATTTATTTAGTTTGACTTTTTAGGGTTCTCTACATGGACCATCATATTATCTGCAAAAAGCAACAATTTTGTTTCTTCTTTGCCTATTATTCTGTCCTTTTTTCTTATTTTATTGCTATGGCTAGTATGTTTTTAAATAATGGTGGTGATTATTAATGCCTTTGTTTTCCCCCGACTTGATTGGAAAAGCCTCTGGTTTATCTCTATTACATGTAATCCTGAGTCTTAGTTTTGTATAGATAATCATTTACCATATTAAGGAAATATCCATTTATTCTTATGTTTCTTAGTGCTTTTAACAGAAATGGATGCTGTATTGGAAGTTTTTTCTGTTTTGATATAATGATATGATATTGATTTTTTATTACTATAATCTATTGTGTTTAGAGTTTTCCTAATGTGAAACCAATTGTGTATTACTGATATAAATGCTTCTGGGCATAGTATATAATCTTTTGATATGTCTCTGTAGCCTCTTTGTTAAAACTTCATTTAAATTTTTTTAATCAGCTTTCATTAAGAATATTGGTCTGTAGTTCTCTTTCTCTGATTTGTTTCTTCCTGGTTTAGGTATTAAGATAGTACATAGAAAGAATTGAATAGGATTCCTTTTCCTGTTTTTGTAGTTTATGTAATATTAAAATGTACAGTTCCTTAAATGTTTGATTTACTTGTAAATCTATCTGGTCTTATTTGTTTTTAAATTTTTCTTTGCCAAGTTCATATAGGAGAACTTAAATTTCATTTTCTGAAATTGACATTAATTTAAATTCTAATTGTATCATCTCTACTTCCCACAATATGGATCTTAAATTGAAATTTATTATATGTTGCCAGGATAAACTGAAATATTTTAAGGAGAAATTCACCAAAAGAAAACTAAAGAAGACTGAGGCTGTGCTACTCCAATCTCTCATTGCTAGTTCAAATAATGTGTGTAATTTAGAGTAAATGAAAAGCTATATTTTACTCTGTTTTCAATAAAAATTAGAATATTTTAAAAACAAAAATTAATTACTTAATAGATTACTTTTTAAATTTTTGCTGATCTCACTGATAAAAATTTTTAGAATCCTTAACTTTGACTATAACAGATTGGGCAGGCCTGGTGTTGATTGTTATTGCCAACATGAAAGTGGTGCAGCGGTACTGCAGCTTCAGTTCTTAATCAATGAGGTAAGGATTTGTTGACAGTAAGTACATAATTTTGTCCAAACTTACATCATCTAGTTAATTCTAAATGGATTAAAAAAAAAGTTTTACATAGCATTTCCAGGAATGTGCACTGTGCATAAAGCAAGGTGCCTTTGTTTTAGTTAATTAGCCTTTTATACTTTAAGAAAAATAGAATCTAAATAAAGTTTTCATTGTTAAACATTTGGCCTAATGTTTAGATGTAGACATTTAAGCAGTAAATATAGAAAGTAGGTATATTGGAGTTGGTTCACTTATTGTCTCTCACCTATTGGTAGTTTGTTATTTAGCCCTCAAATTTTTTTAGGCTGTTTGATCCCTAATTTACCTAAGAAATTAATTATTTTTTAAATCTTTATAACTTGCCTCTTTTGATTCTGTATGTCCATGAATTTCTGGGTTTATGCATATCAATGTTTATATATTCATAGTTACCACAAAAGTGAATGTCCCTTTGTTAATGGGCACAGGTTAGCACTGCCAAACCAATGCCAGACAAGAAACAGAAATTCCTGACCTTCCCAAGCGCTTCTTGATCCAGATGTGGCCCTTTAGGGTGGTTCTGGAATCATCCAGAGCTCCTTGAAGGGGCAAGACATCCACTCATGTAATTTTAGAGCTGGAAGTGATTTTTAGAGATCATCTCTTCAATTGCCTAAGGAAACTGAGGCTCAGTTAGATCTTGACTAAGGTCACATATCCAGTTAGTTACAGAAGTGGAACTAAAACAAATATGTACTGAGTCACTCACCTGTGTTCCTTGGTAGCACCTTGGTTAATTTGTCATGCTGCAATGGGAACCTCATAGTTGGGAGTCCTGTGCCATGGGAAAAAAGGAAGGGGCTGCTGAATGCCTTTTGGGGAATGTTCTATGTTCATTTCATTATAGATATATAAATATATATAGATATACACACATATATATGTACACATTTCTGTGTATATCCTATTTGTGAGTGTATGTGTGTATGTACACATATGTGCCTATCTCTTTTCAAGAAGAAGAAAAGAATGAACCCATTGTTTCAGAGGAAATTTTTATAAAAGGCAAATTATCAGATGACAGAAAAAAATCAGAACTGCATATTTTCTCTTTTAATTATATGAAGGGTAATTTTTTTTCAAGCTGGGAAGGGCTGAACAAACATAGCTGAGATGTGATTAAAGCCCAAGCTAGATGAAGAGAAAATGAGAGATAATGTTTAGGGAAGATGACCAAGGATAATGAGGGGTTTCAAAAACATCAACAGTTGAAGGAAATAGGAGTACTTGGTCCTGAGAAGACTAAAAGTGCCATCATAATTATCTTTGAATATTTGAAAGGTTGTGATACAGAAAATAGATAAAACATATTTTTGTAACTATAGAAAGCCCAAATGGGACATATGATATGTCTAGAAACAAACTTCAGTGTAATATAAGGAATAAATTTTGATTAGGTAGAGCTAATAAACTCCAATGGAATGTAGTACCTTATGAAATAGTGAGTGCCCTACCATTGAAATTATTCAGTCAAATTTGATACTATAATGTGGAGGAAAATAGGAAAATAGACTAAATGTTTTCTAAGGTCTCATCTAGTACCCATATCCTTTAATTCCATGATTTCTGTCTTGGATTCTCCTACCTGCTGCCTAGTTTTCCGTTCATAAAAATTATCTTGAAACGGTTTCCTTAGTACTTTCCTCTGGTGTAATAGCTCTAATTTTATCTGTTAATTCAATGCCTTATCCAAGTCACCCAATGGCCATATAATAATTTCATTCATTTTGGATATAAAAAGAGAGAACCTGCACATTCTTATTTGATCAATAATTTTAGCTCTGTTAGCAAGGACTGTGCTTGAGCACTGACATGCCAAAGCAAGAGAGTCCTTCACTTGAGAGACATTCATGTTATCATGGAGGTGACAACCACATCTATGTCAGGAAGTACCAAGCATTAGGGTCTCTTATGTGTCTCTCAGAGTGACACTTTTTACTTTATAACTCACATGCTTTATAATGATACTTTACAACAATCTTTATAACTCACACACTTTATAACAATATCTTTTTGTATTTGATTGGGAAGTAATTTTTACTAAACCTATACTCATTGTAACCCAAATTTTATTCGAACCGTGATATGCTTCCTGCTAGTAATAGGAAGCTACTTTTTATTCTGAACAGGCCCAATTTGTCTGGGAAGGAATTAACCAGTTTCTGGAAGGTTTTCCTGTCTATGAAATGCAGCATGACTCATTCTGGTCATAGTGATGCTGCCACCTCAACCATTATCTTAGCATGCTCTTGGGGGCAATATAGCCAGTCCAAGTGCTTTTGATTATTTCCCATAGATGCAGATTGTTAGAGTCAGAGATGGGATTTGAACCCAGTTCTTGTCATAAAGATGGGTCTTATCCTATTTGTGATCAAAACTTAGGAGTCTCGTCCTTTGTTGATATTCCATAGGCAAAATTATCTCAGTGTTAGATATGTAAAAATTGTTTTCTTAAGAATTCTGTAATTTAACTATACTTAGGATCAGAAGGTCATAAATCTAGATCTAGGAAGTGCTCAGAGATCATGTTTTCCAAGCTTCTCATTTTTACAGATGAATGAATTAGAGCCCAAAAAGTTTCCATCACCTGTCCAAGTTCATATATACAGTCAGTTTCTGAGGCAACATCTGAGCCTTGGTTCTCTGGCTCTAGTGTCAGTGATCTTTCCACTGCCCTGTTGAAGCCATTGGAAAAGGGCAGTAATATCTATCTACTATCTGCTATCTGCTATCTACTATCTATCTATCTATCTATCTATCTATCTATCTATCTATCTATCTATCTATCTATCTATCTATCTATCTATCTCTATCTATCTATCTATCTATCTATCTATCTATCTATCTATCTATCTATCTCTATTTATCCATTCATCCATCCATCTATCCATCTACTTATCTACCTATCTATCCACCTATCTACACATACACATGTATGTGTGTGCATATTTAATCAATAAAGAAAAGAGAAAAAAATACTTTATGTTTTGAGGGGTGGCTAGGTGACACAGTGAATAGAGCACGGCCCTGGAGTCAGAAGGACCTGAGTTCAAATCCAGCCTCAGACATAATAGCCATTTGACCTTGGGGGAGTGACTTAACCCCAATTGCCCTCCAGAAAAAAAGCAAAATAAAACATTATGTTTTGAGGCATATATCCTTTTAACTACCTTTCCCATAATGGACAAGGGTTCCTTGGATGGTTAATACAGGGAACACTTTGCCAAAGTGGTTTATGCTAGAGTAAAAATACTTATTTCCTAAATATGCAGGTAATAGTTTCTAATAAAGGATTTAGTCTTACCTGCATTGCTTCTGTTTTTAAAATTGTATTTGAATAGTTATCAAAAATTAAAAAAAATTAAAGATAAAACATTTTAGAAATAGATTAAGTATTTTTTGAAACTGGCTCTTCCTATCTCATCCAGGCTATAAGTACAATAATGAACTCTCATGGGCCTGATGCCACTATTAATTGATATGGAAACTTTGGCCACTGATGTGAGCCCATTCTCCCCTCCTTAGGCAGACTGGTGCTCCCTCCTGCCCCCCGTCCCAGGGACTCACTGTATTGGTACCAGATTTATCATGGACACCAGTTAAATTTTTTTTTTTTTTGCTTTTCTTTTTTGGAGGGGGAAGGTAGGACAACTAGGGTTAAGTGACTTTCCCAAGGTCATACAGGTAGTTTGTGTGTGTGTGTGTGTGTGTGTGTGTGTGTGTGTGTGTGTGTGTGTGTGTGTGTTAAGTGTCTGAGGCCGGATTTAAACTCAGGTCCTTCTCACTCCAGGGCTGGTGCTCTATTCACTGTGCCACCTAGCTGCCCTGACACCAGTTCCTCTTTAACCCCACAGCAGCTCAGAACTCCTGAGCTTAAGTGAACCACCAATCTCAACATCCCCAGTAGTAGGGATTGCAGGCATGTGTCACTGTATCCAACAAGAATCTTAACAGAAACAAGGTTGCAGACTTTTTTCCTCCTATTTATTAGTGTCTAGTCTTAGTTGGGTTTAAACTGATTTACTGTCAGTTTATTTGGAGATACGTTCAATTCTGTCTACTGCATAGTCACTGACTTGGTTTATTTTTGAGAATCTCAGCTTTGCTCTCTGTGCTTATTGTATTAAAGAAGACCATTCCAACTTGTCAATGGCCCTCTTCAAATGTCGCCTTCCAGAATGGAATGTGATATCCCAGATATGGTTCAAGGAGTGCAGAGTATAGTAGCTCTGCTACCTCTTTTATTTGTACATTAACATGAAAGAGTAGAAAAATCTCTAGAGTAGAGATCTGTGTTCAAATTCTACCTTTACACTATGTGACCTTGGGCAAATAACTTAATCTTTCTGAGTCTCAGGTACTTCAACTGTAAAATGGGTAGAATATCTATAGCAATTTTGGGTCCAAATGAAATAAGTTTATATAAAGTACTTAAAAAACATCACAGCACCATGTATATTATATTGTTATGTTCTATTTAATTATTAATCTATTCTTTTTTTTAAAGCAATCAGGGTTAAGTAACTTGCTCAAGATTACACGGCCAGTTATTTCTGGGTGTGGTGCTGAGTATCTGAGCCCATATTTGATCCCCAGGTCATCCCGACACTGGAGCTGGTGCTCTTACTCGCTGAGCCACCTGGCCACCCCTAAGCAATTGGGGTTAAGTAACTTGCTCAAGGTTACATGGCCAGGTGTTTCTGGGTGGGTGCTAAGTGTCTGAGCCCGGTATTCTATTATTATTCTTAATAATTATCATAATTAGTTTTTATTTTTATCCTACACCCTGTGTCTTAGGAACCACATTGCAGACTGAAAAGTGAAAAATTCAGTAAATTATCTGAGTGTTTGTGCTGTTCGATGAGTCCTAAATGTTAGCTAATTATTCACCATTAATTTATATCTTGTTTTTTGATGCAGGGTGCTTTGGTCAGTGCAAGCTCAGATGAAACACTTCATTTATGGAACCTTAGGCAGAAACGGCCAGCCATTCTACATTCTCTTAAATTTAACCGAGAACGGTAAGGATACATGATCAATTCTAGATATTTCTTAGTCCATACCAGAAATTATTTTGTGAGCAAATTTCATATCAGCCGTTTTGTATGTCTTCTGAAAAAATGAAATGTGGGTACTCTCTTCAGCAGTGCATATCTTAGTTCATCTATTTCTGATTGGCCTGTGTAACTTTCTTGTCCATGTCTTCCTGAAAATCTTCCATAGAGGTACACATTTTATTTCATGTGAATCTACTTGAATTCACTTTTAATCTGGTCACTATTTCAAATATCAATCCTATTAATTGGAATTCCCTTATTAGTGAACAGTGATGTTTATGAACTGGGATTACTGGAGGGCTTCACACGACTCTGTTATGTAGGGATTATTTTAGTGTTAATCCAAAATAGAACCAAAACTATTAGTAGAATTCAGTTTTTTGGCATATGCCCTGGAATCTACACTAATAATATTATTGTTGACCTAACTGTAAATATGTTAAATATGTTACCTAGCTGGTGAGGGTGTGTAAAGCCAAGCATGAGCAGCTCTCCAGAGGACTGTTGCTGTGAATAGTTCTAAGGTTCTGATCACATAATATAGTTAACTCTCTATTTAGTTATAGAATAAAGCAAAACATTCACAGAAACCAAAGTAAAGTATTCACATTGGTATAAACATAAAAACTTATCACTAAAGTGGCCACATAGTTTTAAACAAAAAATATTCAATAAGTCCTTAACTTAATCATCCAAAAAGAGCAATCCTCCTTAAGGGACACAATGTATAAAGGTCAAAGTTTTCCCTCCCCTAGGTCACATTGTCTTAAGCTCTCAGTCAAAAAGTCTTCTTTTTTCTTGACTGGAGATTGGTGTCCAATCATCCTTAACTCAATCATTCTTAAGGGGTACAAGGTACAAAGTACAAAGTTCTCCCACACCTAAGCCACAGTAAATTATGATCTTCTCAGTCAAAACTAAGTACCCAAGGAGAGGTCTTTTCATCTTGGCTTGAGACTGGCCCTCAGGTTCCATGGTTCCTCTTTTATGCGTCCAGTTCTTGCCTGAATCTACCTAACTGTCACCTAGATTCACAGGCAGGCAGCTCTCAGCTCCTTGTCCATCTCCTTGTCCAGTTCCTCATCTAGCTCCTGTTCTGTATTGAAGCTCATGGTGTCCAGTCCACCTCAAGTCCTTCCCAGTTTCTCTTTCTGGGAAGACAAAGCTTAACAGAACCAAAACAACATTCATGCACATTGCCGGCACCATTATCAACTCACTATCTGCCTGTGAAATCAACACAGACTCACAAACAAGGTCTGAGAACTCAACACAGATCCACAAACAAGGTCTGAGAACTCAACACAAATTGTCAGTGTAGTCCCAAGACCTCTGAAACCCTCCTCCAGGACTTCTGTAAACAGACAACAAGAAAATCCTCTTTCAGGGCTTACAGTAAGGTCCCAGGGCTTCTGTGCAAAGTATTACAAACACAAATCAACATGGACAGAACAGACAGAGTGCCAGCCACCAAGAGTGTTCCCTTCTCAGTTCTTCTCCCTCCCAGCATGTGCTTCTCTTTTATATGATCATTAGCTCCTCCCTATTCTGCCCACCTCTTGTGTCCTTCCTGTTCCTGTCTTTGGCAAGTCCCTCTCACTGTGGGTTTCAGAGTTCTGTTTCTAAACAAAAACTTGATTTAATCACAGGCAAGGCTCAACTGAAACAAGGCACTAAGTACTTGTTTACTTGCCATTATAGGGGGAGGTTGGATATTAGAAAAATCATTTTTCACCTAACAAGGATTAGTTAGTAATTGTTAATTGTATTATTGGTAATAATAATACAGAGTAGTGTAAAGCCAAGCACAAGCAGCTTTCCAGAGGGCTGCTGCTGTGAACAGCTTCAAGGTTCTGATTATATAATATAGTGAACTCTCTATTTATTCAGCAGTAAATTAAAGCAAAACATTCACAGAAATCAAAGTGAAGCATTAACAATATTATGACATAACACCTCATCACATAGTTTTCACCAAAGTGGCCACATAGTTTTAAACAAAGTACATTCATTTAGTAACTCAATCATTTAGTAAGTCCTTAATTCAATCATCCTTAAGGAGGCTTGCCTCCTTAATGGACACAAAGTACAAAGGTCAAAGTTCTCCACCCCTAGGTCACAGTAAATCATAATCTTCTCAGTCAACATCAAGTACCCAAGAAGAGATCTTTTCATCTTTACTCAAGGTTGGCTCTCAGCTTCCATGTTTCCTCTTCCATAGTTCCAGCTCCTGCCCACATCTACACAACTGTCACCTGGGTTCAAAGTCAGGCATCTCCTAGTTCGTTGTCCAGCTCTTTGTACAGTTCTTCATTCAGTTCCTTGTCCAGTTCTCTTTCCATATTGAAGCTCACAGTGTCCAGTACACATAAAGTCCTTCACAGTTCCTTTTTCTGGGAAGACAAAGCTTAACAGAGCCACAATAATATTCATTCACATTGCCAGCACCATCATCAATTCACTATCTACCTGGGAAATCAACTCGGACCCACCAACAAGGTCTGAGAACTCAACACAAATCATCAGTATAGGAATCAACACAGACCCACAAACAATGTCCAAGAGGTCAGCACAAATCATCGACATAGAAATCAACAAATACCCACAAACAAGGTTCTGGAGGTCAATACAAATCACCAGTAAAGTCCCAGGACCACCAAAATCCTCCCCCAGAACTTCTGTGAACAGACAACCAGAAAGTCCTCTTTCAGGGCTTCTAGTAAGGTCCCAGGGCTTCTGTAGAAAGTATCACAAACAAATATCAACGCAGACAGAACAGACAAACATAGAGTGTTGGGATACCACAAGTTTTCTCCTTCTCCACCCCAAGAACTCCCTTCTCAGTTTTGCTCTCTCCAGTCTGGGTCTCATATATATGATCATTAGCTCCTCCCCTTCCTGTTGCATCAGCAACAAGAGTTCACAGGTTCTAGGGTTCATAACTTGTGGGGTTCACAAGTTCTGCTTCTCAGTTGTGGGCAAGGCTCAGAAGAAATTTGAACTGAAATAAGGTGCCAACTAAATAGCTGAAACAAGGTGTTGACTACTTCTTTGCTTGCCATTACAAGCAGTAGTAACAATGCAGAGGAACTTTCCATAGAATTCCATTAGAAAAATATTATAGAATATAGAATAATACAGAATTACTACTCTGTAAAATGACATCCAGAAAGTAGTAAAAGGGAAACTTGAATTCAGTTCTTTTGAGTCTTCTAGAATTCTTTCTATGATTCTCTGCTACCAATTGGTAGAAATCACCCTTACTTTTAGCCCCCTTTGAGTATGGACATTGTCTAGGAAATAGAGAGTTAGAATGGTGCACTGGAAAAAACTCTAGTCTTAAAGTAAACAGAAGTGGTGGTTGAGTCTTGGCTCATTTTGAAGTGCTATTGGGCAAATTAGTTACCTTCTACAATCCTCTTATTCCAAATAGAGGTAAATTTTATTATTTTTGTTCTCTTTACTTTGCAGAATTGTGAGAAAAGCAAATTTTAAATTATAAAGTAACATATATATGATCTATAATTATTATAATTATATTTATTATTATCATCATCATCATTAAAGTGATATACTTTATTTCAGCATAGGAAACATCTAGGCAGTATCTCCAATTCTACTCCATTTGTCAAGAGACAACTTGCTTATTGTGGGCAAGGTGATGGTATAGTTTGTTATTGTTGTTTTGTTAAGTAGTTGGATCTGTTTCTTGGTGACAATATTTGGGGTTTTCTTGCAACATACTGGAGTGGTTTTGCCATTTAAATCTCCAGATCATTTTACATATGAGGAAACTGAGGCAAACAGTTAAGTGACTTGTCCAGGGTCACACAGCTAATAAGTGTCTATGAATTAGGACTCACCTCGTTTGGACCCCAAGGCTGGTACTCTATCCACTGAGCCACCTCCTTCCCCAGTGATACAGTTGGGTCAATATAAATTTAGTTGTATGATTGTATTTGTAGAGTGGGCATTAATAAATTGATGTCTCAGTGGAGAGAGAGATGTTCAGGGAAATGCCCCAGGGATTTGCCTTTGTCTTTTGAGTCACCTGAAATTTTAATTCTTCAGAGATTGTGATGTTCCATGATTTACAGACCTATAACACCACTGAAAGAATATTAATATTAAAAGATAGATTTTTCTGTCATATTCATTGAATGTGCTATATGACTTCCTAAATGTAGTCTAGTCCACTCCTTTCCTTTTGTTAAAATCTGGACCACGCTCAAAGTCTTCTGCCTATGCAAAAAAAAATTATTCATCTATATGTGTATATCTATCTATGTACTAATTTAGTAGGCTACTTCTGTGTCATAGTCAGGAAAACTGTGTCCTGTAGATTCTTAGACCACACTCTTTTGAGTCATTGTTGGCCCCTATAGTATCCTTGGACTCATGCAGTTAGTATTAGTCATCCAAAAACAGGGGCACATATAGGACTTCACTGTCTCAAGGGAACCTCTTTTCTATTTGATTTTGTGGAGGTCATACTTTATGAGAGTGGAAAATATCTATCACTAGCTTGTCTATTTTCTTGCTTAGGGCAGGCTTTTGATGACCATCATAGGATTGTTGAAAAAATATCTCTGTGACTGCATCTAGCAAGGAATATTATATGATCTTAACATATACAAGGAGATGCCATTTTTGAGGCTAGTTTAAGTCTATAATTTGTTCTTCAGAGTGAAATCCTTTAAAAATCATTATACAGTAAATACAGTGGATATAATCTTGAGTTCTTTATTGCTTTCAGTCAGTTCTGTGACTGTGAAGGAGTCCTCTGTAGAAAACCATTTACAAAAGCCTACTTGTTTCCTTCTCGTATTTTCATCAGTTACCCTAGACATATATGTAGATCATTCTCATAAAGATTTCATAGAGACAAAAACGTAAGTGGTTGAGTAGTTACTGATATTCTTGCGATCACCTTAAAAACTATAATAGATGGTCAGTGATTTTTCCCATCTTTTGGAATCTTTTCCAGATATCACAAAAATCATCCCTCAGTTATTTAAAGATTGTGTTGCCTCCAGTACAGAAATGTTTTATTTATTCTTGTTCTGGTCCTGCTATTTTCCCTGACTTCATTTTCTTAAGTGCCATCAGAATTTAGGATTTTAAGTGTCCAAATATATTGGTTCCACTCTTGCTGATAATGAAAATAGAACATAATAGAAATGCTGGAAGGATTTTTCCATTTTGGCTAATAATTTAATGTAGGGAAAAGACACTATTTCAGTATTGCAGGTGGATTTTTTTTAAATTAATCATGCAGCTATGCTATGCTCAAGGTGGTTGTATCTAATAATATTTTCAATTACTCTTCAACACATATCTTCCTCTCTAACTGGGCTGGTGCACATACTATTATATCTGTGCAAATACTATTCCACTTTTTCTTCCTATTTGAAATCCCTTCTCCTCTCCTCTCTGTCTCATCAAATTATATCTATCCTTTAAAACTATGATTAAATTCCATATTTTCTGAATCCTCTCCAACCCCTCCTCCCCATGCCCATTTTTTTTCATGTAAACTCATGTAAATTGGTAGAATTTTTATAGTTCCTACCCCATAGTTTAGTTAAAGGGTTCTTAATCTTCTTTGTGTCATGGAGCCTATTGACAGGCTGATGAAGTCTATTGCACCCTACACAGAATAATGTTTTTAAATTCATAAGATAAAATAAATGGGATTACAAAGGAAACCATATGTGTGTATACACATGCACCATTATCAAAATATCTTTTTTTAAAAGCAAGTGTATAAACCCCAAGTTAAGAACCCTAGGTTTGGAAATTAATTGTTATATTGTATTTTTCTCTTTTTGTTTTTAATTCTCTCTCCCAAACTAGTAGATAAATTCTCCAAGGGCAGGTATTGTCTTAATATTTCTCTTGTGTCTCCCCTCTTCACCCTGACAAGGTGCCTAGTACTCTTGGTATATAGTCAGTGCTCAACAGAAATTTAATTATCATAATTCCATAGGGAAGGACTGTTATATATTTTTTCAATATATGTTTCACAGATTTTGGTTTTCTCTTGCTTTCCCATTACTAGTGTACTATATAGACAAAAGAAATGATTGCAATGTTTTATTAGTCTGGGTTTTTTTTGTATTTCATTATAATAATGATTACAAGCAAGAGTGCCTCTAAGGTAACCTTCAGTTCTCTCTACACAGTCCCACATCTGAATGGGATGTGAAAAATGTAATTTCCAAAAACACTTGTTCTATTCAGTAAGAGTTGGGCTATGAATCAGAAAGTTTTAATTTCATCCAACTCTACCCTGATTTACTGTGTGGCCATGGACATGTTTATGCCTGAAGTTCTCCATCTGCAAAATGGATGTAACAATCCCCTTTCCTATTCACTTCACAGTATGAGAAGTAATGAGATATTCAGCCCACTACTTAAAACCACAGAGGGATGCCCTTTGTGAATTGAGATGAGGATAGAACATTCATCTCCTTCCCTGCAGAATTATTAAGGGAAGAATTCTCTGCCTTTCCTGGGCTGGAGAGCATGTTGAAGTGTCCTGTGGAGCTGAAGGGAGAAAATTGCAATGATTATTTGTAAAATGTTTTTTATTCCTTTGGGGAAAGATGCTGTATAAATTTGAATGGTTATGATTTTACTTTTAGAACACAAATGAATATGGTCTTTATTCATTTATAATAATAGTAAAACCTTATAGGTCTAACATGTTGCAATGATCTGTTTACTAGAATGCAAAACTGGTGGTTTAGCTGGTACCTCAATTAATATGAATTTTTACCAAACAGACTATTGTTTAATCTTAGAGTTGGAATGAGTTTTAGAAATGTTCTAGTTCAGTTTCCCATCCAATCAAGAATGTCTTCTTTCATCACTACTATCCTTCTCAAGGCTTCAAGTCTCTGCTTGACCATTTGATGTCATAGAAAGTTCATTATTATTTGTTCATGAACTCACAAACCCAGATAATTCTGTCTTTGAAAATGTGTATTGTTTGAAAGTATTTGATTATATTACCCAGAGATCTGCTTCCCTGGATTACAATCCTTCCCTTTAGAGCTCCATTCTATATACCCTTGTTCACTTGGTCTCCCTTCTGATAATTCACAACAATAATCATATATTTCCTACAAGTGTTAATGGAAATAAGTATACTTGGAATCACCAAGTGATGATCCTCATATGACATAATCATTTGATCCTTCTCTGTCCTTGTCACCTTTCTCTGAATGCCTATACAGTGTGTCCAGGTGTGATCTAATTAGTACAAAGTACAATAAGACTGCTCTTTCCCTCGTTCTATTCATGAAATTGATGTATTCATGATATTGACCCTTATTAAACATATAGTTAAATAAAACCTTTGGTTATTTTTTCACATGGACTGTTAAGACAGGTGTTTATCATTTTGTATTTGTACAACTGATATTTTCAACTCAAGTGAAGCAACTTACATTTATCCCCATTACATTTTGCCTTGTCAGTTTAAACCCATAATTTCATTTTATAGATATATTTGTGAATCCTGTTTCTGCCATTCTTCATTTATGAGCTTTACAGCCTAGTTTTATCAGTCAAAAATGATAAACCCATCCTCTACATCTCAATCTGATCCAACAATTCCACAAAGAAGTCTTTGATAAAAATGCTGAGTAAGTCAAGAGCAAGGGACAGAGCTCTGTGCACCCCTCTATGTGCCACTCTCTAGGATAACATTCACTATTGAATAATCTCTATGTGAGCTTATTCAAACAACCATTAATCTATTTAATTGGTTTGTCATCTAGCCTGCATTTCCATCTTAAATATAAGAGTAACATAAAATATGTTGTCAAATGCTTTGTTGAAATCCATATGTATTAGGTCTATAGAATTTTCCTGATTTACCAATATAGTAACTCTTTTAACAAGGAGATAGGATATACCTATTGTTAGGGAATCCATTCTGGGTCCTAATGATCCACTACTCAATCTGCTAAGTATTCACAAACCATCTGTTTATCAATCTGTTCTAGAATTTTCAAGGAAAAATGTGAGGCTTATCAGTATATATTTTCCAGAATCAACTTTTTTTCTTTCTTTTTTTTAGAACATCTAATATTGGCTCACTTTCTCAGGCTTCTAGCACTTCTTATTCCCCATATTTTGATCCAGTCCTAAGTTTTCTCCATCAGTTGTGGCTGAGTTGAGATACCATTCTTAAAGTACTCATATGCCTAGAGGAGCATTATGTAATTTGTATTGTAAAAGCAATCACCAAAGCAGGCATGCCCTGTAAAATGTGTATTTTATAATATATTTGGTTTATGTAGCCACCTGGATAAGGGATAATTTGGAAATCAGTCACTATGCCCTCTACATACAGCCAGGACTTTCAAAATATGATGGTACCTTGTTGAGGAAGGTTGGATGTATAAGATGTGAGGAGACAACTGGGAAGGGAGGCGCTCTTTTCTTCAGTAACTGACTCAGTATCAACTGAGGAAAGGGTTTGAGTCATGAGACAGGCTGTCCTTCAAGCAGTATAGGATGAGGAAAGCCTCTATAGACAATTACAGTTATTTTCAGTTGGTCGTGTCTGCCTTGGGAGGAAGACTTTGAGTTCTGCCTGGCAAATGCCATAGGAAAATTGTAGAAGTAGCTACTGAAAGATGCAGGAAAATTCAGGTTATTACTACAGATTAGGAAACCAGATATGCACTGTGACGATGCAGTGACCCAAGATTTATAGTACTTGAAAACTTGTAGGTGCTGCATAGGCAGATTGGCATATCTGAAAGGACAGAGGATATTTATGTTAAATTCTAAACTCTCTTCCAAGACGATGGAAAAGCCTCCAGTTTTGTTTAAAGTTTGGTCTGCCATAGAGAGTAGTGATCAAAGGATTATCCCATGAACTATACTTCAGTTGATTCAAATATTCAAAAGGACTTTATATCATGACCTGCAATTGTTACAGCCAAGCCTGCCTAAACAGCAAAAACAAGGAAGATTTCTTGTTCTAAGTTAAGTTACCATCCTTAATCCATTTCTCAGGGCTTTGGCTTTTGTTCTTGACCATTTGTACCTTTTCTTAAGAGAAAAGGGTTAGACCTGAGAGAAAGGGAAAATAGCCTAGAAGGGATTTTATACTGGGGAAATATTTATTTCTTAATATTTTCAGCTGATTTAAAGGAGATTTTTGATGTATTTCCACAGTAACTAAATGTAAGAGGTCATAATGTTTAAAAAAGTAGAATAAGAGCTATGCTTCAGAACTATGGCTAGAGGAGAATTTTGTAATCAAACTGGGTATTATTAATATAATAGAAATCATTACAAATGACAAAAGTCCATTTTAATTACACAATTAAAAAAATATGGGGGGCAGAGTCAAGATGGCAGAGTAGAAACAGGACTTCCACGAGACAACAACTTCCATCTCCTCCAATTCATGTAAAAAATGACTCTAAACAAACTTTGGAGCTACAGAACCCATAAAATGACAGAGAGTAGCTAACTTCCCAATGAAGACAGTCTGTCAGGCCAGTAGGAAGGTGCCAGCGCAGCACTCTGGGAGCTGAGTCCAGCCCCATGCGATCCTGAGGTTTTAGCCTCAGGGTGGCCACAACCAGCCTCAGACTGGAGGGACTTCAGATCATCAGCATCTGTGGCAGTTTCCAGAATTATCAGCCCATCGATACTAAGGACAAAGTGAGATGTCAGTGCAGTATGGACTTTGGGAACTGGGAGCTCGGGAGTGTGGTCCAGCCTTTACCCCCTGGAGGGAGAAGTAGTTGAGGTGCCACAGCCGTGCAGCCGCTGCCACATGGCTGCTTCAGAACTCCTGGCCTACAGATTGTAGGGGGAACAAGCAACCAGTCTGAGGGGTAATCCCTCTTGCTTTAACCTACTTGGATCTGGATCCCTGTCTAGGGTGGAGGTCCTGGAGTGTGTGACCAGTTTGCCAGAACATGTGGAAGCTTCAGAGAGGGCATTCAACTAATAACTCCAGCAGCTGCAAAAACCCCAGTGATTGGGACAAAGCTCCCCTCCCTAGTAGCAGAGTTCTACTGTTACACAAAGTTCAAAAGTCAAGTAATTGAGTGGCAACACGAGCAAGCAAAGGAAGGAAAGCAAGCAGAGCAATCTGACATTAGACTCCTATTTTGAGGACAAAAAAGGATCAAAGCATGGAACAGGAGGAAGACAACAAAGTCAGAACCACTGTATCAAAAGCTTCCAAAAAAAAATATGAGCTGGTTACAGGCCATAGAGGACCTTAAGAAGGATTTTGAAAACCAAATAAGAGAAGTGGAGGAAAAGTTGGGAAGAGAAATAAGAATGATGCAAGAAAATTATGAAATGAGAATCAACAACTTGACTGAAGAAAATAACACCTTAAAAATAGACTAACTCAAATGGCAAAAGAGGCTCAAAAAGGCAATGAGGAGAAGAATGCCTTAAAAATCCAAATTTGCCAGATGGAAAAAGAATCTCAAAAGCTCACTGAAGAGAATAATTCCTTCAGAATTAGATTGGAGCAAATGGAAGGTAGTGATTTTGTGAGAAATCAAGATATTATTAAACAGATCCAAAGAAATGAAAAAAATAGAAGGCTATGTGAAATATCTCATTGGGAAAACCACTGACCTGGAAAATAGATACAGGAGAGATAATTTAAAAACTTATTGGACTACCTGAAAGCCATGATCAAAAAAAGAACCTAGAAATCATCCTTCAAGAAATTCTCAAGGGAAATTTCCCTGATGTTTTAGAACCAGAGGGCAAAATAGAGGTTTAAAGAATTCACCAATCACATCTTGAAAAAGATCCCAAAAAGAAAACTCCTAGGAATATTATAGCCAGGTTCTAGAGTTCCCCGATTAAGTAGAAAATATTACAAGCAGCCAAGAAGAAATAATTTTAATATTGTCGAAACAATCAGGATAACACAGGATCTGGCAGCTTCTACACTGAGGGATCAAAGGGCTTGGAACATGTTATTCCAGAGGTCAAAGGAGCTGGGATTAAAACCAAGAATCACCTACTCAGCAAAACTTAGTATCTTGTTTCTGGGGAAAATATGGTCATTCAATGAAATAGATGACTTTCAAGCATTCTTGATGATAAAACCAGAGTTAAATAGAAAATTTGACATCCAGATACAAGAAGCAAGAGAAGCATCAGAAGGTAAACAGGGAAAAAAATCATAAGGAACTTATCAAAGTTGAACTATTAACATTCCTACATGGAAAAACGATAATTGTAATTTATGAAACTTTTCTCAGTATGAGAATAGTTGAAGGGAATATAAATGTATATATATATATATATATATATATATATATATATATATATGTACATACATATGTCTATATAGGAGGGTATATGGGCATATGAATACATATGTGAGTATGTGTATATATGTGTACAGGTGTATATCTAGATGAAGGCACAGGACCAATTGAATAGGAAGGGTGATACTTAAAAGGTGAAATTAAGAGGTGAGCGAGGAATATAATGAGAGGAGATGGGGAGAGACACAATGGGGTAAATTATCTCATATAGAAGAGGCAAAGGAAAACTGTTCAATGGAGGGGAAGAACAGGAAGGCAAAAGGGAACAAGTCAACCTTATTCTCATTGAATTTGGCTTGGGGAGGGAATGACATACACACTAACTAGGGCATCTCACACTACAGGAGAATGGGGAGAAGGGGATGAGAGAAGGAGGATGATGGAAGGGAGGGCAGGCTGGGGGGAGGGCAGTTGGAAGCACTCAGTTCTGAAAAGGGACAGGATCAAAGTAGAGAACAGAACAAGTGCGGGTGGGATAGGATGGAGGGAAATATAGTCAGTCTTTCACAACGTTTCCACTCTGGAAATGTTTTGCATAGCTATACATGTATAACCTATACTGAATTGCTTATCTTCCCAGTAAGGGTGGATGATGAGGGAGGAAGGGAAAGAATCTGGATTTCAAAGCTTTAAAATAAAATGTTTAAATATATTATTATTATTTTACATGTAACTGGGAAATAAGTTATACTGGCACTAGGGCATAGAGTTCCACCATGCCCTACTGGAAAATCGGAAGGGATATGAAGGAAGATATGGGAGAGAGCAGATTGGGGGAGGGGATATTCAGTGGGATTGCTCTTTTGGGGTGGTGGGTTGGGGAAAAATGGGGAGAAAATTTGTAACTCAAAATCTTGTGGAAATGAATGATGTAAATTAAAAAATAAAAAAGAGAAAATAAATTATATGAACAAAATCAGTGCCACCAAAAGAGAAACTTTTGAGTCAAAATATCTTTGCTTAAAATATCTCATATAAAAGTCTGCTATCCAATACATATAGAAAACTAATAGATAAGTGGTCAAAAGATAAGGACAGAAAGTTTTTAAAAGAGGAGTTTAAACAGCCATACAAAAGAATGTTTCAAATCATGTGTAAGAAACAAGTAAAGTAAGTTTGCTTAAAGGTTTCACCTTATGCCCATCAAATTGGCAGAGTCAATAAAAAAATTAGTGCTGGAAGGTCTATGCAAAGAAACACTTACTGTGGCCTTGCTGGTGGAGCTGTGAATTGGTACAGCTGTTCTTGAGAATAATTTGTAATTAATAGGGAAAAATCACTAAACTGTTCATATCCTTCAATTACAGTACTAGTTATGCACCTCAAACAGGTTACTGACATCAAGAAAAAACTCATTTTTACCAAAATATTTATAGCAGCATATACAGGCCAGGCAAGGTAGCCTTGATGAAACTAGAAGGAAGCTGCGTATGCCAGGTACCCCCACTACCACTTCAAGCTCTATTTCCTTCAGAGTCCCAGGGAGACTATGCAGAACACTGAGCCCAACATCCCTCAGAAGAGAAAAGCTCTTAGACCACTGCCCTTGCTTCCAGCCTGTGTCAGTAGGCATCCCTCAGAAGAGCATCCCTTGAGGGATTGAGACTTAACAGCTGCCTGCCTCTGCAGGTGCTAATGTAGCCCTTGCTGCTTCATCAACCACAGCTACTGAAGAACCAAAAAACAAAATTCTCACTATCAGAATCCTTGACCATGAAATGGGTCAATGGATGTGATTTTAATCAAGATAAGTGGCATTTAAAACAATGCATTACCATTTGCTTTGCTGCTGCACTCAAGGATCCCTTTTATTTGACTTTCACATGAAATCTTCTATATGTGTTATATCCCCCATTAGATTGTGACGTCCTGGTATCCATGAGAGCAAGAATTGTTAGACTTTTCTCTTTTTATTCTTGGCACTTAGCACTCAATGGTTTGTACACTATAAGTGCTTAATAAATATTTTTTTCATTCATTCATTCATTTGTAGTAACAGCTGAAAGCAAAGTGGTTTTTCATTGAATGGAGAATGACTGAACAAATTGTGATACATGAACCTAACAGAATATTATTCTGCCATCAGAAGCAAAAGATATGTGGACTCAGAGAAACCTGGGAATATTTATATGAATTGATATATAACAAAGAAAGCAGAACCAGAAAGCCACTATATGCAATTACTACAATAATGTAAATGAAAACAATATCAAAATGCAACTTAACTCAGAAGAAATGCAGTGTTCAATATCTCTTATTAGAAAAGTGGGAAAATAGAACTTCCTAATGTTGCCTGTCAAGTAAGGTAGCTAGGTGGCATAGTGGTTGGAGTTCTGAAATCAAGAAGACTACTCTTTTTGAGTTCAAATATGACCTCACACACTTACTGGCTGTGTGACCTTGGTCAAATCACCTAACCCTGTTTGCTTCAGTTTTTTCATGTGTAAAATGAGCTGGAGAAGAAAATGGCAAACCAGTCCAGTATCATTACTAAGAAAACCTTAAATGGGATCTCATAGAACTGAACAACAACACAGTAGCTGTGTAGATTGGTTTTGTTTAAATGTTTCTCTTTGTTACAGGGGAGTTTTCTATGGGCAAGGTAGTGGCGATATTTATATTTGTATATCCATATATATATATATATGCATGTATGTATGTGAGTATCCTTTTGCCCTATACCATGTCTTATAGTTATTTAAAAGCCATAACTTTCCTTTACCTATTTTTGAATGTCTTAGATAAAATTATTTATTTCATATATATATATTCCATGGTGTATAATATATATATATATATATATTCTACATACACATATGTATAAATGCATACATATATATCTAAACATAGTTTACACACATACAGAGAAATGATTAGTATAAAACAAAAACAAAAAAGAGACACCAGAAATTTCAAATTTATCCTTAACAAATCAAGGCAATATGGATTATGCAATAAAATGGTAGAAATTGTGCGATGCAAACAGTACAGTCTGTAAAATAAATTACATCTATTAAATACTTAGGAAGACATGACTTAGTGGCTAGAATGATATATGTTGTCTGTCTTTCATGAACTAACAGATGACTAGTCCCCATATTATTAAGATAGACCTGAAAATATCTGGAAAAATTCAGCTCATAAATTTTGCTGGAAGCTAACCATTCCCATACCCAGCCCACAGTCACCCAGACATAACAATGATCCATAAAAATTTACTTAAGAACAATGTCTTAAAATGGTTATTGTCACAGCAGATACTCCTGATCTCCAAACTAACTGAAATAAATACCTGCCAGGAGAGATCAAAATCCTGTTGGAAATAGGATGAGGGATGAGGTGCATATCATCTCTGTCGTCTTTTCTGTTAATAAGTAGCTATGGGAGTTTATTTAGTATTTGGGGGGACATGATGAGACTTACTTTTTAGGAAGATCAATTTAGTGAGTGTAAGGAAGATGGATTAGAATGAGAAGAAAGTTGAGGCATG
>NW_027187347.1:19718477-19752751 GCF_028583685.1 Petaurus breviceps papuanus
TATTACAACTAATATTAAATATAAACTCCCTTATCTGGCATTTTAGGCTCTTCACAACCTGGCCTCATTTTTTCCTTTCCAGTCTTTTTATACATTATTCCCTCATCATGTTCTCTATCTATGGTTCAGCCATGCTAGCTTACTTGCTATTCTTCACAGCTCTTTATCTCTATGCCTTTGTAGCAGCTGTCCTTTAGGCCTAGAAAATTCTTTTTGTTGTTGTTGTTGTTTTTTTTAAGAGGACAATTGGGGTTAAGTGACTTGCCCAAAGTCACATGGCTAGTAAGTGTATTAAGTATCTGAGGCTGGATTTGAACTCAGGCCCTCCTGACTCCAGGGCTGGTGCTCTATTCACTGTGCTACCTAGTCTCCCCAGGCCTAGAAAATTCTTATTACTTACCTCAGCCTCTTGTAATTCCTGGTTTACTTCCAAATTCATATTAGGCACCTCATTCTGCATGAAGCCTTTCCTAATGTCCCCCTAGTTGTTAAGGCTCTCCATCTTTAAACTGCATGGTGTTAATTTTGTATATATTTTCCAAATGAACATTTATATGTATGTGAATAAATATACATTGCCTTCCCTATTAGAATATAATTCCCTGAGGGCAAAGACCCACTTTTATCTTTGTATTCTCAGGTTTTGGCACAGTGCCTTGAACATAGCAGGCTATAAATACTTGTTGATTAACTGATTAACGAATCAGATTCAAGATTACATGACATGTTAGTGGACAAGGGTGATTCTTAAACCTGGATCATGAAACTAAATATCCTCATGAAAACTGAATAATTCAATAATTTTGATGAATAGTAAGACATCTGAATGATCACACTGATTTATATTATGTTAGCCTGTTTGCCAGTTAACCAAATTTAGCCAAATTTTCCCTCATTACCTTTCAATCACTGATCCAGTAAGACAGGAAATTAAACACAAGTGGATTTTCTTTCACCTCTGTATTTGGCCTGTTTTCTTTTATCATTTTGGCTTTCACTAAGTAACAAACAAAACGAACGGATTTTTTCTTATTGATGCTCTCTTTCTTCCTTCTTTATTTGCCATGGTTTTGTTTAGAATTACATTTCACCTTAAGGTTTGTTTTGATTGTTGTTAAAATCCCTATACTTGAGGCTTGAAACAGTTCTCAGGCATTATCTTAGTTGGTCCTTCCAACAGTTTTGGGAAATGGGCTTTCATTTGTCTTAGAACAGACTGTGATTTCTTTGATGTAGGGAATTCCCAGTGAGAAGATTTCCCATAGTAATACAGATCAGTACTTGCTCTGAAATTTAGAGTTTTATATAGTTCCCTGGCCTGTAGGGAGCCCAAGTATCTTACCCTGGGTTATATAACCAATGCATGTCAGAGAAAGGACCCAGGTTATCCTGATTCCAGCATTCTTTGCACTATATCACATTGCATTTTCAATTTGAAATAACAGAATTGCACTTGGATCCTAGTCAGATAGACTATGGCATCCCCAAGGACAAGAGCTAAAGGAAATAGGTTGGCCCATCTGGACTTGAAGCAAATTGGAACTTAAAAAGTCAAACATTAGGGCGTCTAGGTGGTGCAGTGAATAAAGCATCAGCCCCAGAGTCAGGAGGAGCTGAGTTCAAATAAGCCCTCAGATACTTAATACTTGGGCAAGTTACTTAACCCCAATTGCCCCTCCAAAAAGCAAAAAATAAAAAAGTCAAACATGTATTAAATCATGTCAGGTTGGTTACTGTGACTAACCCAAATATCTTCACTTTTCCCACATCTATATAGTTTGAATATTTCTAAAATTTCTCACATTATAGGAAATTAAATGTTACACTCTTCAATGGCTAAAAAATATAATGAATGATTTTAATAAATTAGCATGAAGGAAAGATTACACCACAAAATGTGGTCAAGGTTGGTTTTCCAAATGTACAATTTGAAAAGAAAAAAACTTCAGAATTGTTAAGGTGGTGGAACACTAATATTTAGCCAACATGTAGAGTCGTCTATTTTAGAATGTTCTAACCAGGGCGATAAGGCCTTGAAACGTAAAAGATCCTTCTCCTTTGGTCATAAGATGATTAGGCTGTTAATTAATCCTGGAAGGGCTTATCTATTAGCAGTGCTCTACAAGTCATGAGTGTAGGATCCAGAGTAGTTAGGTAAATGTACTGGATAACTCAGCCTAGAAAAATGGGACTGCTTAGTGAATCAACCACAATGAATGCGTAGTTGGGGCCAATCATGCAAACATACATTGCTTCAATTCATTTGGATATTTGCAATCATATAATGGAGTGCAAAGAATTTAATTATGAATAAATTTTGTATTCACTTGTAATCAGTGTCATGATGTCATCTGGTATTGATACTTTTACATATCTGATAATTTGCCAGTTCTAGGCATACCATAGGGGATAATGGGTTTCAGGAACTAGTTAAAGTCAGCACTAATAATCAGAATAATTATGATAGCTTGCATTTACTTGTTGTTTTAATAAGGTTTAAATAATATTTTGCATAAATTATTTCATGTGATCCTCATAACTCTGTGAGGTAGCTATTACTATCCATTTTGCAGATAAAGAAACTGAAACTTGGGTCATGATTTACCCATTGTTTTACAGCAAAATAAAAGATTCCACCCTAAACCAACAAAGTAGAACATTAAAATCTATTTTTGGAGTGAGGAAGGTAGGGTAATTGGGGTTAAGTGACTTGCCCCAAGGTCACAATGATGAAGGATAGCTCCCAATAGGTTCAGCAGGAACTCTGATCTTATCTAAGACAAGAAAATCTGCAAGAATTCAAGGTCTCAGGCTTAATTGGAGTGAGAGTTGTAGAAGTTTATTTTTAGCTTCTACAGAAGCAGGCAAGAGTCCTTAGGGGACCTGCAAGTGAGAGGGGTACAGGCTTTTACTTTTAAAGGGTAGGGCTGCCATTGTCAGGGCTGACCAGATGGATCGAAGGGACCTCAGTGCATAGATAAAAGTTAGGGCTGACTGAGAAGAACTTGTGACTTCAGTGCATAGATAGTTTAACTTGGAGATGAGATTTGGGCCAGACCGGAGGATACATGGGGAGATTGAGCTAGGACAAAGGAGGCACAAGTTGTTGCCTAGGCAGAGTGTGGATAGGGGGAAGGGGCAGAGTTTGAGGCTGGGAAAGGGAAACGTGATTTTACAGACTGGTTTTACAAATTGATGTTACAAAGTTTTACAGACGGATGTTATTACAAATTGATTTAGACACCAGGTATCCCATCAACAGAGCTAGTAAGTGTTAAGTGTCTGAGGTCAGATTTGAACTCAGGTCCTCCTGACTCCAGGGCCAGTACTCTATTCACTACGCCACCCTGAACATTAAGATCTATAAAGTAGGTAGAATAAGAACTAACACAAGCACATATGACTTTGTCCCATGGCTTGACTGACATCTCCATGCTAAACCTTCAGGTCCTTTGGAGATACAATACCCTCATTGTATCACCAGGATTCTGTTGTCATGATTCATTTCTCCCTTCAGAGTAAGGGCCAGGACTCTGGGGTTGACTTACCCTTGTATGATTGAAACCGAGAATGACACTATTGCCTGGAACACTTCCTTTCTTCCCATTGTACCAGTGGCTAAGACTCTGCTCTGGAGCAATGTTTCCTCTTGGTTCCTTCCTCACCATGCCACCATTATTCTGACAGTCCTATAGGCCATATCCTCCACTGTTCTTCATCACCTCTTGTATTTTCCCTTCAATTTCAACTGAATTCAGCTTAGGTTTTAACTAGCTACAGCTATTATACAGGGTACTAAGGGAAATAGGTTCAAATATCTGGAAATTTTGTATAATTAAGTATGGTGATAACCTCTTTGTGAATTCTGAAAATTACATATTTTATGTGGATTTAATTTTGATTTGAAGTTAATACTATAAAAATCAAAATCTTTCAGTAATATTGTTGTAACATTGTTGTTATGTCTATACCCTCTAGTGATTTAATGTTAATGTACTATTAGTAAGTGTCATTGTTGAGATAGAGACTTTTACATTTCTATTATATAAAATATTAGACATTTTAATATCTAATTTGAATGTACTAAAATTAAATAATACATTTCTTTAAGAAATAAGGCATGCTAATAGATATTTTGATTTAAAAAATTATAGAATAGTTACCTGGAATTTTATAAAACTGTGATATTAAAAAAGTTAGAATTCAGATATTTCAATTGAAATTTTCTTTCTTTCAGAATTACTTACTGTCATCTACCTTTCCAGAGTAAATGGCTCTATGTTGGAACAGAAAGAGGAAATACACACATTGTAAATATTGAATCTTTCATTCTTTCTGGATATGTTATCATGTGGAACAAAGCAATTGAACTGTAAGTTGAATTTTAATATTGTTTTATTAATACGGACATTTCTTTCTGTGCTTAGATATTTATTTTAATTATATAACAATGCATGGCTCTTTGAAACTTTTGTAGGCACCTTTTGGTTTAATCAAGGTAATAGAGGCAGCCCTCCAATAATGTAAAACTCTGATGTCTCATTGTGGTACTGAAAAGACACTGGGTTCTCAAAGGTCATTCAAGTACAAGCAAACATTCTTGAAGGTCTCACCAAGCTGGAGGGTGGGCCTTATGATGGGCTTTTGTATTTGATATCCAAGGACTGGCCTCACTAAATTCAGAGAGACTCACTACCAAATGTTTAACTTCCAGCTAATTCGTTGTTTTTAGTCATTTACAACCATTAAAGAAATACATACTAAAGGAGAACTTATGACCTCTGTTGGTGAATGATGCAATGATGAAATTACAGA
This sequence comes from Petaurus breviceps papuanus, assembly GCF_028583685.1. Classification (NCBI taxonomy): domain Eukaryota; kingdom Metazoa; phylum Chordata; class Mammalia; order Diprotodontia; family Petauridae; genus Petaurus; species Petaurus breviceps. The sequence goes on from NW_027187347.1 coordinate 19,723,293, forward strand.
TCTTTTTAAGTAATAATAAACAGGTTCAGAAAAAAAATAAAATTCTGAAATTACTAAGGTAATATATATAAGTGTCTATAAAGAGAAGGTATATCAAACTAATCTCAGTTTCTTTTTTTCCATGGTTACTGATTTTAAAAATGCTCATCTCTTCACATCCCTAACTAATAGCCAACCTCTGCCTTCTCCCTATTTCCCTAGTTCTGTTGAGTGAATGACTATACTCCAGGTAACCCAAAATTGTAACACTGGAGTCATCCTTTCTCTTCATTCACATGACTGCCACTGTTGTTTTAACCCTTAGAACTTCTTGCTGCACGTTTATGATAGCATCCATGCTTCTAGTTTCCTTCTTATATGCAGGTGGTCTAATGGTGCCTTTCCTCTGTTCAAAGATAGAGGATGTCTCCTATTATTTATAGAAAAAAATGCCAACTCCTCACTCTGTCGTTTAAGGCTCTCTACAATTAGGATCATTTACTCCTCCAACTATTTTTTATATTATTCTTCATCATATGCTCACTCTGATTTCTAGCATGACTCTCCATTCATTGACAATGGCTGTTTCCTGTGCTTCAAATGCACTCAGTTCTTGTCTCTGCCTTTCAAATCCTTCTCTTTCTCAAGCTCTGGTGCCACATGAAGCTTTCTTCAATTTTTGTTAGTACCCTATCCTTCCTCAAATTATTTTATTTTGATACTTCTCTCCTGTAAGCTCCTTTGTTGGACTTGTAGTACAACCATTCTTGAAAAAAAATTTGGAATTAAGAAAATAAAAGGGCTAAAATGTCCATTCCCTTTGACCTAGAGATTCCACATACCATGAAGATATTATTGACAAAATACACAGAAATAACTATAGCAGCACTTTTTGAGGTAGCAAAGAATTGTAAACAAAGATTATACCCTTGGAAGAAATGAGTATGATGAAAGCAGAGAAGTGTAATCTTATGTGAATTGATGCTAAGTGAACTAAGCAGAGCCAGGAAAACAATAGATACAATGACTACTACAACAACAACCACAAACAATGCAAGGAGAGCGTTGTAAAGTCACATAGAATAAGCTTGACCCTAAAGAAGATAGATAAGAAAGTGAAGCCAAGATGGCAATGTAGAAGCAGGAAAACTCCATGCGCTCCCCCCATAACCACCTCAAATACCTATAAAACATGACTCTAAACAAACTTTAGGGCTATAGAACCCACAAAGTGACAGAAAGAAACAAATATTCAGCTGAAGGCAGGCCGGCAGGTGAACAGGAAGGCCCATTGCAGTGCTCTGGGAGCAGAGGCCAGCCCCATGTGAGCCTGCAGTTTTAGCCTCAGGTTGACAACAACCAGCTGCGGCTAGAGGAACTTTGGGAGAGTGGGTCACCAGAAGCTGTGGCAGTTTCCAGAATTATCAACCCATAAATGCCAAAGACAAAGTGAGAGGTCAGTGTAGACTTTGGGAACAGGAGGTCTGGGAGTACAGTCTGGCCTCTGGCCCTGGGGCGAGAAGCAGGCTCAGGTGCCGCTGTGTGGCTGCTTCAGAGCTCCTGTCTTGCAGACTGTAGGGGGACAAAGCAACCAGTCTTAGGGGTAATCACTCTTGCTTTAACCTGCTTGGATCTGGATCCCTGCATAGGGTAGAGGTCTTGGGGTATGTGACCAGGTGCCAGAGTGTGTGGAGACTTCAGAGAGGACACCCAACTAATAGCTCTAGCAGCTATAAAAACCCCAGCGATTTGAAAAAAAGCTCTCCTCTCTGGAAGCATAGATCTACTGTGGCAAAAAGCTCAAAAGTCAAGTAATTGAGTGGCAACATAAGCAAATGAGGGAAGCAGAGTAAGCACAGCAATCTGACTTTAGATTCCTATTTTGGGGGCAAAAAGGATCAAAGCATAGAACAGGAGAAAGACAACAAAGTCAGAACTCCTGTACCAAAAGCTTTCAAGAAAAATACGAACTGGTTACAGGCCATAGAGGAGCTTAAGAAGCATTTTGAAAACCAAATAAGAGAAGTGGAGGAAAAATTGGGAAGAGAAATGAGAATAATGCAAGAAAATCAGGAAATGAGAGTCAACCACTTGACTGAAGAAAATAACACCTTAAAAAATAGACTCTAACCCAAATGGCAAAAGAGGCCCAAAAAGGCAATGAAGAGAAGAATGCCTTAAAAAGCTGAATTTGCCAGATTGAAAAAGAATCTCAAAAGCTCACTGAGGAGAATCATTCCTTCAGAATTAGATTGGAGCAAATGGAAGCTAGTGACTTCATGAGAAATCAAGATACTATTAAACAGATCCAAACAAATGAAAACATAGAAGGCAATGTGAACTATCTCATTGGGAAAACCACAGACCTGGAAAATAGATCCAGGAGAGATAATTTTAAAATTATTGCACTACCTGAAAGCTATGATTAAAAAAAGAATGTAGAAATCATCCTTCAAGAAATTCTCAAGGAAAATTGCCCTGATGTTTTAGAACCAGAGGGCAAGACAGAGGTTGAAAGAATCCACTGATCACCTCCTGAAAAAGATCCTCAAAAGAAAACTCATAGGAGTATTATAGCCAGGTTCCAGAGTTCCCAAATCAAGGAGAAAATATTACAAGCAGCCAAGAAGAAACAGTTTTAATATCGTTGAAACACAGGATCTGGCAGCTTCTACATTGAAGGATCGAAGGGCTTGTAATGTGATATTCCAGAGGTCAAAGGAGCTGGGATTAAAACCAAGAATCACCTACACAGCAAAACTGAGTATCATATTTCAGGGGGAAATATGGTCATGCAGTGGAATATCAAGCATTCTTGATGAAAAAACCAGAGTTGAATAGAACATTTGACATCCAGATACAAGAAGCAAGAGAAGCATGAGAAGGTAAATAGGGAAAAGAAATCATAAGAAACTTATAAAATTGAAGTATTTACATTCCTATATGGAAAAATGATAATTGCAACTTATGAAACTTTTCTCAGTATAAGAATAGTTGAAGGGAATAGAAATGTGTATGTATATGTATACTTACATATATATGTCTATATAGGAGGGTATATGGGTATATGAATACATATGTGAGTGTGTGTATATATGTATAAAGGCATACATAGACAAAGGGCACAGGACCAATTGAATAGGAAGGGATAATACTTAAAAAGTGAAATTGAGAGGTGAGAGAGATGGAAAGAGACTGAATGGGCTAAATTATATCATATGGAAGAGGTAAGGGAAAACTGTTACAATGGAGGGGAAGAACAGGAAGGCAAAAGGGAATGGGTCAATCTTACTCTCATTGAATTTGGCTTAGGGAGGGAATGACATACACACTAAATAGGGTACCTCACCCTATGAGAGAGTTGGGGGGAAGGGAATGAGAGGGGGGATGATGGAGGAGAGGGACTTTTGAAAAGGGACAGTGTCAAAGTGTAGAACAGAATAAGATGGAGGGAAATATAGTCAGTCTTTCACTATCCACTTTCGCTATCCACTATGGAAATGTTTTGCATAGCTACACGTGTACAACCTATTTTGAATTGCCTATCTTCCCAGTAAGGGTGGGTGACAAGGGAGGAAGGGGAAAAATCTGAAATTCAAAGTTTTAAAATCAAATGTTTAAAAATTTTTTATTATTTTTTACATGCAACTGGAAAATAAGATATCCAGGCACTGGGGTATAGAGATCCATCTTGCCTTACTGGAAAGTTTGAGGGGGAATGCGGGAGGATATAGGAGAGAGCAGATTGGGGGAGGGGGTTTACAGTGGGATCATTTTGGGTAGGAAAGGGGAGAAAATTTGTAACTCAAAATCTTGTAGAAATTAATGATGTTAACCAAAAATAAGCATAAAATTCAATTTTAAAAAATAGATATATAAGAAGAGACCTCCCCCAATTCCTTTGTGAAAGTGGTACCCCCATGGGTGTAGAACCTTGAATATAATGCCAAATTTTTTTTCTCTGTATTGGGCCAATTTTACTGATTTTTTTTCATTCCTCTTTTTCTCTTTAAAAATTCTTTATTATAAGGGAGGAATGTCTAGGAGTTGGGATGGAGAGGGATACAGGAGGAAATCTAGGCCAAGTAAAAATATATACATGTATGTTAAAAAATCTATCTAAAAATACTTCCTTGAATGCAGGAACTGTTTCAGCTTTGTCTTTGTGTCTCAAGCACCTAATATTGTGCTTGCAGATAATAAGCCCTTAATAAATGTTTGTTGACTCTAATTGAATTGTATTATTAGACCTACATATCAGAGGAATGTTATAAAGCTAGCTTTATCTGGATTTTAGCAGTCTCTTGTGATGGACAAGATGAAGATATATAATAGAATTGGTAGATTTGGGACTTGTTCATTGGGGGCCAGACCTCCTCCCCCCAAAAAAGCATTGATTAATGGATCATTGTCAACCTGGATAGATTCCTCTAGTACAGCTCCCAGTCATTGACCTTGTTCTATTTAGTATTTTTAACAATGACTTAAAGATATAGATGGCATGCTTGTCAAATTTGTGGATGGCAGGAAGTTTAGAGGAATATTGGATATATTTCTCTTCCCTTAGCCACACTCTGAGAAAACCACTTAAAGCCTCCAATTTCTTCTCCTCCCACATACTTCTCAGTCCCTTGCATTCTGGTTTCCAAACTCAGCACTCAGCTAAACTACTCTCTCTAAGGTCACCAACAATCGCTTAACTGCCTAGTTAAAGACTTTCCCCTGCCATATTTCAGCTCTAACCCAATATGATCTAAGGCTTCTGGACCTTTTAAACTCACAAAGTCTCTTCCAAACTTTGATGTGTCTGGCTAGGGCTATTCATTTGCCTAATAACAGGAACGAGAAAACACAAAAGGTAATAAAAGGCAGGTAATGAAAGCTTACCTACTTTTATCCTCCTTATAGTATCTGCCATGTGATCAGAGTCACCATTATATAAGCCTGGACCAGGACTCATCTTTCCCCACCCCTCACTAGAGTCACATGATATGGGTAGTCACAACCAAGAGAATCCCAGACAAAAGTTGTCTTCTCTTTTAGTTGCTGAAATGTTCAAATTACCTGTCACTGCCATGGGTCATGGTGACAATAAAAAGACCACTCTGGCTTCATTTATATCATATTAAAATTAAATCCTTTCAGCATTAGGCCACCGCATGATTGAAAGCAGCCAGAATTCATTATTCTTCAGTGGCACAAGTCATAAGTTACTATATGTCATTGGAGCTCCTAGACATTTCCAAGAGGAATCTAGGTCTATTCAGCTCTCTATATTATCAGTTTTCACTAAAGGTAATCCCCCAGGTTCACAACCCTGGAGTCATCCTCAGTTCTTCCCTTCTGTCTATCTCTATATTTGTATGTTTGCCAGGTTGATTCTATCTCCATAATATATCTTCCACCTATCCCCTTCTTTTGTCTCATATAGCTACCAGCCTAGTTCAGGCTCTCATCACATCTGGGATTATGTAAGAGCTTCCTAATTAGATTCCTGGCTTCTAGACTCTCATTTCTTTAAATCATTCACCACATAGCTGCCTAAGTAATATTCCTTACACCACGAGTTTGTTCATTTTCCTGCCTATTTTGTGACTGAAAATTGAAGTTTGCTCCTAGGGGACAAGGGACAGTATCTCAAGCCTCTTGCACTTTCAGCCAGGTGGCTGGTCACTGGCTTTCTGCACTGGGGCCTCCTGGGCTGTTGGCTTGCCCCCTGAGCTGGGGTGGCCCTCCCCAGTTGCACCTGTTGTGGTGGGGTTTCCAGCTTTGGCACTTTGCCTGCTACACTACAGCTAGAAGCCTCACAGCTGGCCTGCTCTGCACTGGCCTGCTGAGTCAGGACAACTGGGCCAGGATTATTGTTCTGTTCTGTGGCTAAGAACCTTTTGATGCCTTGTTGGGATACTGCCTTTTGCTGGGCAGTGCTCCCCTTTTACCCAAGTGAGACAGACTTTTCCTGAAGTCCTTTCTATCTTGGGATGGAAAATTGTTTCACTCCATCCTTCTTTGAGTTCTGTCATTTCACAATTAATTTAGAGATTTGATTTAATGTGACTTTGAGAGAAACTAGGGAGAGCTCAGGTAATTTCCTGGCTTTTCTCACCATCTTGCCTCTGTCTCCCCTACACCACATTTGACGAGGTAACTGCCCAGTCAAGAACTCTAAGTGGCTTCTGTTATGTTTAGGCTAAAAATCTAAATTCCTATGTTTGACCATTTAATATCCTTCATAATCTGGCTCCACCTCCCCTTTCTAGGCTTCCTTCCTATTTTTCCCCCTTCAAGCACTTTCAACCAAACTGACTGACTTGCTGGTCCCCAGTCTTGGAACTCCATCTCTCTCTCTGTAGTACCCATGTACTTTTCTCTCTCCTCTACTCATGTTACCTCCTACAAGAAGCCTTTCTTACTCTACCCATTTGGTACTTAGGTGTTCTCTTATTCCTCAGATAATTAGATATATATTTATATGTTGCCTGTGTTCATATGTTACATCTGCCCAGATCATGCATTCCTGCTTTTCTTTTTGTTTTTGAATTATTAGCACCTGACACAGTGACACGTAGGTATTTAATAAATGATTGTTGGATTATATTTTCAGTTTGATATGACCTGGAATAGATTTCGAGAACTTAGGGTCACTTCTATATACCAGTGAAACAGTGGAGTAAGGCTTCCACAAAAGTGGAAGTTTCTCTAGTTATGACAAAAAAAATTAAGGTTTTATTATATACTATGTATGTAAAGTAATAGGAATGGTTATACAAGTCACACATGAAAATCAATCTCAATATATCATATTACATTTAATATAGCTACTTCCAGTGTGAGTACAGAGTAAACCCACTTTTAGATATGTAAAGTACCCAAAAATACATGATTCATTTGATCCTAATTGTTCACTTAACTTTGATCCATTAGAAAGAGTATGCTTGATTTGGAAAAAGAGGGAGCCATCAATATTTTAAGTTTTACTGGTGATAAGCAGTCTTTGACCTAAAATTTAAACATATAGACATACGGAGATCCTAAAATGTTTGTTATTAAGGAAGTCTAAGAGCACATCTTTTTAGTGACTATTCTAAAAAAAACAACCCAATGAATCTTTAAACTGGGAAAATATCCTCTAAATTTGAATTAACTTTCTCATAATATAAGGTGTTTGTACTGGCTATATTATTTTTGTTAATTCCATGAGTAGATGAATGTCAAGGCCAATAATATAACTTCAGGGCAAATGTCTTCTGAATAAATACTTATGATCTGATTTTTCTATTATATTAGTGATAAATTTACATACTTTTAAAAAAGCATCTTTAAAAGCAATAGGATTGGGGGGCAGAGTCAAGATGGCAGAGTAGAAGCACTACCTCTGAGCCTTTCCGGCTTCCACGATCCCCAATCAATTGTAAAAAGGGGACTCTGAACAAACTTTGGAGCTACAGAACCCACAAAATTACACAGAGAAGCTAACCTCCCACTGAGGACAGCCTGGCAGCCTGGCAGCCTGGCAGGAATTGGCCAGCGCAGTGCTCTGAGAGCCTAGCCCAGACCCCTGTGAGCCAGAGGTTTTAGCCCCAGGGAGGGCCTGACCAGCCACCTGCTGGAGAGACTCCAGATCAGCAATAGCTGTGGCCATTTCCAAAATTATCAACACATAGATGCGAAGGACAAAGTAAGAGCTCGGTGCAGTCCAGACTTTGGGACCCAGTAAGCGGGATTGTGTGGGAGACACCTGGCACAGCCAGCCAGAGCCACATGGCAGCTTCAGCTCCTGGCCTGTAGAGTGTAGGGGAACCAACCTACCAGTCTGAGGGGTAATCTCTCTTGCTTTAACCTGCTTGGATCTGGATTGCAGTCTAGGGTGGAGGTCCTGGGGTGTGTGACCAGCTTGCCAGCGCCTGTGGAGGCCTCAGCGAGGGCACCCATCTAATACCTCCGGCAGCTGAGAAAACCCCAGCGTTTGGGACGAAAGCTCCCCTGTCTGGTGGCAGAGTCCTTCTGTGGCAAAATACCCAGGGGTCAAGTGACTAAGGAGGGACATGACCAGGCAAAGGAAGCAAAGCAAACAGAAAAATCCAACATTAGACTCCTATTTTGGGGACAAAAAAGAGCAAAGCATGGAACAGGAGGAAGACAGTGAAGTCAGAACTCCTGCACCAAAAGCTTCAAAGGAAAATACCAGCTGGTTACAGGCCATAGAGGACCTTAAGAAGCAGATAAGAGAAGTGGAGGAAAAATTGGGAAGACAAATGACAACAATGCCAGAAAATTATGAAATGAGAGTCAACAGCCTGACTGAGGAAAATAACACCTTAAAAAACAGACTAACTCAATTGGCAAAATAGGCTCAAAAAGGCAATGAGGAGAAGAATGCCTTAAAAAGCTGAATTTCCCAGATGGAAAAAGAATCTCAAAAGCTCACTGAGGAGAATCATTGCTTCAGGATTAGATTGTAGCAAATAGAAGGTAACGACTTTATGAGAAATCAAGATGCTGTTAAACAGATCCAAACAAATGAAAGAATAGAAGTCAATGTGAAATATCTCATGGGAAAAACCACTGACCTGGAAAATAGATCCTGGAGAGATAATTTAAAAATTATTGGACTACCTGAAAGCCATGATCAAAGAAAGAACCTAGAAATCATCCTGCAAGAAATTCTCGAGGAAAGCTGCCCTGATGTTTTAGAATCAGAGGGCAAAATAGAGGTTGAAAGAATCCACCGATCACCTCCTGAAAAAGATCCTAAAAAGAAAACTCCTAGGAATATTATAGCCAGGTTCTTGAATTCCCAGATTAAGGAGAGAATATTACAAGCATCCAGGAAGAAACAATTTGAATATTGTGGAAACACAATCAGGATAACCCAGGATCTGGCAGCTTCTACACTGAGGGACTGAAGGGCTTGGAATATGATATTCCAGAGGTCAAAGGAGTTGGGATTAAAACCAAGAATCACCTACCCAGCAAAATTGAGTATCACGTTTCAGGGGAAAATATGGTCATTCAGTGGAATAGAGGACTTTCAAGCATTCTTGCTGAAAAAACCAGAGTTGAATAGAAAATTTGACATTCAGATACAAGAAGCAAGATAAGCATGAGAAGGTAAACAGGGAAAAGAAATCATAAGGAACTTATCGAAGTTGAACTATTAACATTCCTACATGGAAAAACAATAATTGTAACTGATGCAACTTTTTCAGTATGAAAATAGTTGAAGGGAATAGAAATATATATATAGACATATATATCTATATATGAGGGTATATGGGCCTATGAATACATATGTGAATGTGTGTATATATGTTTACAGGTATACATAGATAGAGGGCACAGGACCAATTTAACAGGAAGGGATGATACTTAAAAGGTGAAATTAAGAGGTGAGAGAGGAATATAATGAGAGGAGATGGGGAGAGACAATGGGGTAAACTATCTCATATAGAAGAGACAAGGGAAAATGGTTACAATGGAGGGGAAGAATAGGAAGGCAAAAGGGACTGAGTCAACCTTATTCCCATTGAATTTGGCTTGGGGAGGAAATGAAATACACACTAAATAGGGCATCTCATCCTCCAGGAGAATAAGGGGGAAGGGTATGAGAGTGGGGATGATGGAAGGGAGGGCAGGCTGGGGGGGTAGGGAAGTTGGAAGCACCCACTTCTGAAAAGGGACGGGATCAAAGTAGAGAATAGAACAAGTGGGAGGTGGAATAGGAGGGAGGGAAATATAGTCAGTCTTTTACAATATATCTACTATGTTTTTGTTTTGCATTTAGCCACACATATACAATGTATACTGAAATGCTTATCTTCCCAGTAAGGGTGGGTGACAAGGGGGGAAGGGAATGAATCTGGAATTCAAAGTTTTAAAATCAAATGTTTAAATATATATATATATATATATATATATATACATACATATACACACACACTATTTTACATGTAATTGGGAAATAAGATATACAGGCACTGGGGCATAGAGATCCACCATGCCCTACTGGAAAAGTTGAAAGGGGTATGGGAGAAAATATGGGAGAGAGCAGATTGGAGGAGGCGATATCCTGTGGGACTGCTATTTTGGGGTGGTGAGTAGGGGGAAAATGGGGAGAAAATTTGTAACTCAAAACCTGGCAGAAATGAATGATGTGAATCAGAAGTTAATAAAGCATTTGAGAAATGGAAAAAAATGAAAAATATAGGATTAAAGTCCTACCATGCAGTGTGGGAGGAATACTACAGTTTAGGGAGTATCATTCTTATACACCTTTGGATATGATATGAATAAAAAGGAGGAAGATATCTAGATAAATGTATCCCTTACTGCAATCCATTCCTTGCCCACTTATTTATATATTCTTCCTTTATTCTTTTCATTTATCCTTATTATTCTCTTCTATCTAGGAATTACTTAATATTACTCTCAAAGCTTATATCTTATATAGCTAGTCTCACCTGGACTTTTCCCTTAAGTATGGTGAAAAGAACTAGAATTCATAGCTATCCCAACTGTGGGGTTTGACCTGCAAATGAGAGTGGATAGAGAAATATTCAGATGAAAGTATACCTCTGACACAGATGAAAAAATGAATTTTCATTGACGCATTTTAATTTACAATCCTTATTTCTAATGCTGCCTCCAGTTGACTCCCATTATCTATATAGCCTAGGATGTCACAGAAATATGTCGCTTGGTCTTTTTCCTATCTTTTAGCTAGAATTTTAATGTCTAATTGACATACATCAAAGCTTTCTTTACTTGACATGGCCAGAGTGGGCATAGTTTTTTTTAACGTGATCATTCTTCATTTTTAACAACTGATCAGGGGTCATCCAGAATGGGTACCCAAAAAAAGTCCATAGATCCCTTTCTCTTATTCCAAATCCTTAACTATATATCGGTGGGGCAATTGATTTCTCTTGCTCTTTACTATTGTTATTCCACTCAGGGTCCCCTCTGTATTGGAGCTCTGTCTTACTAAATTATGAGTAACAACAGGCTGTAAATACTGTGTAAGGAACAAAAGCTGACAAAACTAGGGCGAGGCTTGTTGTATCTAGTAGGTATATAAAGTCAGAGTAAGGCTGTGTTAAAACTAGGTAGAAAAGGTGGAAGAAAGGCCTGCTAAAAGAACCAGTATAAGATCAAAAGTCTAGTTAATAGACAAGAACAGGATAAATACTGTAGGTCCTGTAGGATAAATACTGTGGGACAGTAGGTCCCATTTCTAGTAAGAATTTAAGAGATGTGTAAAAGTTGAAAGTGCAAGGAAAATAATATTATTTATTTATAAAGGGATTTAAGGTTTGCAAAATTCTTTTCATATATTATTTCATTTTGTCCTCACAAAAACTCAGTGTGGTGATTACTATTATTATCTCCATTTTAGAGATGAGGAAACAGAGGCTTAGAGAGGTTCTAAGTGACTTGCCCATAGTTACACACAGCTGGTGTCTGAAGTGGGATTTAAACTCAGGTCTTCCTGAAACCTAGTCTAGTATTTTATTCGCTGTGCCGCCTCACTGCCTGAAAAGCAAGTAAGAGAACAGATTAAAAGTGGCATTAATATAATTACTGCTTTAATCAGGAAGTATTCGTGTGCTTCCTATCAGGGAATGTCCAATCCCAAGTTTATTTAGGATATTTAGGTGGAAGGACCTGACTGGTATGGTAAGTGAAGGGGCAGGGAGATTAGAGGACTCTGAAGCAAAAAGATTCTGGTTCCCCTCTTAGGAATTTAAACCTCTACAGTTTGTATACTTGATAAGTATTCTCCTGATCTAGCAGTTTTGGTTTGGATATTCAACATTTATGCCTGAGTTTTTAGTAGAACATTTAAGAAACTTGAAGTTAAAATTCCCACCTTACTTGATCCACAGAGTAATGTGTGTATCATACATACATATACACACACACTACATATATGTTTATAATGTGTATATATGTGTATGTGTGTGTATGTCAATCAGCTGGGAAAACTAAAGTCAAGCACAAGCAGCTTTCCAGGGGGCTGCTGCTGTGAACAGCTTTCAAGGTTCTGATTACATAGTGTTCCAAGTTAGCTTGCCAATGCAAGGGGCAGGGAGATCTTCAAATTCCCAATACCATTACAAAGACTCAACAAAGACATAACTTCTGAGAGTTAAAAACCTTGAAGTATACTTTTAAGAGCCAACTTCAAAGTTTCTGAGAACTTCTGGAAGTACCTGCAAAATTGTTTGATTCAGATAGGACCACAAGTTTTTCCTCAATGTAAATAATATTTCCCTGTTGATTATATATATATATATATATATATACTGAGCTGTATCTTTATCCTTCTCCAAAATTCTGTTCAAATATTACCTTCTTAATGAAGCTAAATTCATCATTGTAACAATCATGGTAACATCTCTTGACCTACCCACATGTGTAGTGACTATGAGAAGTCTGTTACTAGTCATTTACTTATCCTTTAGGTTCTATTTTTGGTGTTTGCTCTTATGTGTTCATAAATATCCACTTTCTTCACCAAAATCTAAGCTTCCTCAGGGCACAAACTTGTCTTCCATTTCCTTTTATTTCCCACGCTATCCATTTCAATGTTCAGTACACAGTGGGTACACAATAAATGTCATAGACTAACAAATTATTGATGCACCAATCTTATAATTAGCCATTACACTGTGAGCATGTTTCTGAAATTATATGCAAACTGTCCGGGCAAGTTGACAGCATTCCTTTCTCTTTCCTAGGCAATTTCTGTCAACTGGTTTGTTTTTAGTTTTCATTTTCAGATAGCATTTTCTTTCTAGAGACCTTATTTTTGCCAGTATTTTATATTTTCATTTTTTTAAAAAAAAAAGCTTTTTCTGTCTACCAGACAATTATATTTTCCCAAACAAATTATTTAGCATAGTGGATAGAATCAGGAAGATTCTGTTTCAGACGTGTCTGACACAATGTGACCATGGATAAGTCATGTAACTCCTCAGAACCTTAGTTTCTTGTCTTTAAAATAGAGATAATTATACCCACAGTACCTACCCCACAGCGTTTCTTTGAAGTTTGGATCAAATTGGAAACCCCATGGGGTATTTATTATATGTTTACATGTTCACAAATAATTACAATTAAACAATTTGAAGGCATGATACATAATTTTAATCAGAAGTGAGTGCCAAATTTATAAAATGGGAGCACAGCCGTATTTAGAAAGGCCTTTTGCATAGTTTTTCATCTCTGAATTGTTCTATGGCTTCTCTTCTCAGTTTTGAAAATCATTTTTGCCATTTAAATCTTCCTTCCCGTGTGAAATCTGAGTTTTCAAACTGACTGGCACATTTCCCTAAAATTCTCTGATTACCACTCATTTAGTTGCACTAAATGAATATTCAATCTTTTCAAAGATATTTGTCATGTTGCTTTAAAATTCCTTAAATATTTCCAGAATTCTTTCTGATGTTGCTATGCTGACATATTCATACCCTTAGCTCATTTATAAAGAGAAAATGTTCTTACTCATTATTTTTCCCTGGAGTGTGGCTGATTGGCCATGACACTAGTTTCACTAATGCATGGTGCTCATAAAACCAATGTCATTGGTTTGATCATTATGGGCAATATAACTTTATTTTGTTTCATAATCACACACTGAACCCTAAATCTGACCTTAGGCTATTTCCTAAATGTCAATCGCAGAGTTGGAAGGGACCTAAAAGGCCACCAAATCCAAAGCATACTCATCAAGAATTCCCTGATTCACTGAAAAGCAATCATCAGCCTCTACTTGAAGACCTCCAGGGAGTAAGAGACCACCACCTCTCAAGGAAACCGCTCTAATGGCTGGGCAGCTTTTCTTTGCAATGAGTCTAAATCTGCTGCTCTGCTACCCTTGCAGATGGAAAGCATTTTGAAGAGGACATAGTACTAGAGGTGGAGTCAGGAAAGGTTGGGTTTCAAATTCTGCTTCTGACACTATCATCTTTGTGACCATGGACAAAATATGAAACTCTATTTTATTATCTGTAAATGAGGATGATAATGCCTTTTACTATCTACCTATTATGGTTGTTTTGAATGAGATAATGTACATAAAGCTCTTTGTAAATATAACCTATGACTTATTTATTGCCAGATCTCTGAGGTCACATGGATAGGATTTAAATATGAAGCCTTCTCAGGAAAAGTACTCTGACTTGTGCCACTGTCCAGAGTTTTCCCTGGAATGTTCTCTGTAGGAGGAGAGCAAGCACCTAAGCTAACTGAAGAACTGACATAGAACAAATTTTATTTTCCACAGTAAAGGGTACAGAACAGACTCATAACATATGCCCAAATCCTCATCTCTCTGACTGGCTTCTTCTGTTTCCAGGGCCATATGTAGTCCTTCCAACCTAAGGATTATCCAGGGGTTCCCCTCAGCCTTGAAAAGGAAAAGAATTCAGGGTTTCTAGGGACTCAAGCAGTCTTTCTCTCATCCTACCCCCTCCATTCCCCACCACCCCCACCCCCCGGAAGATCCCTGCCTCATTCAGGATCCTATATATCCCTCCCTACTTTCTTACAGTAGTATCCTAGTTGGGGCCCTGTTGTAAGTAGAAAGAATGTGATGTACCTTGACTATTAAGCAGCACTGTGTTCTGGTGGGTCTCATCTTAGGACATTACAAATCTACATGATTCATGCATGATACCAGTGAAGGGATGGTGAGCTCCATGATGTTATCCTGATATAATGCTTCTTCACCTTCACAATTCTAAGTCATGCCTCCATTCCTCCTTCTGTATTCCTGTTTGGCAATGACTCCTTTCATTTGTCAGCATTTCTATGTGGCAATGATTTTTTATTGCACAATGTATCTTGGAGGCCCACATGGCTCCCCTGGGTGGTCTGCACAGATGTACATGTCTCTCTCCAGGGAATAAATATATATAATTTTGTAGTTCTCTGATTTTTCTATCCATCCTCTTTACCCAACTCTCTCCAAGTCATGAGTAATTCCCTTTTAAAGACTAAGCCAATGAATATAATAACTCAGGTACACTTGCTATGACCTAGAGTCCTTAGCAGGAAAAAAGGCTCATCAGTGGGACACTAAAGTCTCAAGATAAGTGAAATTCATACCAAATTTAATCATTCTTACACATGATGGCCCTTTGGATATTTCAAGACTGATGGCATGTCCCCCATAGGCAATATCATAATAACAAAATTTCATTTTTAAATCAACTTTAACTTCCAAAAATGCTTTGATATCTATGAAAACATCATTATTGAAAAAATGATGAAAATACATGGCCACCTGAATTACCCACACCAAGTAGCTAGGTGGCACAGTAGATAGAGCACTGGGCTTGGAGTCAGGAAGACATGAGTTCAATTCCAACCTTAGATGCTTACTAAAAGTGGGACCCTGGGCAAGTCACCTAACATTTCTCAGCCTCGATTTCCTCAGCTATAAAAATGAAGATAATAATAACAAGTGCCTCACAAGATATTGTGAGGATCAAATGAGATATCTGTAAAACTCTGAGTACAATGTCTGGCACATAGGAGGTACTTAATAAATGCTTATTCCACAGATTGAAGCATACTTTTTTTTTACTATATTTTTCTTGAGTTTTTTTTTGTCTGTTTTCTTTTACAACATAATTATTATGGAAATGTTTTGCATGATTACACATGTATAACCTATGTCAAATTGCTTGTCTTCTCAATACGGGGGAAGGTGAGTGGGGAGGGAGGAAGAGAGAGAATTTGGACCTCAAAGTTTTAAAAATGAATGTTAAAAATTGTTTTTGCATGTAACTGAGGGAAAATAAAATACTAAATTTAAAATATATAAATACTTCTTCCATTATTCTGTTCCACCACCCACCTTTTCCACTCCTATTCCCAAGCTGCTGAACAATGCTGGAAGAAGTTAAGCGATGATGAGTGGTTCCACAACAAATTTATTACCTAATCTCAATTATGTGGCAAACCTTTTACTGCTCCCTGGATGATTCTTTATCATATTCCCTAAAGTATCAGTTCAAGACCTTTGCTTTTCTCCCAGGCCATCCTGACCACTCCCTACTCCCCTTTTCCTTTTAGTAGAGAACTTGTCCTCAGTTTTCTTGGTAAAGCATGAGGCAGTCTTTTATGAACTCTTTCCTCTATTTTAAATCTTAAATCTTAACATAATCTCTCATTTCCTCTTTTTCTCTCCTTGCGTTTGGAGAGATGACCCTTCTCCTTGCTAAGGCCCACACTTCTATTTGTGTCCTTGATTATATTGCCTTCTGTCTCTTCCAAAAACTTGTTCCTTCTATTGTTCCCCCTCTGTTGTCATTTTTTTTTATCATCCATTGGTTATCCATCTCCTTCTGTGCTGTCTACAAACATGCCTAGGTATGGTTCATTCTTAAAACAACAACAACCAGGACAACAACACCTTTAACTTGATCCTGATCCCTTCGAGTTGTGATCTTATAACTCTCCTTCCTCTTATAGCCAAAGTCCTAGAAGAAGCCGTTTACACTCCTCCTTCTACTTCTCCTTCTATTACATTCAGTGAAAATAACTGAGAAGGAACAATCAGATGGTAGAGTCAGAACCAGGAAAGAGGAGTGTCTAGAAAGCTGAGGAAGAGAAGAGAATCCAGAAGGGGGGTGTAGTCATCGGTGTCAAATGCTGCCAATCGGTTAAGAAGTATGAGGACTGAGAAACGGCATTTATGATTCTGTGATCTATTCATTTCTTAACCATTTTCAATCTGGCTTTTGATTTCATTCCTCAACTGCAACTGCTCTCTTCAAAGAAGTTAGCAATGATCTTTTAATCATCTGATCCAGTGACCTTTCCTCGTCTTCATCTTCTGCTTCCTTTATTCAGTAGTTGACACCAATGTTTATGACCTCTTCCTTCTGGATTCTCTCCTCCTTCAGCTTTTCTGACACTGCTCTCTTCTGGTTCTTCTACCTGTTGCTTTTCAGTCTTTGTTTTTTTCTTTGCTGGTTCATCTGTGCCATGTACATACTCTGTCCCGGACTCTATCCTCTTTTTGATCTCTTTGTTCTTTTAGTGATCTTACCAACTTCATGGCTTTGTCATTTTGATGCAAATGTCATGCAGATCTACATATCTAACTACATGTCATGCAAATGTCATGCAAATCTACATATCTAACTCTCATCTCCTCAGCTCTAGCATGGCCCCTGCATATCACCATCATGATTTATCCTTTGTTTTACCATCATTTATAAAATGCATTCCTTCTTATAATATCTCCCTTCTTCTCTTTAAAAAATAAGTAGCCAGGGAAATGAAACTTGTTACAGTGTAAATACACTAATTTAGGACCCAGGAAACCTGGATTCTATTCCTACACTTGTTACTAAGGAGCTATGGAACCTTGAATGTCATATTACCTCTTTCTCTTTCCACCACAGTTTCCTTATCTATAAAATGAGAGATTGGGCTAGGCTACCTCTCAATGGTTCCTGTAGCTTCTAAGACACTTTAAACCTATAGCCTCTCCACTTGCAATTTCTTCTCCTCTCTAGTTTTAAAAAAATGAACCATCCTTCTGATTTCTGTGAGTCTTTTTTTTGGAATGTTAAAAACGGAGGCAGACAGTATGGCATAGTGGAATACCAACTAACTTTGGCATCAGGAAGAGCTAGATTCAAATCCTGACTCTGATACATCTTAACTTTGTAATCCATGGCAAGTTACTTGACTTTCCCTATGCCGCAGGCAACTCCCTAAGAGTTGAGGAGATTAATGTACTAGGAGGTCAAGGTATTTGGAGGGGGAAGGTAGTGATAGACCAATCTGGACACTGGTCTGGATAGGGTGATATATTTAGATGTAGTAAACCTTGTAAGATGAGAGGCTATTTAATGATAGTGACAATGGAAAAGGACTGGAAATGGAAGAAGGGAGCAAGGAGGATGTCTATTCATTCTTCTTATCTAGTGTTTTAGGATAGATGGGACACGAGAGAAGGTGTGTCCAGTACCAGACAAGATAGTAAGGGTCTTTTGGGAGTAAGACTTTATTTAAGTAAGATGGTCTTTCTATGCTTGCAGGAAAATAGAAGGATTATGAGAGAAAGAGGTCCATTAGGAAAAGCAATTTTTGATAATAGAATAGTGGATACAGGTGATAGAATGGAAAAGGCAGATAGTCTTGAACTGGAATGGGGAAGAGTAGGGATAAAGTGGGAGAGATGAGAGAATGGGGCATTGAATCAGGGAAGGGAATTGTTGCTTAAGCAGCCTTGGACTCTGAATCACAGAGATTTGAGCAAGTAAGGAAGTAAACAAGTAAGTAAGAGGAGAGAGTCTGCTAGTTATTAGACAGTATATTGACATACCTTTCCCTATAACAAGGGGAGCCTTGCTCTAGGCTGTAGGTAGTATGTTTATTTTCTCCCCTGGGCAGGAGAAGGGAGGAGGCATAGTCTTTGGGTCTCTGGTTCTGGGCTTGTCAGGAGGCCAGGTGGCTTGGTAACCAGTTAATCCAGGAGACTAGATGGCAATAGGCTTTGGGTCTAGAGTCTTGTTGGTTATGGCAAACATGGAAACTAATCTCTGTTTATGACATTGTTAATGTCAATAGAGGAGCTTGGTTGATAGGCCAGGTCATAGATATATGAAACCAAGAAACTAGAAAGACCTGCAAGGGTAGGATGGGGAAAGGTCACAGTAGTGGACCATTAGGGTGTGGTAACAGACAATAGAGAAAGATTCAGGCAGTGGGTGGTTGTAATAAGACAGTTCCAATTGTGGGAGCCTCACCACAGGGACAGGGTTCCAGTACCTGAAAGTGTCTGGCATAAACAAGTCATATTCCTTGTCCTAAAGGAACAAATATGTAGGGAATGGCAAAGAGCTCAGGAACTTAGTTACTAGAACTTAAACAGAAAGCAAGAACCCAGTTCCTAAAACTAGTATTTCAAGGTCAAAATAAGCAGCTAAATCAGCTGAACTAGGCTATCCCTGGAATGTGAAAATGTTGGTAACTCTAATGGCTTCAGTATGAAAGTTAGTCCCCATCAGACTTCAAAGATGACTAATATAGTCTATTTCAACAATAGCTATTTTGAAAACAGAGACATATTTAAGAGTTGTCCAAAAACTCTGGAAGCATGTCATTTGAAGAGAGCAGTAAGTGAGACTATTCTAGAGTGCCTGAGATCTCCCAGGGATGGAAGTATTGGTAAAGGCATAAAAAGAATAGATTTTTGAAAATGCTTTTTCAAAATTGGCACTCCTAGTAATTCCCAAGGTCAGAGCATATGTCCTCTCCTCTCCTTTCACAACTCTTAGAAAAGAGTAAGATGTAAAAGGTCACCTTACAGGGCAAATCCAGTAATGAAAACAGAAACGAGGAACTGAATATAGACTGATAAATAAGTAAAAGGAAATGTGCTGATACTGTGTCATTATGATTGTGATGGAATTGCATAGCAAATTTGATCCATCGAACCTTTCAATCATATCTGAATCACCTGCACCTATTTGTACATAGTGGTTCTTTCGCATTAGATTGCAAGCTCCTTGAGGGCCTGATCTGTTTGCCCTTCTTTTCTGTCCCCAGGACCTAGTGCGGTGCCTGGCACATAATAAGTGCTTAATAAATGCCTTTTGACTTTACTTACCTGGACTATGTAAAAAATATGAGAGCAAAAATATAGAAAGCAAGAATATAAGGAAGAGATTAAAGAGAACATGGGCATAAGGGACAATGTGTTATATCATTATCTAACACTAGAATTCTTGGTGTTTTATGTCATGAACCCCTTTGGCAGATAGTTGAAGCCTATGAACCCTTTCTCAGAATAATGCATTTTAATTTATAAAATAAAATATAATTGGATTGAAAAGGAAACCATTAAATAGTTAGACAGTTACCCCTTTTTTTTTTTTTAAAGTTTACAGTCTTCTGGTTAAGAATCCCTGAGCTGGGGATTTCTCAGTTCCTAATCATTGTATGACCTTCTCTGTTTTTTTCTGGGGATTGACTAGTAGTGAAAACTGGAGTTACTAGTTCTTCGGCTCTTTAGACATTTCAAAAGTTCCATATTTTGCCATCAGGGGGTGTTTTTCACCCAGACAAATGAAACTTCGCCATGCCTTAGCAGATAGTTTTGTCAGTTGCCAGAGCCAAAAAACATTCTTCAGAGGTCAGCCTTCTAGACATGAGCTTCTCTGTGCTTAGCTGGGTTAGTCCAAAGACATCCTTAATGCACTGACCACAGGGAAGAACTCAAATCCTTTCCAATGTAACAGGAACTGTCAAAACTTGTCTACTGCTATGGTCTTAAATGCCTGAGAATCACCTCTTTTCCATGATTAGAAATTGCAGAAATGTTATGGAGAATCTATATAGAAAAGTAATTACTTATAAAACAAAAGGAACCAATATGTTTTCTTTTATATCCATAATGGATTGAAAGTTCATGTCAAAGAAAATAAAATTTGGAGAATCCATCTTTAAAACAGGATTGGATCAAGTTCATAATGAGCATTACAGGTGCAGGGCTCTCTGTTTTGCTTTTTTTATTTTTAATTTAAGATTCATTTTGAATTTTGTACCCACATCTGATAAGTTATTAATAAAGATTAACAGGGAAGATTGCTAGTCTCAAATGCATTTTGGGTTATGATCTAGAATTTTAGATATTTATTTTAATATAATTTAATTTTTAGTTTCCCTCTGTACACAGTATTTCTTTTTATTTAAAAAAATGCAATATTTTGATTTGTTTTTCAGATCCACAAAGACTCACCCAGGTCCAGTTGTACATTTAAGTGATAGTCCAAGGGACGAAGGGAAAGTGAGTACAATAATAGCATAAAATGCCATAAAGTCTTGGTGTTTTTGTTTTCCTCAGTTCCTAAAATTTTTCAGGCCATTCAAAATAATATTAACTCCAAATGAACCCTTCGGTTTCTATCAGAGCCAAAACAAAGTTCATATCTAAAATTTTTGTGAAGGTATATATGATACCTGTCACCCAGCTCTAGAAGACATTTTGGATATCTGCTAGGCCCCTTTTGCCTCTCTCCCAGGCTCTCAGAGCAGCTGACTGATACCACTTGGCCTCACTCCTTCATGAGTGCTATCACTTTCTCATGTTATGAGGTTATGCCTATATCAGCCAATCAATTCTCACAGATCTTTCTCCTCTCCCACTGGCTCCTCTATTCATTATGTCCCTGGTTGTGTGCCTAATTCAAGGTCATTTACAAACACATACATATGAAAAAGGCATTAATCAAAATGTTAGCAGTAAATTAAGTAAATTGATGATATCAGTGTGCCTAGTATAGGCCTTTCCAAATCAGAATCCCCCATTCAGCCCTGTTCTAACCTCCCTAAACAGCAGGAAGAAAAAAAACAATCTAGAAATTAATTTCTCTGCTCAACCCCTAGGTAGGTACTGAGTAAAAGGATCTTTGACTGCTGAACTGGGTGATACCTGGGTCAACACTATTGAATACAGAAACCGCAGGGTACCTGGTATTTATGTTGAAGGCTGAATCTCTTGATTACTCTTGCCAGGACAAATGGAGGAGGAAGCCGCTGGCTTCAGATATTTTTACTTTCTAGCATCTAAGACCTTGCTAGGTCATAAATCCATCCCTTCAGAGTGTCACCTTGGAAATGAGGTATAAATAAAAATTGTCCAGAGGTTATACCCATGTTCCAAAACCTAACAGTTGAACGAATGCATGAATGAATGAAGAAAGCATATATCAAACACTTGCTATGTGCTATATGAACTGAACCCTGGGGATACAAGCAGAAGTTCAATCTCTGCTCTCACAGAGCTCACATTATAATGGGGGAGACCACGTAGATGGAAGGTTTCAGAAGCAAAGGTCCAGTGGTCCTTAGAATACAACTACCAACCAGATGGAAATACATCTCTTTAACATCATTTCCACTGATAAAATTGTACAAGTTTCTGATGTTGATCCACCTGACAGTGCCAAGGACTTGAATGAAGAGAATTGCGTATCCACAGGGCTTGCTTCTCAGAATGATGTCTGGGGGGCACTGTGATGGAAGCATTGCTATTCATAAGCCTCTGGGTTCAGGGTCTGTCTCCATCAAGATCTAAGGGGAGATAGTAGTCAAGATTGGTTTGTGTTTGCGTGGCACATTATCTCTCTCTAAGGGTTCCTTGCTTCTTCAGCTAGATTGACTTGCCTGCTCCATGGAGACTGCTAGGCCCTTTCCTACAAGAGCTGCTTTCCTATGTGATGGCTGGATTAGGGACTAAAGGTTTGGGGAGGGTTGGGGTGCTTGTGCTTATCTGTGTGTTGTGGCAGTTGGTCAGCAATTGTTGGTGATGTTGGTGAACCCCCTTTTCCAAAATGATTCCTCCCCTCAGTGATGGCTTCAAGTGTTAGGCTGGAAACAAGTTGTTAGGGGGTAGAGGTGGAAATCACTTTTTCCCAGGCTCTTCAGTGATTCCTGAGCTGTTTCCCTCAGGGTCTGAAGGAAGATCATGGTCAAGGTTGTGGTGGTGTTTTGATTTGCGTGGCTCATGCTGCTTCAGTAGAGCTGGTGTTCACATTGACTAGGGGAATGTTGTAGTCTCGGGTACCATTAAGCCCCATGTTCTTTGTCCCGTCTTCCCCCTTCTAAACCTGGTATCATCCCCTGTCTGGTGTTACAATTATGTTTGCCATCTGCCTTCATAGAATGAATCTTGTTAGGTAAGAGGTAAATTATGTTGTGCCACAGCATCTTGGTCTTGGCAGCCCTTCTCTATAATACCCATATTCAATTCAATTCATTTAAATGTTTGCTAATCACCTTTTTGCTACAGAGCAATGTGATAAGATTTGGGGAGAATCACAAAGACAAAAGAGATTTGGTCCCTACTCTTATAGAGCTTGCAGACTAGTAGCAATATACTACACCTATACTTCTAATACAAAATAGAGAACAATAACTGAGAGGTAGGAGGCAGTATGAGGTAACAAAAAGAGGGAGGAACTGGGAGTCAGATCTTTGAATCTTCTCTGGGCATTGATCTCCTTATCTATCAAGTGAGGGACTTGTATTAGGTGATCTCCAAGGTCTCTCCAAGCTCTAACTTTATATGATTTTGCGAAATTCGTAGGAGCAATGAAATCAAAGTATAGCCAAGATCCACCGAGAGTAAGAGAATTTTAAAATATTTTATTGTTTATTTATTATTTTATTTATTTATACTAAGGTTGGGTTGATAAGACTCATAGAGGTGATAACATTTAAATAGGCATCGAATGATCACTGGGATATTTCCAGGAGAAATTGGTGAGGGTTGAGGGAGTTAGGGCAAGAGTGGAGCATTCTATGCAAAGAAATAATATGAACAAAGAACAAAGGTAAGATGTAGAGAATGTTGGCTGAAGCACATAGATAAGAAGTATAAGATAATATGAAGCTAGATTGTGGAGTTCTGTGACAATTAACCCTGAGGAGTTTAGATTTCTCTTTGGTAGTCATTGGAAAGTCAATGGGAGAATGAAGGAGGCAGTCATACCTCTACATAAGGAAGATTAATCTGGCAGCTGTGTGAAATATAACTAAAGAGGTTAGAGCCTGAGGATGACCAGAGAGGTGGCAATGAAGGTCTATCCCACTGTGACAGCAGTTGGAAAATGGAGGCAGCATGGTTCAGTGCAAAGAGAGAGGAGAGACTTTTATTCATTAATCCATTCAACTAGAATTTGTTAATTACCTACCAGAGAACTGACAAGGGTAGAGGTGACCCCTGAAATCATGATACTCAGAAGCCTGACGTTAAAGAGAGAACTGATTTAGTCTACTTATGAATAGGATGCAGGAAGGGTAGGAGTGTCAGATAGAAGAAACCATGGTCTTTCTCCCTCCCAAATAGCCTCCTGATACTTCGAGGAAAACACCCAAGGCCAAGAGATTAGCCCAGTCAAGTTACAATTTAGAAACAACAGGTATCTTACTGGACATTTCCAGAATTGGCTATCTGCCTTACTCTGGAGGGTCTGCCAGCCCCCTCTCCAGCCCTTCCTTCCCTTTGCTAATTCAATACAGGTTCTTCCATCCCTTTCAACCATAAACCCTCCCTCTCTTTGTTTCTAAACCTTCCTGTCTGAGCACATCTAAGGCCATCTTAATCTGTCCCTCTCTTTCAACATTCTTTGCCCTAGAAATTGAGTTCTTCTCTTGACTTAATCCTTATTGGGAACTCCTCTCACATGACTTTACATCTTTTGCTTTACATTAAAGGCTTAAGATGAAAATATCTGGTTGAGTTAATGTATTGCAGAGATATTTTTCTTAAGACTCTGAAGGGACTTTAAAGATATCTGTTCTAATACCTTCATTTTACCAATTGAAAAATAAGACCTAGAAAGGTCAAGCTTTTAGCACAAGATCACAGGGAGTCAGTGGCACATGCTAGATTATAATCAATGATTCAATCAACAAGTATAACTGTTTCCCCCTTAATGGTATACAATAGGATCATAAATGGAGAATCAGAAGGAATATTAAAGGCCATGGAGTCTGAGCCCTTCTTTTTACAGATGAGGAAACTGAGGTCTAGAGAGGTTAAATGATTTGGACAAGATCACGTGGGTAGTGAGTAGTTCCCACTATCACTGGGGGATGTCTTTCCCAAGCATGTGAAGACTTTCCCTGGCCAAATGAGCAGATGAGAATAATTTGTTCCAGTGGCCATGAAGGCAGATGAAGCAGGTGCTATGGAGCTCTTAGACCTTGGTCAGACATCAAAGACAACAAGGTCATGCACTATGTTCTGAGCCATCACCAGTTGTCTTGACTGTTGTCCTGCCACTAGACTTTGATGACTCCAGAAGAAAGAGTGAGGTGGACACCTCTGTGCAACTCTTCCTTACTTAAATCCAATTCACATGTAAGTAAAGACATCACCCATTATCCACCATTTTACCCCAACCATTGATCCTCTTTGAAAATGCAGGACAAACAGCAGCAACAACAACAATTAAACACCTACAGTATACCAGGCACTATGCTAAGAACTAGGGACAGAGAAAAACACACAATATCACCTGCCCTCAAGGAGCTGCCATTTAGTTGGGGAAGATAACATATGCACAGATAGACAAATAAATATATACAAAGTAAGTGTAAACTTACATGGAAAAGTGGGGAGAAGTAGGGGCGGGGCTAGCACCTAGGAGCTCAGGAAAGAACTAAATAAGAAATGGAACTTGAACCAAGTTTGAAGAAAGTTTAGGATTCTAAGAGGTAGATTTAAAAGGGGGAATACATTTCAGGCATGGGGAGTTGGTGCAATCACTGAACAAGCTTCAATGAAACAGTCAGTCCATGGAGAAGGGGAGTCATGTGCGTTAAACCTGGAAAGATAGGTTGAAGTCAGATTGTGAAGGGTTTTAAATGCTGCATGGAAGAATTTGCATTTATTCTAGAAGTAACAGGGAGCTACTGGAGCTTCTTGAATAGAGGAGTGATATGGTTAGACCTATCCTTTTGAAATATCAATTTGATGTTGTGTTGTAGATGCATATGGGATGGAGGGTGGGGGGCAGTTCTCAAGAAACTGAAGTTAATGAGAGCAATTAGAAGGCTATCACACTTGTTCATAGATGATAAACTGAGGTTGAGCTCTAGAGTTCTGAGCTACTGTGACCTAAACTGATCATGTGTCTACACTAAGCCTTGAGTCAGTATGGTAAACCCCAAGGAGTAGGGGTGGGGCATGTGTCCCTATTAGGATGGACAAATCTGAACAGGTCCAAAATAGAGTAGGTCAAGGCTTCCATGTTCATCTGTAGTAGGATCAGGTCCATGAATGGCTGCTTCACCCCCAAACTGAATGAAACAGGGAGACACAAGTCTCAAAAAATATAAAAATGACTATGATATGAGCTAGAGTGGTAGCTATGTGAGTAGGAAAAAGAGGATAGATTCAAGAGAAATTGTAGAGATAGATTTTAAAAGATTTGGCAACTAATTAGATTAGAAGGGAAGGAAGTGAGAGGGAAGAGTTGAGGATGACTTTTAGGTTGTGAACAAGAGGGCCTGGCAGGGTGGTGCCCTCAAAGAAAATACAGAAGTTAGGAAGAGCTAAGTGAGTTTGGGGGGAAAGATGATAATTTCTATTTTCAGCATATAATGTTTGAAATTCCTAGGGGCTAGTCAATTGAAAATATCTTATAGCCAGTTGGTAATGTGCAGTTACATCTCAAGAGACACACTAGAGCTGGATAATTCTGAGAATAATCTGTATAATTAAACTAATAATAATTGAACTCTGGGGAGCTGATAAGTTCACCAATAAAGAGTATATAAAGAAAGAAGAGCCAGGACAGAGCATCAGGACATTCTTATACATTAGGCTGGGACATGAATAATGATTCAGCAAAGGGAACTGAGAAGAGCAGCCAGACAGTTAGGCACTGTCAGATGACCAAGAAAGAGAGCAGTACCATGAAAACCCAGAGAAGAGATAATATCCCCTGGGAGAAGGTGGTCAACAATGTCAAATGCTAGAGAGAAATCGGAAGGGAGGACTAAGTAAGACGATTAGATGTGGCCATTAGGACATCACTGATTACCTTCAAGAGAGCAGTTTCAGCTGAGTGGAGGTGTTCTGGGCCAGATTTCAAGGTACTGAGAAGTGAGTCAAGAAGTAGTGACAGTGAAGTGGAGGTAACATTTTCTAGGATGGGAATGTGAAAGAGAAGAAATGAAGGATAATAGGCTAAGAGTTAGTGTTAAGTGTCAAGTAGAAGCCATTTTGTTTTCAAGAAATAGGGAGACCTAGGTATGTTTTAGTCAGTAGAGAGGGAGCCAGTTGAGATGAGAAGCAGACAAGAAGTGATTGTGATTAATTACATGTAAATAAGCCAATTCATTAGGGACTGGAGCAAAAGAGGAGGTAATTGTGAAAGGATGGGGAGAGTAGTGATATTGAAGAGTTTTGAGACATAGAATAAGGAATTCAGAGCAATAGCCTATCCTATATTTTCTCAAAGTTTGGGACAAAGTCCTTTGCTGAGAAAGAATGGGGAAGGGAGGTATTGGGAGGCTTGAAAAAAAGAAGAAAAGATTTGGTACAGGCACTATGGGAAGCATGAGAATGAGTTATTTAGGAAAGAATAAAAGAAATGCCTTGTAATCAGGGGGAAGGAGAGGCAAGTAACTGGGATGAGATGATATAAATTTGTTGTGGACCTAGTCAGCTCAGTTGGCAGCAGGTGAACTGTAAGAACACTGTAAGAGACACATGGTAAGAATAATCCAGGGTAGAGTTTGGCAGAACTAGAGTTGCAAAAATGAATGATAGGGGGCAGCTAGGTGGCACAGTGAGTAAAGCACTAGCCCCGGAGTCAGGAGGACCCAAGTTCGATTCTGGCCTCAGATACTTAACACACACACACACACACACACACACACACACACACACACAAACTAGCCGTGTAACCTTGGGCAAGTTACTTATCCCCAATTGCCCTCCAAAAAGGCAAAAAAAAATGAATAATTGGTTTAGTCATGAAGCACAGGGAGAGATGAGATAAGATACTGTGGTCAGATAGGGGAATTTCAGAGTTCTGAACTATGGTTCCACCTCCCTTCCCCCCCCACCCCAATCTTGTAACCTCCAAACCCTGCTCTTCATCGTCACTGTGCCTTCAGATCCCTTGACCCTTCAGTTTTTTCCCAAGTCATCACCACTGCCATGGCTGTACTCTTATCTTTTCCCCATCTTGACCCCTTGTTGAGCCAATTCAGCTCTCTCTCAAATACCTTGTCCACTTACCCTTTTTCCAGTATTGCTCTGCGCAGCCTCAGCCTTGTATTCCTCCACCATTTACTGTCTTTGTTCCTGCTCATTTGCTACTGAAGTTGTGCTAAGTGTACTATATAATTAAGTTATTCAACTGGGCCCTCACTATGTCAAGGCAATCCTTTCACAACTTGTTAATTAAGTCACTATCCTACTCATCATAGTAGCTTTTTTGAATCTTTATATCCTTCCTCAAGCTTCACATAGTTCCTTCTCTCTGTACTCTCCCAATTAAGAATTTTGCTTCACATTTCATTGAAAAAATTGAGCCCATTAGCCAAAATCTTCCTCTTCTCCTCTCCTCCTCATCTTATAACACTAAGATGTTTTCTGCCACTATCTCTGACTTTACTCTGTCTCACCTGAAGAGGTGCCAATCCCTCTACATGTATAAGTGATCCCATTGCATCCCATCTTCCCCAGCACATTGCCCTCTACCCCACCATCTCCATTCTCTCAATAGTATTCAGTATCTCTCCCTCTAGTGGCTCAACTCATGGCCATCTCTCCCCTCTCACCCAAAAACTTCATTTGATCAATCTATGACTAACCTCCTTGAGAAGGCTGTTTGCAGCATTTGCTTTTCTCTCACTTTTTCCTTAATTCTCTGTAATCTGGCTTCTGGACTCATCATTCAATTTAAATAACTCCCCTAAATTTGCCAATGATCTCTTTAATTGTTAAATCTAATGGCTTTTTCCTCTATATTCATCCTTATTGACCTCTCTGCAACCTTTGACACTGTTAATCACCCTCTTCTCCTTCATACTCTCTTTTCTCTCTTTCTGTGGCAATGTAGTATCCCTAAACTACTTTGTATTTATTTTGTTTATACATATATAACATACATTCACACCCACATATACATATATATATATGTGTGTGTGTCATCCCCTCTGTTAGAATATCAATTTAAGACCTATATACAACTATATGAGGTTTTTTTTAAAATAATCTTTTTTTTTGTTTTTCCATTGTTTCATTTTCCACTTATTTTCCCTACTGATCATGCCATGCTTTTTAATGAAGATAAGAAAAAGAAAGAGAAAAAGCTCCTGAACAAAACAATCAGTACATCAAAGTCTGGCAGTATATGCAATATCCCATAACCATAGTCCCAAACCTCTGGAAAGAGATCTATTTTCTTAACTTTTCTTTAGGACCAAACTTATATGTTTTCTATATTTCTCTTAATTTTTCATTGTTTATAATGGTATGCTAATATTTCATTACTTTTTTTACCAAAATTATTTTAGCTATTGTTTAATTGATAAGCATCAACTTTTTTTCCAGTTCTCTTCCACTACAAAAAGTGTTGCTATAATTGTTTGGAAATACAAGGGAACCTTTCTTTAATCTTGTTGGGGTATATGCCTAGTACTGGGATCTCTGGATCAAAGGGTATGTAAACTTAGTCACTTTTTTTTTAGCAGAATTCCAAAATTCTTTACAGAGTGTTTGGACCAGTTTCTAATTCTACCATCAATGATTAGTGCCCAAGTTGTAGTTCTGCATCTGGTACAATGAATAACTCAAATCCTGAGGGTTCAAACAAATAGTCCTTCTACTAATACATACATTCATATGTACATAGACATAGATGTGTACACATAGATAGGTAGATAGATAGATAGATAGATAGATAGATAGATAGATAGATAGATAG
>NW_027187347.1:19752761-19758241 GCF_028583685.1 Petaurus breviceps papuanus
TAGATAGATAGATAGATAGATAGATAGATAGATAGATAGATAGATAGACAGACAGACAGATATTTTGGAATCCTCATGCTCAAAGAAGTTCTGAGATAGTTAAAAAAAATCAGGAAGATTAAAGCAAATAAAAGCCACTAACAAGGAGGTTCCCTGAGGTCTCAGGACCTCTCTGCCAAAGTGCTAAAAATTTTTATTTTCTTCTTGCCAAAATGACCTATGATGGGGCAGTTGGTGGTGCGGTGAATGAACACCGGCCTTGGAGTCAGGAAGACCTGAGTTCAAATCTGGCCTCAGACACTTAACACAAGAAAAAAATAGCCATGTCACCTCGGGCAAGTCACTTAACCACAATTGTCCTCCAAAAACCAACCAATCAATCAATCAATAAAATGACATACAGCTCTGTCCCCCAGATCAATCCTAATAGGGCTAAAGTTAAACCTAATTGCCTCATATTTGATTCCTTCCTTCTTAATATTCTTTGATAACATCCATTGAGACTCCTTCTCTTTCTTATAAATCTCTATTATTTCCCTATGTGTCTTGAATATCAAAATGTTATCAGAGATATTCGATGCAACAACTTTTTCAAAAATGACACTTTTCCTTATTCTGGCTGCACTGATTTTGTTCATACAAAAGTTTTTTAGCTTCATTGATCAAAATTATCAGCCTATCTTTTGTGATTTCCTTTATCTCTTGTTTGATTTCTTCTATCCTTTGGCATAAAATTTTCTCCTTAGCCATAACCAAGAAGATACCTGACCTGGTATTATTCTAATACATATATATATATATACATATATGTATATATATATATTTGAGCATATTGTGTTATGTTATATAAGATGTTTAAACCTAATTTTTGCCGAATTGCTTCCTCTCTTTCCCAGATTCTTGTCAAATAAAGACTTGTTCCACAAGTAATTTATATTCTCTGGTTTTTAGTTTTCTCTTTAAAGAAAACTAAAGCCTGGTACATTATCTGAGAGACAATTAGGAGACAAAAAGTATATCTGTGAGATAGGAGGTTCTAAAAGAAATCTGACCAGAAATTGAAAAGGACAGATAGAAGGGAGGTTTTCACTTACTCTCTCTGCCTCAGGGGTGGTGGGAAACAAGGTATAGAACTTTGAAACTTAGGTCACAAAGAAAAATCCAAGAGCAAGATCCTGCAAACACATCATTGAGTGATTCCCTAGAGATGGGAGATGGTTTTGCAGTGAACTCTGTTGGAATTGGTGTAGAACTTAAATTGAATAGGTATTCCAAAGATGGTTTATGCTTCTTGGGATTACTTTACATTGGGAAGAGAGTAAATTTCCCCCTGGGGGTGAACAGCTTGGAAACTGATGAACACGAGGACAGGAATAAAGGGGACAAAATGTTTTTAAAATCTATAGCAGTAAATAATGATGAAAAAGGCAAAAATAGAAGTGGGTCTGCCAACTCAAGTTGCTGAGTGTCCCCGCATTGCACCCGCTGCCTTTTTCATGAGGGAAGGTACAGTCCTAGGAAAGAATTTCCTCAAAAGATAATTCACACACAAAATAGAGGGGGATTGATAAAGGTTGTATTGAGAAGAGCTCCAAATGTAGTTAGTTCTATGAGCCAGTGAGATAAAAGAGCAAAGTTTATGTCTACCACCCCAGCTATTATGAGATTAAGGATCATGTAAGCACTGAGTCTGTGAATGGGATGTTAGACTCTGAAAAATCCTAGAAAAGGAAAGGAGTTACAAATTAATGTAACTGAAGTGGAAGGAATGGGTAGAATAGACATGGCAAGAGTCAGCACTGAGTACCACAGTCTTGTCTGAGAAGTAGGAAAGGGTGGAGGAGGGAGGGAGAGAGTGAAGAAAGGGGATAGATGAAGGGATAATGTAAAAAAAGGGGATAAAGAAATATAAAAATTTAATGAAAGTCCTGTTCACACATTTGATATTTGCAAATACAAATGTGAATAGGCTTAACTTCCCAAATAAAAGAGAATGGAGGAATGAGTAAAAACAAAACACCAAATCTAACAATTTATTGCATTTATGAAACATATGTAAAACATATAGACATATTTAAGTGATAACAAAACAAAAAAATATTATTATTCTAGATAAATCTAGGAGATTTACTAGCTATATGACCCTGTGAAAATCATTGAACCTTTATCTAGCCCAGTCTCAAAATCTTTGAAATGGGGATTATGACATCTGCCTACTGAAGTTGCTATGAGGATGAGATGAGATATTTGTAAAGTACTTTGCAAACTTCAAAGTGCTGTTAGAAATGGTGTTTCTAGGCAGCTAAGTGGTATGGTGGATAGATTACTGCATGGGGTCAAGAAAGATGGGAGTTTGAATCTAGCTGTGTGACCCTGGGAAGGTCATTTAACTGTTATCTGCCTCAGTTCCCTAACTGTAAAATGGGAATAATAGTAATAATAAACCTATCTCATAGGGTCATTGTTGGGATCAAAATGAGATAATATTTATAAATCGATTAGCACAGTGTCTGGGACATATTAGATGCTTAATAAAAATTTGTTCCCTTCCTCTCTTACCTCTCCAACAAAGCAGAAGTGGCATTCATGATTTTAGATAAGGAGACAAACAATAATATCAGGAGAAACAAACAGGTAAACTATGTTATGCTAAAGGGCTACACAGGCAGTGAAAAAATATTTTCAAATATCAGCAGATATCTGTAATCTCTCAATTTGGGAGTTAGTGCTAAAAATGCAAATTACAACTTTCTGTGGCTACATACCCTCTGTGACTGTTATCTCTATCCCTCAGCAAGATATGCATGTACATCCCTATGGAGCCAAAGCATATGATCTGTGGGATCATTCCTACTATACAGAAATGAAAGAAACATCCTCTAAAACTGGTATTCTTTATGGTTTCTTATAGTTTATTGAGGTGGAAAACTATGTTCACAGGCATTGGGAAAGGGGCAAAGGGCAAAGAGAAGCCCCTGGGATAAATTAAAGAATATAATATTTTAAAGTGCATTTATTTCTTTGATACTTTAAAATGCATCTATCTCTTTGATACTTTTGACAGAAGTGTGCTAGATCATACTTTTGCGATCTCAACAATAGGAGTATTTCTGACGAACTCTCCACACCTTCTATGGCATTTTTATCCATGTCTTCTTGTAAACCAGTTTTGTCCTTAAATGTCTTTAGAATGATCAAGCACGATAGAACATCTAGCCAAGCATTCTGTAAACCTATTCTTCATTCAATCCAGGTCATTGTTTTATGAAGTGATGTTCTTTCTATAAACCTATTCTTCATTCAATCCAGGTCATTGTTTTATGAAGTGATGTTCTTTATCTTCTGCCATCCTCCCACACGAGACTTTATAGTTTAACATTTCCAATTGGTTTTGTCTATGGATGCCAGGTCTCTCTCCTTGTCAATGAAATCATGTGTGCTGGCTAAATCAAT
This sequence comes from Petaurus breviceps papuanus, assembly GCF_028583685.1. Taxonomy (NCBI): domain Eukaryota; kingdom Metazoa; phylum Chordata; class Mammalia; order Diprotodontia; family Petauridae; genus Petaurus; species Petaurus breviceps. The sequence goes on from NW_027187347.1 coordinate 19,756,215, forward strand.
CTCTAAAATTCTTTTGGCCTTTATGCCAATTGATTTACATTGACTTGAGTTCCCAGATACATGAAAGCATTAACTGGAGTTGAAGAGGCTCATTGGATACATAAAACTGAGCCATATTAAATAAAGAGCCCCACTATACTTGGAGGTTTCACCTAATGGAACCTAAGTTCCCAGGAAAATGCAAATAATCATCGAGCTTCATTCAAGCATTGTTTGTATAGTTTAGGTCAGTGCACAAGAGTGGATTTTGTTATTGGTTTTTTGGTTTGACAAGAGGGCCATTAGAGGTGTAATGATCTAAGAAAATTCTCTAATTGAAAATTAATAAAAGTTGGTAAAGTTGAAGAATCATTAGCTTCCCTGTGTGATACATTCTGTTTCTCTCCTAGATTACTCACTTGAATGGTAAATAGGACTAAGACCTCAGAATTGTAAAAGTCAAATGTGAACTTAAAAATTGGCTAGCATATGGCAAATTAGTGCCATAGGCCCTGTCCTACAACAAAGCTGCTTCTGTTATCAATCATCCATACCCCCTCCCAACTTTTCATAGAGACAAAGAAGTTCACAAGGGAAGTATAAATTTTCAAAGTATTCACAGGGCACTCTGCAAAAAAAGCAAAAACAAAAACACCAGGACAAATATACTCACATATGAGGATATATAAGTTTTGGTCATCGTGCAGAGTAAGCCAGGCTCTCCTGGATATGGATTCCTTTGAGAACTTATTTGTTACATTTTCACTTAGATTAACACTGAGAAAATTATTCCTGGGATGATACAAATATAACCAAAGAAGTTGGCATTCTTTATTGTATAGAGCAGGTGGTGTATTGCACTACTTTCAGTATCAAAAAAAAATCTTATTTGGTGTTTAAAGCCCTTTACAGCCAGATCTTTTACTATCTTTACTGTCTTCTTGCATTTTATTCTCTTCCATGTTTATTCTAGGAACCTTAGTCTTGCTATTCCTTTTTTTTTTTTAAAGCAATCTGGGTTAAGTAATTTGCCCAAGGTTACACGGCCAGTTATTTCTGGGTGTGGTGCTAAGTATCCGAGCCCGGATTTGAACCCCAGGTCATCCCGACACTGGAGCCGGTGCTCTTACTCGCTGAGCCACCTGGCCATCCCTAATCTTGCTATTCCTTACACATGATACTCAGTCTTTCAACTTTCTGCCTTTGACTAACCTAGTGCCTGGAATGTTCTCTTTTCCCTTCTAATTCTTTGCTTTCCTGGCTTCCTTCTAGCCTCACTTAGAATTCCACTTTCTTGGTTCTCCCTTTCCAACTCTCCTTACCTGTTAGTTAGGATCTTCCTTAGGAGATTACCTCACATTTACACGGTATATGTCTTGTATGTTCATAGATTTTTTTACACATTTTCTTACTCATTAATATGTGAACTCCTTGAAGATAGGGACTATGTATTTTCCTTTCTTTGTATTGCTAAGACATATTAGCATGATGGAAATACTGATGATTTGTGTGGGTTTATTTTATATAATGCAACTTTGCTAAAGTTGATGGTTTCAACTAGTTTTTGAGTTAATTCTGTAGGATTCTCTGAGTATATCATCTGCAAAGAGTGATAGTTTTCTCATTGCCTCTTCTAATTCCTTCAATTTATTTTTTTCTTATCTTATACTATAATTAGCATTTCTAGAACAAATTTGAACAATAGTGGAGACTATGGACATCCTTGCTTCACCCTGATCTCATTGGGAAGGCTTCTAGCTTATCTCCATTACACATAATGCTTGCTGAAGGTCTTAGATAGATTCTATTTATCATTTTATGGAAGGTTCATTTTATTCACATGTTTTCTAGTGTTTTTAATAGGAAAGAGTGTTGTATTTTCTCAAAAGTTTTTTTCTGCATCTATTGAGATAATCATATGATTTTTGTTCATTTTTTTTATTGATATGGTCAATTATGCTGATAGTTTTCCTAATATTGAACCTGTCCTGAAATCCAGGTATAAATCTCTCTCTCTCTCTCTCTCTCTCTCTCTCTCTCTCTCTCTC
>NW_027187347.1:19758251-19963770 GCF_028583685.1 Petaurus breviceps papuanus
AAGTAACTTGCCCAAGGTTACACGGCTAGTATTTTTGTGTGGGTGTTCACTGTCTCAGGCTGGAACTGAACTTGGGTCCTCCTGATTCCAGGGCCAGCGCTTTACTCACTGCGCCACCTAGCCACCCCATATAAATCTCTCTTGATTATACTGTCTACATTGATGTAATCTTGTTGCTAGAAGTTTGTTTAAAATTTTTTCATCAATATTCATTAAGGAAATTGATCTATAGTTTATTTCTCTATTTTTGCTCTTCATAGTTTAGGTATCAGAACCTCATTTGTGTCATAAAAAGAGTTTGGTAGGACTTCATTGACAATTTTTTCAAGTAGTTTATGTAGTATTAGAATTGATTGTTCTATGAATATTTGGTAGAACACACTTGTGAATTCATCTGGTCCTGGGAATTTTTTCTAGGGAGTTCATTGATGACTTGTTCAATTTATTTTTCTAGGGTAGAGTTATTTAAGTATTTTATTTCCTCTTCTATTAATTGGAGAAATTTACATTATTAAATTTATATCAAATTTTCAGGTCAGTTTTTCTGATGAAATATTTCACATTTTTTCTATTTTTTTCATTTTTTGACTTGTTTTATTGTTTCCTGATGTCTAATGGAGTCACTAACTTCCACTTGCTTAATTCTATTTTTTAAGCATTTTTTTTAGTAAGCTTTTGTACTTCTTTTCCCATTTGGCTAATTCTGCTTTTTAAAGAGTTCTTTTCTTCAGTGAATTTTTGCACCTCTTTTATCATTAGGTCAATTTTATTGGCAACCTCTCTCCCCCAGGTCTGACAGACCTCTTCTGCCAAGTTCCCAAGTTGTTTTGGGCTGGAAACAAAATGTCTTGCCATAATCTTTTGTTGGCTTTGCCATTCAGCTGAGTTGTTGCCTATACACTATTATCTTGGTTCCCCCTTAGAAGATTATCAATTCTCTACATATATTAGATATCTTTGTCAAAAAAAATTGCTTTAAAGATTTTTCCCCTCCATTAACTGATTCTCCTTTAGAATGTAAACTTTTTGAAGGAGAGGACACTTTTTCATTTCTTTGTGTCTCCTGCTGTTAGCATAGTTCCTGGCACATAGTGAGAACTTTATATATCCTTATTGACTGCATTCAATTTATTTATTTTTATTTTCTATGATACCTGTACCCCTTTTAAGAAATTAATTCCTCCCTTGATCATTGTTGTAAAGATATATCCTACCATCTCTTCTATTTTTGCAAAATTATAAGACATTGAGTTAATAAATAAGTGATACAAATATAAAATTAAATATTACACATATGTGGTCAAATATATAAATGGTGGTCAAATGAAAAAAAGTTCGCTTATCAAAAACCATGTGAAAAACATTCTACAAATCACTTTGAAGTAAGAAAGATGAGCATTAAAATAACTGTTGTTCTACCATATCCACCAAATTGGCCAACAATGGCAAAAAAGAAAAATCACTCTTCATGGTGGGAGTAGTGGAAGACCAGTATACTAATGCTTTATTATTACCTGTGTATTGGTCCAACCATTCTGGAAAGCAATTTATAGTTCTACTTCAAAAGAAATTAAACTATGACCCAGGCATACCCTAGGTATATACACCAAAGAGGTTATATATAAATATATATGATATATACAAAAATATTTATAACACTTTTTGGCATAGCAAAGAACTGGAAATAAAGCGATTACACCTGATTTGTGGAATAGCTGAAAAAACTGGTAGATGTATGTAACTGAATATTATTGTACTGCAAGAAATGACAGGCAAAATGAATTCAGAGAAATCTGGGAAGAATTGCATGAACTGATAATGTCAATATGAGCAGAACAAGGTAAACAATATATACAATGATCACAATAATGTAGGGAGAATCAGCTTTGAAAGATTATATAAATAAATGTAGTGACCAATAATGACTTCAAAAGACTGATTTAAATTTATCCACAATTTGGTGGATAAACTGGAAGTAAAGAGGGACGGACAGATGCATTTTCAGACACAACCAGTATGTTAATCTATCTTTCCTTGTTGTTCAAAGGAGGCATTCCAGGAGGGGTTAGGTGGGATAGGATGGATGTATTAGTGGGTAGTAATGAAGATGAAAAAAAAAAAGATCAAGAAAGCATTAAAATAACACACAAAAGAAAACAAACCATAACAAAAGCTCATGGTTTCACATCCTCCTTTTTTTATTCTGAAATGTTCTTGATTATTGAAAATTTCTAAGTTCATCACTATCATCATAATAATAATAATATTTTAAAGTAGTTGGAATATCCCAATAGTAGGCATAATGTTATTATGACAGTCTGGTGGCAGTCTCTTGGGAGAAGCCCAGACGGATAGGCAGTCAGCTCTGTACAGTTTGTGAGGGGATCTGACAGTGGTAGCAGGAATAAGTCATCCACAGGTTTGGAAGAGATACTTTTCAGTTCAGGCATGTTCAGCAAGTATCCATTAAGTGACTACTAGCACTGTACTAAGTATCTTTATCCCCATTGCCTCACACAGTGCTGCTCACATAGTAGTCATGTAATAAATCCTTAATATGGATGGGAATTCAAAGATGAAAAAATACCACATTTGGTGCTCTCCATATTATAAGTAGACTACAAGATAGAGTAAGAGTTATGGAAACATTCAGACAAGTACCCACAGAAAATCAGAGGAGAGAGAAATTACTTTGACTTAGGAGTGCCTAAGAAGGTTTAATGGAGTGATTGGCACCCCAGCCGGGGTGTTAGAAGGTTTTCAGACTGAAGTGAGGAGGGTGGAGACCTTGTACACATGAAGGTATGGTTTTCCATACACAGGTCTCCTTGCTTGTAACCTCTTATCTCTCACATCTCTCTTTCATGCAGCTTCCAAAATAATGTTGCTAGAGCATGTGTCATTTTCCTGTTCTTAGCATCTTCAGTAGTTCCCTGTTGCCTCTCAGATAAAATAACATCTGCTGACATTTACATAGGGCTTTAAGTTTTGTAAAACACTTTATGTATATAATTCCATCTGGACCTCACAATGACACGATAAAACAGGCAGTTTTATTATTCCTATTTTTCAATTGTGGAAACAGAAATTGAAAGCACTTACTTGACTTCTTCAGGATCCCATAGCTGTTGGGTCTGAGATAAGATTTAAACCCATATCCTCTTGCATCTAAGTCCAGTGCTCTATTAACTATGCACACGACTTCCCATTTGGGCATACAACCTCATCTTGGTACTTAAAATACTGAGTCATCTTGGTTCAGCCTAATTTATACCATTTATTTCATTTGTTCCCTGTCACACATTCTATCTTAGCCAAATGATGTATTTGCTACTCCTGGAAGTCAGCATTCCATCTTCCATGTCAAACCTTTTGCAAAATTTTTTGATGCTCACAATGCCTGGATTACATTTTTTCTTCTCTTCCACCTCTTAGAAACTCCAGCTTCCAACTCTTAGAAACTCAACTCATGTGCCAGGTCCTATAAAAAGCTTTTCCTGATCTCTCTAGTTGTTAGTGTGTTCTCTTTCATATTTACTTTTTTTTCATTATAGTAAGACATGTCAACTCTTTGAAGACAGAGAGCAGGTTGGGTGGTAGTTGTTGTTTGGTCTTCTTTATCTCCAGATTCTGGCACATTGCCTTGAATGTAGCAGTCACATGGTAAATGTTTATTGAATTTCATTAAATTAAGGATGGTCATTGCAATAATGGAGGCAGAAGAGTTTACATTCAAGATCTGGGGAAAGCTAGTAGTCTAGTTTGGTTGGAACAAATAGTGTGCATGAAGAGTAATCCAAGTAAAATAAGGTTCAAATAAATTTCCAAGAACCTTAATTGCTAAACTGAAATTTTGTATTTTGTTTTAAAGGTAATGGAAAGCCTCTTATAGTTTTGGGACAGTACTTACTTAAACACATGCCTTATAATAATTATTTTGGCAACTGTCAGGGGGAGAGAGAGGAAAAAATGGAAGCAGGGAGACTATTAAGATGTAATTCAGGGGGCGGCTAGGTGTTGCAGTAAATAGAGTGCAAGCCCTGGAGTCAGGAGGACCTGAGTTCAAATCCAGCCTCAGACACTTAACACACACGCACGCACAGACACACACACACACACACACACATCTAGCTGTATGACCTTGGGCAAGTCACTTAACCCCAATTGCCCTCCAAAAAGCAAAAAAAAAAAAGATATAATTCAGGTGAGAAGAAATGTGAGCCTGAACTAAGGCTGTGGCAGTGAGAATGGAAAGAAAGGGACAGATTTAAGAGATGATTTACAAGTAAAATGAGCCAGTTTTTGACAACTGATTGAATAGGGAAAGAAAGGGAGAGGGTAGAATCAAAGATGACTCTGAGGTTATGAACTTGGGAGACTACAAAGACAGTGATGCTCTCAACAGAAATAGGGAAAACTTAAAGGAGAGATAGTTTTAGAGGACAACAGTTTCAGACATGTTAACTGTCAATCGATCAATCAATATTAAGCACCTACTATGTGTCAGGCACTGTACTAAGCACTGGGGATACAAAAAGAGGCAAAAGACAGTCCCTGCCCTCCAGGAGCTTACAATCTAATGGGCAAGACAACATGCAAACAAATTATATACAAAGCAAGCTATGTATAGGATAATTAGGAAATAATTAAAAGAGGGAAAGTACGGGAATGAAGAGGGGTTAGGGAAGACTTCCCATAGATGGTGGGATTTTAGTTAAGACTTAAAGGAATGAATTAATTTCTTTTAGCTACTATCAAAATATTAAAGTATCACTTTATCTTCTTAAATTGTACATTTTCATTATCCGATTTATATTATTTATATATTTATTTTAAAATACTTCTAAATTGGTATATATCTGCATGTACAGAATTAGTCAATTTCATGTCACATTCATGTGGATGCCCTATGTCACAGACTAAATACTTAGCCTAGAATTGATTCAGTTCTCAGTAATCACCTGCTTCTTTAACTTGTCAATTTTGGAGGATATGGAACATTGCTGGGTGAAATATCCAGAGGGTAGGCAGTAGGAAAAAAGATTAAAATCAAAGAACTTAGTCTCTAGAACTTTCACCTTTTCTTTCTTTTATCTCATAATTTAGTCATAACTTTAGGAAGGTTTTTTTTCCTGTGGTCCTCTGTTCTTCTCTTTTTATATTCTTTCCTTCAAACATCTCATCCCTTCACATGGCTGCACCTGTCGGTAATATGTTGATGATTCTCAACTCCACAGTTCTTGATCCTTGTCCTTTTCATTAAACTCCAGTCCCATTCTCTTGTTGGACATTTCCATTTGACTGTCCCACCACCACCTCAAATTATGTCTAAACTGATTTCCCAATCTTCCATTCTTCCTCTACAAGTTCTTTCTGCCTCCTGCCTTTTTATTTTTGGCAGTGGTATATTTATTATCCTAGTCACTTAAGGTCAAAACTTTGCAGTGTTCTTTGACTTTTCCCCCTTCTGTCTCAATCATCACTAAGTCTCATTGATTAGTTTGTGTTATTACATTCAATTCTACCCATCTGTTGTCACTGCCCTGGATCAGGTTCTCATAGCTCCTGCCTAGACTATTGTAATGATTCTCTAACTGGCCACTATATTAATGGTATCTTCTTACTTTAAGGCATTTTTTCACACCTATGTCCTATTAATATTTCTAAAATACCATTTTGATTATGTCATATCTTTGATCAAAATCTTCAATAATAATACTTATAACTCACTTTATATAGCACTTTAAATTTTACAAAAAGGAAACAAGTAGAGAAGTATTATAATCCCAATGTTCAGATCTGGAAATGGACGTACAAAGGTTAAATGACTTGCCCATTGTTGCACAACTAGTAAGAGTTCTTCATCTTCCAGAATTCTGAACTCTTTTATCTGGTATTTAAGGTTCATCGTACCCTTTTAAGTTCTTCTCCTGTTTCTTAGCATGAAGTAGGGAAGTTCAACTCTAGGCAGAGTGATTTATATATTATTTTTTCAATATGCCTTGCTTACCCTAGCATCTTTGCGTTTAGTCACATCATTCCCATCTCCTCCCTGATACCAGAATAACCATTGCTTGTTCTAGATGACTTTCTGAATGCTAACTTCAAGCTATGACTGAAACCTTTGCCTTCCTGAGAATTTCTTCAATTCCCCCCTTTTACTGAACATATTTTTCTTGTAGAACATGTCCAACTTATTTGACATTGGTCATATGCCACTGAATTGTATTGTTACTTAGCTTTTTAAATATCGATAAATATTCTTCTTCGCAGCTGTAAGTTTCTTTAGAGGATGTACTGTGTACATAGCCTTCCTTAGTTATTAATATGGTATCTTCTACATGATAGATACTCAGTAAATATTAATTGGTTACTCTACAAAATATATGATCATCTCTAAAATAACTGGTTTGGCTCATTTATATCCAATATATTAACATGAAGCAAAGATTTCATAGTACATGGTCACAGAATGAAGGTTGAAATCTTGTTGCATTTCAGCTTTAAGAAGCTATCCATTGAAAGCCATTTTAATCAAAATTTTATTTTATCAAATACTAATTGAATATTAGAAATTTTAATAAGGTTTTTCTATGAATGGTATTTGTTTTCAGATTCTCCACAAGAATCTAACCTAAAGATAATTTGTAATTTCTAGTGTTTTTTTAATATTTTAAAATCTTTAATAGACTGAATTAAAAATAAATTTCTCTTGATATTTTTTCAGCTGTTAATAGGCTACGAAAATGGAACTGTGGTACTCTGGGACCTGAAATCAAAAAGAGCAGAACTGAGAGTTTATTATGATGAGGTAAGTAGTTTCCTGTTATTCAGAAAAATTACTATTATATTATATTGACCAATTTGAAGAAATGTGTGTTACATTGAAAAACCCACACTTTTTATTGTAAGATATGACTGTTTGGAAAGTATTACATATAATACTACTAAAATTTAGAAATATTTCTTCATAGAATCAGCAGTAATTATCAGTACTTTTTGAAGATATTTAAAACTTTAACTGTTTATACCTAAGTACTCTAGCATGGAGGGGGTGGGATACGAAACATAGAGATAACGGGTCTGTGACACTCAAAGAATTGGCATCCTAGTTGAAATGAAGGTGATGAATGGATACCTCTACAATATATTATAGGCCTCTAATTATCCACAGTAATTGAAAGGCATGTTACTTATCCCTAATTGGTAGCTAATCCCCAAATCATAGTATTAAGGTTTAGAAAGTTTCTTTGTATTTAAATATGAGTACAGTGATAACTGATCCAGAAATTCATAAGACAAGCAGTTCTCAATTCATAAATAAAAAGTTATTTGTAAATTGATCATTTGGAACTCAAACTGTATTTTCTCATTGACCCAATATTTTAAATAATTGTTAGGAGAGTCAACAAAAAATGATTCAGCCCATAATTCACCTGAACTATAATATTAGGATCATAGATTTAGAGCTAGAAGGAACCTTGGAGAACTTTGATTACAGTCTTCACCCTTCTATAGATGGGGAAACTGAGGCATGGGAGAGGGCAGATTACAGGATCACACAGCTTGTAAATTTGAGATGGGATTTGAAACCATATCTTCTTGATTCCAAGTCTAGTGCTTTATCCACTCTTTCAGGCTTAGTACTATAGAACTTAACTGCTTCATATGATAACAATTATGTGATTCCCTTAAACTTGTGTTTAGAATTACAGTTTGGTATCTGAGCAATACATTTATTCCCACTGCAGCCAATTGAGTACTCTTTTTTTTTTCCTACTGCATAACAGTTAGAGCTGGACTCCCTTTGTTCCAAACCAGTCATGGTTGCTGCTAGGACTAAGTCCCAAAGACTGGCCCACTCACTTCCATTCCATTGTTACCACCTCTTTTCTCTGACTAGGATTTCTTTCTCTCTTTCCTGACTCAGTGAACAACAGAATGTAGTCTCATAAGGAGCCTTTAAAAAGTATTTTAATATGTTTAAACTATTAACAATTAAGATGTTTTGATGGTCCTGTATAGTTCAAACTCCTCTGTATCTTGTAGGCAACTCTTGTCCAGGTGTTCCCATAAATCTTCCATAGGGACTCTGTGTAGAAGATCTTTCTCCATTTTTCTTGAAATTAAATGGATACCAATGAACACATGGATTATCCATCACTTATCCCTAGCTTTCACTATATAATCAGCCTAGATCTTTTTTAGATCACATGTCCCTCTAATGATGTCCTTTATACCAATTCTTCTATGCTTTTCTTTGTTGGAAATATATTTCAGCTTACTCATGCCCACCATATTTCACTTCATTGCCATTTGTGTGATTCAAGTATAGTTCTTCAGATACTATGGTATTCCATGACTTGCAACATTAATGGAAGAATATTGGCACTAAAAAGATGGTCCTTTGCTTCATCAGGAAGTTCAAGGTTATTAAAAATAAATGCACAATTTCCCAAAAGCAATCTGACCAAATCTTCAACTTCTGATTATTTCTTAATCCAGTTCATCATCTCTGTACAATATCTGTCCAAGATGAACTAGAGGAATGGGTTGTCTATCCAAGTTTGCATATCATAGTTTGAACAATCGAGATTCTTTATTTATATTTTTCCTGTATGGATAGATAGAAAATAACTCTTTTGAGAACTATGGAGTTCATTTGGGAGAATCTAGTATGTCAGGACTTGATGTAATCAGCATAATATCATCCACAAACAGCAATAGTTGGAGGACCTCACAATCCAAATGGAATTCTTCCATTTGGACTGTTCTATATATCTTCTATTCCCACAGCAAACATATTTATACTGCCTATACAATTTCCCTCTTTTGTGTCTTCCTTGCTGTTAATAATCAGAGGATCATCTGACAAAATTATCATTGCTATTATATCTTTCAAGGAATCTTACGTGACTTGAATATTTGGGGTTCTGTTTTGTCTTGTGCGGTGTTTTTTTTTTTTGTTTTGAGTTTTGCTGTGTGCAATGAGATTTTGTTTTCTCCCAACCTTTCAACAAATTTTGTGATTGCAAAAATATAGTCAGTGGTAAAACATCATTTGCAAAAGCCTCTCTATTCATTCCTCATATGATCTGCAGGGATTCCATTCATGCACATATAGATTGATCTCAGAAAAATTTTGTGTAGAAAGGAAAGTAGGCAAAAATGGATAGGTAGCCTATTTCTATGGCTGGTCCTTGGAAAACACACAGAGTCTGTTATTAGGACAATGATCAAAGTGTTTCCATAACAGTAGAATATGTCAAAGCCTTTGTTCTTTTGGCATAACTTTTAAGAAACTCTGATTCCTTCTATGCCATGATGAAAGATTATAGTATTGGTGGGGGGTGGTGGGCTGGGATGAAGCCAAGATGGCAGGGTAAAAGCAGGAACTTGCTTCAGCTCTGACTCCAACCACTTCCAATACCGGTAAAAAAAATGACTCTAAACAAATTTTAGAGCTACAGAACCCACAAAGTGACAGAGGGAAGCAAATCTCCCTCCAAAGGCAGCCTGGCAGGCCCATAGGAAGGGTGTGCTACACCCACACTGGGAGCTGAGCATAGTCCATCATGAACTGTGCAGGGTCCAGACCCAAGGCAACCCAACCAGCTAGAGCAGACATCAGAAGAGTAAATCACCAGCAGTTGTGGCAGTTTCCAGACTTCTCAACCCATAAATGCCAAAGAGAAAGTAAAAGGTCAGTGGGGAACTCTGTTGGAATTGGGTGACAGAGGAGCTCAGTTCAACTCCTAACCCCAGGGTAAGAGGTGGTAAAGGCTCAGTGGCTGCAGCTGCTGCCACATGGCTGTCTCCAGAGCTCCTGGCCTGCAGATCATAGGGGGTAATTGCTCTTCCTTTGACCTGCTTGAATCTGGGTCTTGGCTGGTGGTCCTGAGGTGAGCAACACCAGTGTGACAAAGCTTGTGGGAGCTGTAGAGAGGGAACCCTTATTATAGCTCTGGCAACTGTTAAAACCCCAGTGATTTGGGACACAGCTTTTTCCACTCTGGAAGCAGAGTTCTACCATGGCAAAGAGCTCAAAAGTCAAGTAAGTGGTTGGCAAGATAAGCAAGCAGAGGAAGCACAATCAGACCATAGAATTTTGGGGGACAAAAAGTATCAAAACATGGAACCAGAAGAAGAAAACAAAGTCAAAACTCCATCATCAAAAGCTTCCAAGAAAAATATGAAATGGGTACAGGCCATGGAGGAGCTCAAGAAAGATTTTGAAAATCAAGTAAGAAAAGTGGAGGAAAAATTGGAAAGAGAAATGAGAATGACGCAAGAAAATCACGAAAAGTAAGTCAATGACCTGCTAAAGGAGACCCCCAAAAATACAGTGAAGAAAAAAACCCCTTAAAAATAGACTAACTCAAATGGCAAAAGAGGCCCAAAAAGCCAGTGAGGACAAGAATGCCTTAAAAAAGTGAATTGGCCAAATGGAAAAGGAATTTCAAAAACTCACTGAAGAGAATAACACCTTCAAAATTAGATTGGACCAAATGGAAGATAATGACTTTATGAGAAATCAAGATACTATTAAACAGATCCAAACAAATGAAAAAATAGAAGACAATGTGAAATATCTCATTGGAAAAACCATTGACCTGGAAAATAGATCCAGAAGAGATAATTTAAAAATTATTGGACTACTTAAAAGCCATTATCAAAAAAAAGGGGGGCCTAGAAATCATCCTTCAAGAAATTCTCAAGGAAAATTTCCCTGATATTCTAGAACCAGAGGACAAAATAGAAATTGAAAGAATTCACCAATCACCTCTTGAAAAAGATCCCACAAAGAAAACTCCTAGGAATATCATAGCCGAATTCCAGAGTTCCCAGGTCAAGGAGAAAATACTGCAAGGTGTCAAGAAGAAACAATCTGAGTATTGTGGAAACACAATCAGGATACCACAAAATCTAGCAGCTTCTTCATTAAGGAATCAAAGGGCTTAGAATATGATATTCTAGAGGTCAAAGGAGCTAAGATTAAAACCAAGAATCACCTACCCAGCAAAACTGAGTATAATGCTTCAGGGGGAAATATGAATGAAATAGAGGACTTTCAAGCATTCTTGATAAAAAAAAAACAGTGCTGAACAGAAAATTTGACTTTCAAATACAAGAAGCAAGAGAAGCATAAGAAGGTAAACAGGAAAAAGAAATCATAAGGAACTTATTAAAGTTGAACTATTTACATTCCTACGTGGAAAAATGATCATTCTAACTTAGACTTTTTGTCAGTATGAGGATAGTTGAAGGGAATATATATGTGCGTGTGTATGTGTGTATATGTCTGTGTATACATACATATATATGTATAGAAGGGTATATGTGTGTAAAAGTACATATGTGAGTTGCGTATATGTGTGTACGTGCATATAAAGACAGTGGGCACAGGATGAGTTGAATATGAAGGGATATCTAAAAAAATTAAGAGGTGATAGAGGAATATATTGAGAGGAGAAAGGGACAGATAGAATAGGGTAAATTATCTCCAATAAAAGAGGAAAGAGAAAACTGTTACAGTGGAGGGGAAGAACAGGAAGGTGAAAGGAAATGAGTCAACATTACTCACACTGGATTTGGCTTTAGGAGGGAATAGCATAGACATTCAATTGGGTATCTTACCCTGCAGGAAAGTAGGGGGAAATAGATGAGAGGGTATGATAGAAGGGAGGGCAGATTGGGATAGAGGGTAGTTAGAAGCAAACACTTTTGAAAAGGGACAGGGTCAAAGTAGAAAATTAGAATAAGTGAGGGGCGGGATAGGATGGAGGGAAATATAGTTAGTCTTTCACACTATAACTACTATGGAAACATTTTACATAACTACACATGTACAACCTATATTGAATTGCTTGTCTTCCCAGTGGGAGTGGGTGAGGAGGGAAGAAGGGAAAGAAACTAGAAATCAAAGTTTTAAAAACAAATGTTTAAAAAAATGGTTTTTTACATGCAGCTGGGAAATAAAATATACAGGCACTGGGGTATAGAAATCCATCGTGCCCTACTATAAAGTTGGGGGGTTGGAGATCAGGGAGGATAAAAGAGAGAACAAGATTGGGGAAGGGGTATTCAGTAGGCTTACTATATTGGGGTAGGGGAAAGATGGGCAAAAAATTTATAACTCAAAATCTTGTGGAAATGAATGTTGAAAACTAAAAATAAATTAATAATAAGTACAAAAGTAAAAAAAAAATTAAAAAGAAGTAGCATAAGATGACTGTGAAAGAACTAGTTCTCAAACCTTTTCTGTCCAACTAATGATGTACAAAATTTTTGTGCAAAGAGTCCTGGGATAAAATTCATCCATATTTCAGAGGAAAATCTGATTTTGTTCCTCTGGATCAGAGCAGTAATTCAGGGCTGAAGAAAAAGACAAGGTATTCGAGTACAGAGGGAATATTGTGGGACAGGGCTAGGACTGTTGCTACTGCTATTTTTATTGAATTTGGAGTTAGTTGATGTGAATGTCAGGGGTTAGTAGCCATGAGGTTCATCATCCCCATTTTCTTTCCTTTTACCCCTTATGAGTACCAGTCCTTACCACAGAACCTACCCGAACCTGCCATGAGACAAAGTGAAAAGTAAATATTGATCCTTTAATGTTAACAACAGAATTAATTAAGCAGAGAATGTTATGGTGTCAATAGGAATCCAGAGAAGACTATTGTGGATAAAAAAGCACTGACTTCTTGTTGGTGCCCCAAGAAGAGTCTCTCAGATGGCATTTTACTGATTCTGACCTAATTTCCATATTATTGTCTCCTTTAGATGTTGCCAAAGAGAAATCTCTATAGTTGGAGGAAAAGAGAAACAATCAATTATAAGTAGTGAAATAAAAGGAGAAAAAGGCATTGCTACAAAAACAGAAAACATGGGAACAATTATGCTTGTATACTGAAAGGCAGCACATTTGGTGGAAAGACCACTGGAGATGAGTTCAAGTTCCCACTTTACCATTTATTAGCTATGCCACCTTGGGCAAGCCATTTGAGCTCTTTGAGCTTCAGAATTGTGTTGTGTTTATTAAAAATACTGTTGATACCATTTTAAAAATATCACCTTCATTTCCAAATATATCTCTACCCCTCAAAAAGCCATCCCTTATATGTGTGGAGAGGAGTGGAGAGGTGCTACTACACTTGTGATAAATACTTTTTTAAAAGGGTCATCCCATCCACAAAAACATCTGTTGAATCTCGGTGAATATAATGTTCCATTCTCAAGACTCCTCTCTCAGCAAAGGAAGGAGGGATACATGTTTTCTTATCTCTTTTATTTTTGGTGGGGAGAGGCAGTTAAGTTTGGCCTTTACAATTAACAGTGTCCAGTTTCTTTGTGTTGTTGCTAATATTGTTCTTTCCAATTACATTGTAGTCATTGTTTATATTGCATCAGTTTATGTAAGTCTTCTTATGCTTCTCTGTATTTTTCATATTCATCATTTATTATGGAACAGGAATTTTTGATTATATTCACATACCACAATCTATTTAGCCATTCCATATTTGATGGGGGATTGCTACCAGTTTTTTGGTACTAGGGAAAGAATGCTGCTACAAATATTTTGGGCATGTAGAACCTTTCTATCTTTGTCTTCCTTGGGGCATATATCTTAACAATAGGAACCCTCAGATTCAGTATTATTATTTATAAGATGGGAATAATAATAATTGCACTATGCATTTTGTAGGATTGCTGTAATGAAATCTCTTTATAAACTGTAAAATGCTATGTAAATGTTAATTGCTATTATTGCCTAGAAATGACTACTCTTCAAGGGAAGTATTGCCAGGAAAAGTATTTATGGGATGGAGGGAAGAAAGATTGAAGTTGTTTTTAGCGATTGCTCTCCATTTCAACTCAAGATGGAGAGAATCTTAGAATAGCTCAAATCTCAAAATAGCCTAGCTGGCTTTCCAGAATGTCTTCCTAATCCTAAATACCTTTCTTGTAGACTTTGAATAGGGAAGGGAATATACTGAAACTATTGAAAATAAAGTGAATTATTCTGAGCTGAAAACCTGAGAAAGTATGCGTTTGGGAATATTTATGTTTTTAATTGTTCATAAATTCTAAGGACTCTTTCAAAACTTCACATGAGAATATTTCAAGAGTGGGTGTAAGCACTATAAGAATCTTCTTCAGTGTTTCCTAGTTGCCTGTGCCTTTATTCTAGGATTTCTTCAATGCATTCTAGTGAGGAAACCCCTATATCAAACTATGTAGTATGTATGGCTAAATTATCTTCAAATATGTTTAGAAGATTGATGGGGGGGGAGTAAGGAAGCAAAGTACTTTTTAAAAAAGGCTTGGCAGGGCTAAAAGTTGGTAGTTTACTTAATAGGTGACTCTAAGCAATTATACACAAATTAATTTGTACTGTAATAGATTCAAAAATTATGAAATATGGCTACTGGAATCAGTCGTTATGATAGTGAAGGTAACCATCCTAACTGGTAAAAAACTGTCTGGTCAATGGCACTGGCTGGGTGTCATGTTCATTCTGTTAGGATTTGTAGTGCAGTTTTTGCCATGAAGAATAAAAGTGACCCAAAGCTGACCCTGGTCTGTTCTGTCTGCCGCAAAGAGAATGTTGGGGCCTCATGAGGTTGATGCCTTACTTTGATGAGACAAGCGGCTAGATAAAAATCCCACTTATGGGAATCTTTTAGCCAAGAAACAGCTCTAGCAGCTGGAGAAGAGAGCTGGAGGAGGAATCTAAAGCAGACTATTGTCATGATGCTCCTATCTCATCTCCCTGAAGAGCACAGCCTGAGAAGACCTCTGACTCTAGGAAATAAGGAAAAGTAAGTTAAAAACTCAAGGCTTAATTAAGGATTACTAACACTTTATAATAGTCAGCAGGCTACTCTGTGGTTATTACACGTTTTAAATTCCTTTGTCTTGCTTATATGGCATATCTATACATTATATTTTCTTTAGAGAGGCATTATAATAATATAGATATATTTTTGTTTTTAAATGAATATTCAACTGTGGAAGTGTTTTATCTTTTAGATAGTGGTTATTTGTACTTGGCATGAGAAACATAACATCTGATTCAGGGGCATGCCTTACATATGCAACCAATTTCCTAATATCCCAGATCACATCCTTAAATTTTTATATAAATTAGGAAGTATCACAGAGACTGATACTAGCAGCTAGAATTATTGATCTTAATTCTGAAGTTTCCATGGGCCAGAGCAGAATTTCTTTAGTTGATCTTACCTATGCTTTGACCAAAGCATTGTTATTAACAATTGAGCATTTCTAATTGATTATCAATTTTAAAAGCTGAATTTTTAAGTCTACTTCCTGGATCTTCCAGTAGGAATTATTATTAACTTTTTGCATGTCATGGGCCCCTTTGGCAGTCTAATAAAGCCTATGGATCCCTTCTCAGAATTTTTTTAAATGCATAAAATAAAATACATAGGATTACAAAGGAAATCAATTCTATCAAAGCACAGTTCTCAACATATGTTTAAAAAATGTTAATGGACCCCAGGTGAAGATCCCCTGTTCTAGAGGCTGGTTAGTTTATCTTGGCTACATGAACCAAGGCTGTTTCTGGTTAGTTTACCTTGCTTGCAATGTGGATGTGGGCTTCCAGGTTATGGAAGTACCTGTTAGGATTACAAAGGCATATTAACTAGAGAAGAGTTCTGTCTTCTAGAGTCCCATTTGCAATAGTCATTAGACAAAAAAATCATATCAATGTGTGCCCACTAAACAGACACACTAACTCTCACATACATAAAATAATTTAACTGACAAAAAAACAAATATGAAATTTTAAATAAATATGAATACCACCAAAATGAAATTTAAGTAATACTGCATTATTTAATCATTATTCTATTTGATATATGGTGTCCCCTTTGAAACATAAGTTTGGTGAGAGCAAGGCTTGTGGTACAAAGCTGGGAAAGGGAGCAGAAGGAGAAGAGAACAGGTAGAGTTCAGAGCAATTCTCTCAACTCTTCACTTACAATCACTAAGGAAGCTTTTTCCAGGGCTCTGAGCTGTCTCTAGGCTTAGTTAAGAAGCAGTAGATAGGCAACCCAGGTCCCTGGGACTGCTGTGGATCATGACACTGAGAACAGTGGAGGAAGAAAAGAAGAAGGGAAGGGTAAGAAAGAGTGGTGCCTTTACTGTGGATATTCCTGCAAGAGCCTTACAGTAGAATACTGGGTGGTGGTGGCAATAGTGTCAATGACCACGTATCCCTGCCTTTCACCCTGAAGGAACGGAGAGAAAACGAAGAACCCCTTCTCTCTCCCAGCTCCACTTGGGCCCTTTCAGCCTAGTGGGGAGGGGTGGGGGTTGACTGAGCTAAGAAGGAATGATGGGTGAGGGAGCATTATCTGAAGAGCTGCAAAGCCAGTCGCACACAGATTGTCCAGCATTTTCTACAAGACGGGTTTTTTTTTCCCACTCTTTGTTGGAACTTATCAGTATAATTTAATTTTTGTAATAGATAACTCAGAAGTCTTGAAAAACCAGTGATTACATATGAAAGAGCCACATTTGGTTAAAATGCTGTAATCACTGGATTAGACTCTCTAATGGATGAGTAAGAGAGGTAGAGATTTAAAGTGAATGAACTGAACATTTATGCTTTTTTATTTAAAAATACGTAAATATTAAAATACCATTCATTTAACAACCATTAAGTACCTACCATATAGAATGCATTCTGCTAAGGGGATGGGTATTATTCCAAATAATGTTAATTATTCTTTATTAGCCATGGATCGCAGAAGTATAGATTTAGTATAGGAATATATCTTCAAGGTCTAATCCAACACCCTTATTTTACGCATAAGTGAGGAACTGAGACCCAGAGAAATTAAATGACTTGACAAAGATCACAGAAATGATAAGAATAAGACATGAAATTTTAATCTAGAACCTCTGACTCAAAATCCAGTGGATTTTTTTTCACTGCATACAATACCTGTATATAAGGCTCCATAGTTTACAAAGCATTTTGACATATATCACCTCGGTTTTTACTCAATAGTCGTATGGAGTTATTAGAGGTTAAGGGCTGGCCCATTTATCTTAAACTAGTCATCACTCCAAGTTGCCATGCTCCTGAGGGTTTAATAATTCCCAGATTCTGGTCCCCAACTCTCTGGGCCCCAAGTTCTAGGAGGAACCTAGAGGCCTGGATCTTGCCTTCTGAAAGGACTGCCTAGGAAGTGAAATTTTTGGTTATTCCCCTGCTTGAATCCCTAAAGAGGAAGCTTCTATATGAGTTTAAAAGGAATTAAATCTTGCATCACGTGACAAACATTAGTTGCTCAGATCTCAGGGACTGAACTCTAACTGAATATTTCTACTGATAGAAAGCTCACTATTTCAAAGAAAGTGCATTTCTTTATTGCCTAGCTCTCATTATTAGAAAGTTCTTTCTTATGTGAAGCCCAGATCTTCTGCCTTGTAATTTCTACTCACTGATTTAAGTTTGTTTCTCTGAAGCTACGTGAACCAAGACTAATTCCTGTTTCACAAGATAGCTTTTCAAATATTTGGGGAGAAAAAAAGATCATGACTCCACTGTGCCTTTTCTTTTCTAGGATAAGAACAGAAATAAAAACTGTAGCAAGATTTAGAAAGAAATACTATGCCTAAGTAAAAACAGTAACTTTTTTTCACTAACCTTTGCTTATAATCATTAACTATTTAATTTTCTTCCTTCCCAGGCTACACCTATTGGGGAAGATACCTCTTTTAGGCTTGGTTTAGCTCATCTTTACATTGAAAGTTCACTTTTGGCAGATTTCTATCAGACATGGCATGTGCCCCTTGTTAGAGCAAAATTTTACCTCTTCAGCTCTTTGCATTATAGTATATAATTCAGTCTTGGGTCCCTGTTTTCAACCTTTATGATCAGAACAGAAAAAACTTCTACCTCCAAACAATCACTTAGTACATATTAAATGTCTACTATGTACCAGTCATTGGGCTAGATACTAAAGATAAAAATACAAAGAACAAAAGAATCCCTATGTTCAAGAAACTTATATTCTGAAGGAAAAGAAATACATGTCAGTATGTGTAGAATACATCTAAAGATAATAAATAAACAGCAGTTAGGAAGGGCACTAATAGTTGTGGGACATCACAAAGGTCTTCATATAGAAAGTGGTGCTTGAGTAGTTTATATATATATATATACATATATATATATATTTTTTTTTTCCTTGTCTAAACAGAAAAAAAAAATAACAAGATGGCAGGGGGAGGGGATTCCAAGCACTTACTCTGTGCCTGGAAAATATTATCTCATTTGATCCTCACAACAACCCTGACAGGTAGGTGTTATTATGATTCCCATTTTATAGTTAAGTAAACTGAGGCAGGTAGTGATTAAGTGAATTTCTTTCCCAGAGTCATGTAACTAATAGGTATTTGAGGCTGGATTTGAACTAAGGTCTTCTTGAGTCCAGGCCCAGAATTCTATCTTCTTCACCACATATCTGCCTCAAAACAACAGCAATAACAACAACAAAAAAAAAACCCAAACAAAAAACATGGAGTTCATGCAGGCTCCCCACCCCCCCACTGAAACTTCTATAGACAGGGTTTACATGAATGACTAAGTTACTAATAGAGTATAACTCCCACTTCATTCTCTTAATTTGAAGTTTTATTGCACATTTCTATTAGTTGCTGCCATCCAACATCATCATCTTCATCCCCTTGCCTGAATGGGGTTCTTGAGCTCTGCCATAGAAGAAAGCAGGATAGTAATTCTTATTTGATCTTTTCTAACAGAATTTTGAGACAGGAGTCATTTGATATTAGAATATGATTCCAAGTTATATTGCTGAATATGGAAATCAACAAGACAACTGATTCAAAAAAAATCAAGACTTTCTGTAATGACGTTATAGAACTAGGAAGTCATTAAGGGAGTCAAAGCTGAGGGAGGTCAGCTAAGAAAGTATAGGTATAATAACTACAGTTAAGTAGACAAGACATAGCCATCTGCAAGGTGAGCATATTAATAAGGAGTGTTGGTGAACCCTGGTGCTTTGCTGACTCCAGGGAGGGAGATCCAGTCTTCTAAGTGAAACTTTCCCCTGATTGAAGTATGAAAGGATCAATAAATTCTCAGGGAAGATTTTACAAAAATATGTACACACATGTATAGGATTATGAAAAAGTGGGAAGATGGAAAGGAAGAATAAGAGGTATAAAATGGGACATTCTTTTGGTAATTTTTCTAGTATAGTTCCCACAATGGATATTCCAAACCTATAAATCTCTCAATTCCCCAATCGTAGAAGCCCATCTTTTATTTTCAAGAGGGAGAATCATAGAGTTATAGAATCTGATGAGACCTTCAAAGTCTTTTAGTCCAACACTTTCACTTTGCACATGAAACCCAGCGAGATCAGATGCATAAGAGCATACAGTGACTTATTGGTATCTAGGCATAGAAAAATAGTCAAGTCTCCTGATTTTCAGTCCATTGAATTTTCTGCTTTTGTCTTCTCATCTATTAGGTGCCTTTCTAGGTGTATTTGTATTTCTGCTTCCATCTTATCTTTTCCTTAAGTAATACAAAAAGGTCCCTTTTTAGAGTTAATCCTTTCTCCTATGCTCTTGATTTCACCTCCCCTGATTCCAAATCAGTCTTACCCATTTATCTCCTCCCTCCCCAGCATGTATCATTTTCTCCCTCTTTACTCCTAGTTCCCTTATTGTCTGCCTTCAAACTAGATAAGTCTCACCTCTCTGGGGGAAAATATATAAAAATCTTTGTACCTAACCAGTGGTACATTCTATATGCCACTGTATTATTTCCTTCCTTTCATGACCAAAGTTCTTAAGTCCTTGGTCTATACTTGATGTCTTTGTTTCCATTTGATTTTTTCCTAGCCCTTTCAGTTAGCCTTGTTTCCATAATTCCCTGAAAACTTCATCTTGAAAGCCACTTTATTGCTTAACTCATTGACCTTTTCCACCATCTTTATTCTCTGGTATTTTTTACATTGTTGAATGTTCTCTTGCTTCAACTTGGTGACTCTGTACTATTTTGAATCTCATTCTACTTATTCTTTCACTGGTCTTTTTTTTCTTCTTCTTCCTGCCTCAAAGTTCAGCACTTAGCCTTCTGCTCCATGGTTTTTTATTTTTCCTATTTAAGACCTACAGCTGCCAGCAGATACTCATAGTACATAGTATATAAAACAGAATAAAGGTAAAAGGTCTTTAATGAGGTTATGTAAAGTAGATATATTACTTCAAGACAAACAAATGCAATAGCTATCCAGGGAATATAATGAAAGTAAAGGTGAAGGATCATGACCTTAAACTGTAGATTTCCTAGGAATCCTAGCTTTTATCTTTGCTTAGTCATTGCGTTTTTTTGACACAACTGGATGAGCAGATTTCTATACTTGTGCTAACTCTCAGATAATTGGCATTTGTACCCAAATGTTCTCAAGGCTTGAACTATTGAAGTCATTTTGCTTTTGTTCAGTCATTTTTTTAGTTGTGTCTGATTCTTAATGACCCCATTTGGAGTTTTCTTGGCAAAGACATTAGAGTGATTTGCCATTTCCTTCTCCAGCTCATTTTACTGATGAAGAAACTGAGACTAACAGGGCTAATTGACTTGCCCAGGGTCACACAGCTAGCAAGTGTCTGAGGCCAGATTTGAACTCAGGAAAATGAGTCTGACTCCAGGCGCACCAGTCTATCCACTGATTGACCTAGCTGCCTATTAAAGTCATTGGTAGCTCCCAAATCTATAAATCTAATTTTGACTTCTTACTCACCAGACAATTCCATATAAATATCCTACCCAAAATGGATCACATTATCTTCTCTTAAAAAAAGAAGGCTACCCTTCTTAACTTCACTGACTGCATTGACATTCTACCAGTTACCTAGTGTTAGCAGCTACACATTCTCACAGATATTCAGAGGCTCAAGAGTTTGAGGATATGCAAAATGTTAAGTTTGTCCTTATGACCACCTATTGGTAGCCATCATATTTTCTAGTCCTCTATCTGAGATACCTTAGCAAAAACCGATCCGAGGCCCTTGACAGCCTAGATACAGTCTTCCTTGTGGTGTAGGAGTGCAAGGATCTGTGATCTTCTATTGCTGAAGTATCTATGCTGAATGTCTGAAGCCTCTGAAAGCTGCTAATTGGTGGTCACAGATCTAAACTGTCAACATTATGCCCACTCCTGCACTCTTAAGCCCCAGATTATCTCTATTTCTAAATTGTCTTCTATAAGAATTCCTAGATCCAGGGGCGGCCAGGTGGCTCAGTGAGTAAGAGCACCGGCTCCAGTGTCGGTATGACCTGGGGATCAAATGCGGGTGCAGATACTTAGCACCACACCCAGAAATAACTGGCCGTGTAACCTTGAGCAAGTTACTTAGCCCCAGTTGCCTAGGGGCAGCCAGCTGGCTCAGCAAGTAAGAGCACTGGTTCCAGTGTCGGGATGACCTGGATCAAACCCGGGCTCAGATACTCAGCACCACACCTAGAAATAACTGACCGTGTAACCTTGATCAAGTTACTCAACCCCAATTGCTTTAAAAAAAAAAAAAGAATTCCTAGATCCTGATGCCAGGAAGACTATTAGAGCCACTAACTGTCAGCATAGGCAGGACAGGATGCTGTTTTGGTCTTTGCAATATGCATCAAGAAAGGGTTTGAGTTTCTCAGCTCCCATCATCCTAGTTACTAGAAAAGCTGATGTAGTACTCTTTGTGGGTGATAATATAACTAAAACACCTAGGCAAGATGCTACAGCCCTAGTGATTGTGTTCTACTGGGCCAGAGTCTTAGTTACTATATAAACCTCAGAACTTGTTCTGTCCTTGTCTTCCTGGAGGATGATAGGGATTAGGTGAGTTTCTTAGTTGGGGTTGAGTGATGTTGGCTTAGAAAGAGCTGGGGAAAGTACCCTGAACGCTGGTTAGTTGTAATGGGTACCTGATACTGTATTGGTCCCTGATTAGCCCAAGACCAGGCTAATTAAGCTCTTTGAAAAGTTGACTTTTTCTTTCTCTACTACTAGTGAGATTTCCCTCTCTCCTATTACTCACATTATTTATTCCCTTTGTCTAGAGTGCCTCACTCTCTGCTTAGGCAGATCTGACCAATCCTTTAAGGACTAGCTCATATCCCATTCCTTTCATAAATCCTCTCCTGCTTCCTTATTCTTCTTTCCCTTTTCTGGATTCCTTCAGCATTTAACATTTATATTACATAATTTAGCTATGTTATATACTGCATTTTTCCACTATTGCATTTTTCTCACTAGCTAAACTTCATGTTTCTTGTAGAAAGGGTTAATGTTTTGTATTTCTTCTGTAGTACCCCCAAAGCACCTAAGTGTTGAGCCCATAACAGGTGTTCAGTATGTATGTACCTGGCCCTGTTGCTGTTGAGGAACACTTAGATTTCATCAAATACATAATCCTAGAGTGACCCTCTCAGGAGATACTGTAGGTTAAAGAAGAGAAGCTTGCTCTAAAGTGTACTCAAATTTGTGTTGGAATAGAAGTAACAAGTACTTCGTAGTAATTATAAATCTTAATGGGACTCTAAATCTGGACCAGCAAAACTCTAAATCTTATTTTCAGGACTCTCACTTCTGAATAACATGCCATCTATTTTTATAGGAATACTTTTTAGAGTAGCAATGTGGTATAGAAAGGACATTGGAGAAGGAGTGAAAATGTCAGCAACTTGTTCAACATGTCAGTGCAAAGACAAGATTTGCCAACACAATGAAGAAAAGGGAAACTAGGCACAAAGAGAAGGAAAGATGTCACCAGCAAAGTATAAAAGAGTCAGGTGCTAAGCAGCAGTAAAGAGGGGAGAGTAAGAGGAAATCTGCATTCAAGAGGCAACCATCGTCTCCTGAGGAAATACCCTGAGAAAGAACAGTGCCTGTGATGTTTCGTAGCTACTATTTAAGCATACCTTGAATGACTTGAAACTTTTGTGTCATTTGATGGGCTTGGTCCTTTTAGTGTTTTAACATGAGGCCAGTTGGATACTTCTTCTATGCATGGAGCCTCTCAAAAAGGAAGTAGCCAGGTCCTATAGTGTCTGATCAGCTGCCGGGATCACCAAATCCTAATTGTGTGTGGTATGTGTGTCTATGTGCCTGTGTGTCTCCAGATCTGTGCTTACATCAGTGTGGGGAGCTCTCAGTATGGAAACATCCTCCACTGATGCATTTTGACAATTCATTTCTAATTTAAAATTTCAGAGACTTGCCTGGGGGGGTTAAAAGACATCTCTATTTATAACTACTCCCCAATATTAGTTATTAGGAACAAAGCTATTTGAGTCAGAGTAGGATCTATCCTGAATATTGTTGATCTTTATACTAGTCTTATTTCAGAAGAATTCAGTTACATTGTAGCATGCTATAATATGAGGGATTCTTGGGAGACAGAGATATACAGTAGGAAACCCCCCCACACACACACTAGATTTGGAGTGAGAGGGTCTGGATTCAAGCGCTGGTTTTGCTGTTTACCACCTGGGTGACAAGTAGGCAAGTCACAAGCCTTCTGCGCCTAGTTTCCTCATATGAAAATATCTAAATGACCTCTAAAGTCACTTTTAGCTCTAAATCTATGATCCTATGATTTTTACTTTAGGAGATAAGGTCAGCATAACACATCCCTGCTATGTCATGATCTTATAGTTCCATCCTTATTTCTTCATGTGTAAGCAGTAATAACTTTTGGGCAAATCTCCTTCCATAAGATTTGGAGACCAGAGGGATTGTCCTGTCTGTCCTTGTTGGGGATGATGAGGAACCTCATAGGTGGAGGGACTTCTGTTGTTCGAATTATCTGTAGATTATGGGAACAAGCCAGAATGTGATAGGTCCTCAAGTCACAAAACACTAAGCCTTTGATGTAAGACCCCTCTGAGCTCTAATTACTGACATCTGCTCCAAAGCATTGGTTTGAGACTTTCCCTTGGGATTTGGCTACAAAGGTAATCTGTGACACAAAAGACCCATATTCCTTGTCCTGCTACTTATATTATTTTTACTGAAAGAAAAAGGGGGAGAGCCCTTTCACATTAATTTTTAATTCAGTAACTTTGTATTATTTTTCAACACACTTATTGATATATCTGAGTCTTTTTTTCTTTGGGTATGGTCTTTATTTAGATCAAAATGGTACACTGACCATCTAAAATCCTCAGGGATTAAGCCCTTTTAGATAGCCAAATGGTCTGTCTAGCAGAATATTTACTCCTTTAGGGAGCAGAAATTTATTAAAACAATTTTAAATGGAAATTTTTATAAGAAATATTGCATACTTCCCTGTTATTTTGAATGAAATACACTAAACATAGTGTCACCTTTTCTTGATGATTCAGTAATCTCTTTATGAACTTCAGTTATAATATTGTGATTTTTATACCTTGATATCATTGAGCTGTCCAGGTCTTTGGACCTACTCTAAATGACTCCAACTGACATATTTTTTAAGTATTTTTGTCTGTTTTGTGTACTTTCTTTTCTGTCTCCTCCCTTATTTTCAAACTGTAAATTATCACCCCTTATTGGTGTCAGAACACCTGCAAATAACAGCCCCTCTACTCCCTTCTAATCTGAAGTTTATTGCTTCTAATCAACAATAGACTAAGATATCCAAAAAACTGATTTATAAGAACTAGTCATTTAGTCAGTTAATAAATGCCTATTGTATACCAAGCATTGGGGATACAGAGAAAGGTAAAAACAAAAGTACTTGTCCTTAAGAATTTCATATTCTAATGGAGGAGATAACATGCAAGCAACTATTTACTTGTAAGATATATGTAGTGTTAATGGGAGGTACCTTTAGAAGGAAGAAGTGAGCAGTGTGTGAAGCAGAGCAGGAGTGGAGATGGGAAAATCCTCTTGCAGAAGGTAGGATTTGAGCTCAGTCTTGAAGGAAGCTAAGAGGCAGAGGCAGGGAAGAAGAGTATCCCGGGCATAGGGAACAGTCAGCAGAAAGACTTGGAGTAAGGACATGGACCTGTGTCACTGAACTGGAGACTATGCAGAGGAGAATAAAGTATGAGAAGACTAGAAAGGTTTGAAGGGACTGGATTGTGAAGGGCTTGAAAAGCCAAACAGAAGGTTTTATATTTGATCCTTGAGGCAATAGGGAGTCAGTGGAGTTTGGGGTGGAGGAGAATGAATGACTTTGTCAGACCTAGGAAGACCACTTTGGTAGTGGAGTGGAAGACTAGAGTAGGAATACTTGAGGCAATGAAATCAATGAACCAGAAAACTATGTAATGTTCTGAAGGTAGAAACAACAGATACAGATATATATATATATATATATATATATATATACATACACACACATATATATAACACACACACATATACATATTTGTATATATATGGGGTCATATATATATATATATATATGACATAGTATATAGCAAGTGAGGAGTCAGTGGGTTTGCAAGCTTGGTCAACTGAGAAGTTGGACATTCCCTCCACAGTCATAGAGAAGTTGGGAAGAAGTAAAAGTTTGAAGGGAAAGATAATGGATTCTATTTTTGGACTTAGTGGGTTTAGGATATCCATGGGATATACAATTCAAAGGTATCAAATGGGCTGTTAGTGATATGAGACTGGAGGTCAAGAGAAAGGTTGGATCAATAGGTCTGAGAATCATCTAGATAGAAATGATAATTGAACCCATGGGAGCTGATGAGATCACCAAGTGAAATAGTATAGATGGAGAAAAAAGAGGGTCCAGAATAATGAATAAGTTTCACAGTGACAGTCTGAAGCAAGCTCTGGTGAATAAAGTCTAGGGACTTTATTGCTTGTATTTTATGACATCCATTTTGGCACCTCAGAATCCATTTTTACTTATTTCCTGGTTCTCATCAGTGTTCCATATAGATTTCAATTCAGCAAGTTGCTGAATTGCATATAGAGGAGGTATTACTATGTACAGTGGTCCAAAAGTATGAGTACAGTTTTATGCTATTAAAGCTCAAAGTCTTTTGGGACACGCTGAATAATATTTCATGGATGAATTCTATATGTTATATCATTGTCCTGTCACCCCAGTTTTTATTGTCTGCTCTGTCAATCAGTAACTAGGTTTTAAGTTCCTAGAAGACAAGGGTGGTTTTTAACCCAATTTGGTAGATTACAGCTGGCACTCCATAAATATTTATTGAGGAATATATCTTCTCATATGGTATAATATTCAAGGGATATTTCACACTCTAGTTTTTCAAACTCATAAATTTGTTTTACAAATGAGATTATAACTTATGCTGCCCTCCAGGAGATCCACAAAATACAACAGGCCTTTTGTAATAACAATACAAGTTGATATTCATTCATTGCTTTTAATTTGCACAAATCATTTTACAGACATTATCCCTTTTGACCCTCATGACAAACCTGAGAAGTAGGAAATTCAGATATTATCCCCATTTTACAGATGAGGTCCATAGGCTCATAGACTTAGAGCTAGGTCAAAGAGGTTGAGTGATTTGTTCATGGTCATAAAGCTCAAGTGTCACAGGTGAGATTCAAAGCCAAGTTTCTTCTGTTTCCAAGTTCAGCATTCCTTTCGCTGTAATAGGTCACCTCCAAGAAGTACAAAGAAAATCCTTCTGCTGCTATTCCTATAAAAGAGGGAAATTGATTATCCTACCACTTCATAAAAATATGAAGGACTTTTCCCTGAAGATTTCTGATAACCTGGCCTATTAGACCCAAGTGTTAGAAAACCACAATACAAAATTTTTACATACTTTGTACAGTTTTTCCCCCTCAGGATAATTTGCCTTTGTAACCTGTTTGTTTACTCTTAACTGTTATTTCATTAGGCTATTCATTCAATTGATTGGCATCATGAGGGCAAACAGTTCATGTGCAGCCATTCAGATGGCAGCTTGACTCTGTGGAACCTGAAAAGTCCAAGCCGTCCTTTCCAGACCACAATTCCACATGGTAAGATGATGCTTTCAAAGGGAATAAATGTTGATATTCACTGCTTTAGGTGGAGTGGAAAGAGGTGGTGTCAGTACTTAAGGTTAAAGGAGTGACAAAGTTTTCCAAGTAACTTTCTTTCCCCTCCCTCACTTCTAAGAACGCAGAGGTTGCTTCCAAGTGTCAAAATCTTTTTTTAAGCCTTACTTCACCCTGCCCTTCCCCTCTCCCCCTTTCCTACACCAGATGAACTTATTGCCTCTACATGTAATAGCTAAGTTTCCTCAACTGGAGAGATTGATAGTGAGTGACCCATCTAGGAGTCATTGTTAGTGCTTAATAAAACAATGTTCACAGACTGAACCTGTAGTTAGTGACTGACTCTATCAGTGGGAGAACAATCTTGTCTCAAAGCCATTTGAAAACATCTCATGTTACTGCTGCCATTGACCTAGCACCTTTGTCCTGTTTTCTCTCTTTTTCTGCTCTTTTTATGTAAATGTACTCCAGATGGGCCCTGTTGTGTCCTGTGAAGTTTATTAAGTGCATTTTAATTACCATCTCTCATGATTAAGGACAGGTTATCTCTGTCTTTTAATGAGAAATATAAAATATATATATATAACATGTACCACAGAGCAGACCACAGAAAATTTTTGTGCATTCACAAGACCTAACTCAATGAAACTGCATCAATAGCAATATGAACCCTATCCACTGTTACATTTCAGAAGCTTTGTTATATCTATATATTTTAGCCATTGCTTGTACGCTTAAATGGGCAGTGTATTTGTAATTGATCTAGCTTCTTGGTTCTATGTATCCATTGTACAGCTACCCATGAGAACCACATGTGAAATATGTATTTTGATGCTGATCTTAGTTCTCTAGTTTTGGGCCTGATCAGATTTTAGGAAAGACATTGGTAAACTGGAACACATATACAAGAGAGAAATTCTGCAGGGCAGCTATTAGAAAAGATAACAGAGAACTTCCAGCAACTATGTGGAACAGAAAGAATTTTGCTGTAACCTGCATGCAATACATCAGAGGCTTTCAAATTCTGTACTCTTAAAAAGTGAGGATCCAAAGCTTTTGTTATGTGGGATATATAATTGATAGTTACCATATTAGAAATCAAAATATCTTAGTATTCTATGAAAATAGTTTTGACTTCCTAGTTCCCCTGAAAGGGCTTTAGGGAATCTCAGGATTCCTGGACCATATTTTGAGAACCACTGGAATATATGTAATCATACTTCTGCATCAGTCAAGTGATTGTTATATATGTAAAAAGTATGTAGTCTGGTTCTCCAACCTGAATGAAAAGGCAAAGTGGTTTGAGGAATGCCTCTCCATTTTCCAGATTGTCAAGAAAAATAATGTGTTTCTTTTTTTAAAAAAATTGGAAAGAACGCAGTGTGCAAACAAAGAAGAAAAAGGATCAGAAGAGACAGAAGGGGTTCTGATCTGCTCAGTAGTTTGGTGGGTGGGGTATGGTCAAAGAGGAGAAAGGAGAGAAAGATCACTGGGCATTGGAAACTAAACCATTGTTACTTTTCCTCCAAGATGTAATAAAGTAGATCCACTGATGATGTCAGGTAAAAGATTTTGCATCAAAGTTAGAGGAAGAAGAGAGGAGTAATGAGGTTTAATAGCTCCTTGCTGAGAAGGACTGAGGTGACTATTTGTAAATTTGATGATAGTAATAAGATTGAAGTCTACCATCATTCTGGGGCATGCATATATCAAAGACATGACAGAACACCTCCCAAGATTCATCAAACTTGATGAATATTACCAATTTATTGTGCTTCAGATGGGCACACATTATACTGCTAAAAAACATCTTCTCAAAACTATGAAGTCTTGACCAAGAAATGGAAGAGTGGTATTTTCATCAGTGCTGCCAGCCCAAAGCAAAGGGTTCAAAAGAGAGAAGCAGATTGAATAATGGAATAGCTGGTTAATAAGATGGTGTCTGAGTATAGGATTTGGATTTCTGGGCCACAGTTAAAAATATAGGAGTGACAAGCTCCTTCTGGCTAGTGATGAAGCAATCCAAACAAAGAATGGTAAAATATTTGCATAGTCTTATAATCAATTCACAAGGACTTTAAGGTGCAAAAGGAGGGAGATGAATAAAACTATGTGTGTATATCCACCAAGCTATATATCATAGAGAATAACTACAATGTAGGAAGAAGAATAGCAGTAGAGATTTCTAGGAATTAAAGCAAACCAAAATCTAAGAAAGGAGCAAACAATAAAACTCATGGTCTCAGCTGTCTATATGTACATGAATGCAAAACCACATGGGTAACAAAAAGGTGAACAAGGATATCCTAACACAAGAAGGCAAATTTAATCTCCTAGATATCACTCAAACTTGATGGGATGAATCTGGTGTCTAGAATTTTTTTGATTTTTTGGTCCAGACCTGTGGTTTTAATACTGTGAAGAAGTCCTGGAATGGAAACTGTCCACTGATGGATATTTATAGTATTTCTAATACTTGTAGTCTTAGAGAGTTGCTTGGGACATCATAAAGTTACGTGACTCACTCATGCATGAGAAGCAAGATTTGAATCCAAGTATTTCCTATTTCAAGGCTAGCCCTCTGTCCAGTATACCACATTGTCATGTTAAACAGGAAAAGGGCAATGAGTAGTGAATAGCATCATATATTAAGGAAATATGGGGATCGATTAATTTGTACATCAGCTATAGAACTTTCTTTGCTACAGAAAAGCAGCTAATAATTTCTTAACGTGCCTTAATAATTTCATCCTTCAAAAGGCAGAAGAACCAATAAGAGACATTGCTATTCTATAACATATTTTTATCAGTAAGGAGGACTGGTTTTGGGGGTATAAAGGATAAAATGAAGTGACCAGTCTACTATAGAATTTTTGATAGAGGAGGGGAAAGATACGAATGATCCAATCTGAAGTCTAGATTTGGGTAGAACAGGTCTTAAGGGGTTAAAAAAGGAAGTATAGATAAGCATAGACAGGATGAACCATGATACCATGAGCTGAGTGTCTACAAGGACAGTTAGCCTACAAGGGGTTAGAAGTTCCAGAGAATGAAATTT
The DNA here is from genome assembly GCF_028583685.1 of Petaurus breviceps papuanus. Lineage (NCBI taxonomy): Eukaryota > Metazoa > Chordata > Mammalia > Diprotodontia > Petauridae > Petaurus > Petaurus breviceps. Next base: position 19,788,342 of record NW_027187347.1, read on the forward strand.
TGAAAACAGATAAACTCTTTAGAGAGACATCAGAGTCCAGGAAAGAGCACTGGTTTGGTTTGGTTTTTAAATGTAATCTATTTAAAAACTGTTTGGTTTCCAAATGTTTTTCAGCAGTATAATATGTGCCCATCTTAAGCACAATAAATTGGTAATATTCATCAAGTTTGATGAATCATGGGAGGTGTTCTGTCATATCCATGATATATGCATGCCCCAGAATGATGGTAGACTTTAATCTTGTTACTATCATCAGGTTTACAAATAGCCACCTCAGTCCTCAGAAAGGAGTTATTAAACCTTATTACTCCTCTCTTCTTCCTCTAACTTTAATGCATAATCTTTTATCTGACATCATCAGTGGATCTACTTTATTACATCTTGGAGGAAAAGTAACTATGGCTTAGTTCCTAATGTCCAGCGATCTTTCTCTCCTTTCTCCTCTTTGACCATACCCCACCCACCAAACTACTACAGGACCTAGGTTCAAATCCTGCCTGTATTGCTTCCTACATGACTGTGGACAAGTCACAAGAAGCTTTCTGGGCCTCAGTTTCTTCAGTTGTAAAAGAAGGTAGTTGAAATAGATTGCCCCAAGAGCACTTCTAGTTCTAGATTCATGATTCTGTGAAAGGAAAGAAAAGATAGAGTTATGTAAAAAGATCAGTTGAATCACAGGGAAGTTACCAGTCACTCTACATTTAGTTGAGCACTCAGCTGGCCATTGATTTGTGCTCTTCAGCTTCCCTGCAAAGATTCTGAGAGATGATTATTCACAGTTCAGTTGAGTTGATGCTGGATGGCATCTCCATGGCAATACTGGGTTCTATACAGAATTTGGAAATGAGGTCAGGTAATACAGTGTCAGCCCAAGTATCTGGCACAATTCAGTGAGAACAGTATCAGGAATGCTAATCTTAAGAAAGGTGCTAAAAAGAAGACCTGTGGGTGGAGCATGGTATATTACATCTCCACAAATGTCTAAAAGTCTGTAATGTAGAAGAGAGAGCCCTATTTAGTTATAGGAAGGGCAGATTTTGGTTGAATGTATAAAGAACTTTCAGTACTACTAAAACTGCCCCAAAGTGGAAAGTGGAAACCAAATGAGCATTTGTTGGGGGAGCCTTGTTTCAGTAGAGAGTGGACAGGATAACCTCTGAAATCCCAGCTCTAGTTTCTGTGATTCTAAATGTTTTGTAATCCATTTAAAAATAATGTTGACTTTCACCTGCTGAGCAGTATTTCTTCAGGGGTAGAGTCGTGAGAAATGAGCTGCCATGATAACGAAATCCATGATTTTGAGTAGTGTGAGCATTTCAGGGTGACAGGTGCTATGTATGTTATCTGAGCAGCACTGTAGGCAGACCTCTGTCTTTATAGTTCTGACAGTCAGACCAAAGCAAAGTGCAGCCTTTGCAAACTGGTTTGACAGCTGTTGTACATCATTCTAATTACAATCCACAAGTGTGCAGTCATCAAGTTATGGCAGCGCTACAGCACTTGCTATTAGCATTTCGCTTTTGCTCTGTGTGTCAGAGAATGAGCCCAGTCTTATCTGACTCAGAATTCGATGTTAATATCCAAATCACAGCCCAGAAGGCAATGGTATATTGCTGAAAGTAGATAAACAGCAATCGTGCAAGAATGTTGCTTTTTGTGATGCTGTTATTCATAGAAAGGGAATTTGATATCACTTCTATACATGCAGCTTTTGCTGTCATTCCTTCATGGAATGAAAACAATTGTTTATTGACTTCTCTAGACAATCTTTCACAATAATGTGCCAACTTGATTAACAGAACAAAACGCATTGATTATTTCTGTGAACATAATATATAAATTACAATGCTATTCTTGGCACATCTCCTGAAACTAAGGAAGAATTTCATTTATCCCATTCTGTAACTGATAATAAAATCATACTGATCTTCCTTCAGATAAAGCACCTTTGTCAGAGATACCCATAGCTAATTTGTTAAATAGGATGCTAGTATGTTTTATTCTCACAGCAGTAAAGACTAATGTGTTAATGGTTATCACAGCATGCACAATCCTTTTTATGAGCATTTGGTTGATTCCTGTTGGAAATTCTGCGAGAATGCCAATGTTGGTTAAATAGATGCTAAAAATTTATAGAAATCTGTGGAACTGCCAACAATAGTAGGTATAGAAATGGGTTATGGTTATTTATAGCAAAAAGACAGTATTGGTTATGACATTAACTGCTACACTTGTCATGTTAGGGAATGATAGGGGTAAACAAGGAAAGTTAAAGGTTGATGGTTAAGCAGTTATTGCTTTATGATTTCTGAAGAATGAAATACCATCTTTAACAAATAGCAGTGTAATCTTTATAATAGTTGTATAGAGATCACTTTAAAGATGTCACAAAGACACTTCTAGAAAGATAGTGATGTGATAAAATCCATAAGAACCCTGAACACAAATATTCCATTAGAGCTCTAAAAATGCAGCAGAAAGAACAATGATAAAGAAAACAAAAGACAAATGCTATAAAATTCTCTCTCTAGACCAAAACTGTGCAATAAGACTTCCAGATACCTGCAAAGCTTTAAGCAGAGACAAACAATAGTAGACTTATGGCACTGTGATTAAATATACTGGGGTCTTAGCAGTTGTGTGGTTTGTCCTTCGTCCTCAAAGAGGACCATGACATCTGGGAGATGATGACATGACTTGCAATTGACTTTGATTTGGGTAAGGGAGGATTGTGCAAGGTCACCAGCCTCATTTTCTCCCCTGGAGCCATTTGGGTACAGTGTCCTGATATCAAGCAGGATGACAGGAGATGGCCCATGATACAATGGGAGACCCTGGCCCTTTTAAGCTAAGGTTTTTCTAGATTCTCACTTTGAATGAGACAAGGACTATTCAGTGAATAGGCCTCTTTAAGAAGTGAATCAAGGGATGGTCCCTTTAATTAAAAAAAAATCAAACTGGGAGGGGAAGACCCTCAGGGTGGCTGGCCAAAACAGTTACTATTTACATTCACTCTAAGGCAGGAGGCCCCAAAAAACAACCATTAAGTGGTGCTTGGGCAGAGACCTGATGTTGTCCAGTCCATGATATCCAGAGTGAATTGGATTTAAGGTTTGGTGTTTGAGAAAGAAATCTAGCCAGTAAACCCCAAGTTAACTAGGTCACTTTCAGCCATCAAAATTTACCCTCCTTTGGGCAGAATACCTTCAGGTAAAAGGAAAGGAGTGGAGAGTAGAGGAGAGACTGAGTTGCCCAAGTGGAACTAGAGAGTCAGACCACTACCCAGTGTCATGCCTATACTGCCAGCACTGATGTCACAGCAGAAGACAGGCCAAAACAACACCTAAACAGCACAGTACTCATGTAGCCCATTCCTGAGCCATGCCCAAACCAGCTCCTTAGCAGCCAATGCCCAACCTACAATGAAAAAAAGGGCCAAGACAGTACCTGGTGTCTTGAAGGAGGCTTGCTACCAGTATAATCTGCAACACTCAGGCCTGTTAGAGTCAAAGCAAGGGGACAGAACCACAGTTTAGTATTATGCAAATAAGAGACAGAAACAGAAGCTTTGGAAGACAAATAAGTTAAACCATTAGAAGACTGCATAAAAACCTGGGTTTAGCTGCAAAATGTAAGACCTAGTTTTAGCTATCCCTTCCAGAAACAAGCAAGGCAGCCTCCCTATCCAGGAGTATGGAAGCGAGCAGATTCTTACCCAGTGACAAAGTCCCAGTCCAGAAATTGAAGCTCAAGATGCAGCAAACAGAAGAAGACACCATGGAGAAATAGTATGGATTAAGAAAAGCCCAAGAGGTAAATCCAGAAGAAAACAGTAACTCTGAAGAAAGTTCAGATGGATCCTCAAAGAAAAGAATGGCTTGTCTGCAATGACTCCAAGAGCTCCTGGTTGAAATGAAGCAAAAGAGACAAAATGTAATCTGAGATTAAATGAGGGCTATAGAGGAAAGAATGGGAAGGAGAATTAATAGTTAGAATTGTTAGTAGTAAGCCTTACTCAAAAATGAGCTCCTTAAAATTTAGAATGAATTGGGGGTGGCTAGGTGGCGCAGTGAGTAAAATGCTGGCCTGGAGTCAGGAGGACCCGAGTTCGGTTCCAGCCTCAGAAACTTAACACCCACACAAAAATACTAGCCGTGTAACCTTGGGCAAGTTACTTAACCCCAATTGCCCTCCAAAAGGCAAAAAAAAAATTTGGAATGAATCAAACAGATAATATTGATTTCATAAAACAGGATATATTGAAAACAAAATAAAAAGTTTTGGGGAAAAACAGAACAAAATGTAAAATATATTTCCAAAAACAATTATTAGGTGACCTGGAAAAGAAGCCAAGGAGAAATAATCAAGAATCATTGGACTCTACTTGCAAACCATGACCCCCTTGCCAAAAAAAAAAATCCTGAATGCTATATTTCAAGAAATCATTAATAAAAATGATCTGTATCAATTGAAACTATAGAAAATTGTGAAAATAGGAAAAATCTAGTGATCACCTTCTGAAAGAAATTGTCAAATAAGAACTCACAGAAATGCATCCAGAGATTCCAGGTCTAGGGGCAGCTAGGTGGCACAGTGAATAGAGCACTGGCCCTGGAGTCAGGAGGACCTGAGTTCAAATCCGGCCTCACACACTTGACACACTTACTAGCCGTGTGACTTTGGGCAAGTCACTTAACCCTAATTGCCCTCCAAAAAGCAAAAAAAAAAAAAAAAAGGAGAGATTCCAGGTCAAATAAAAAATATTATAAGTAGCCAGAAAAAGAGAGCTCAAGTTCAAAGGAACCAAAGATACAATGATGCAAGTCTGGACAGCTACAACAATTAAAGAGAGGTCTTGGAATATGATATTTCAGGAAAACAAAAGATAAAGTTTACAACCTAAAATAATTTACCCTGAGAAAGTAAGAACGATTCTAGAAAGGCAAAAACAATCAATCTTTAATGAAATAGAGGGTTTTAAAACATTCCTGATTAAGAGATCAGAGATCAGCAGAAGCTTTGAAATGCAAACACTATACAATTAAAACATATTTATGTTTTGATAAGGGAAGAAGAAGAAACAAGTGTTCTTCAGAACTTTAATATTTTCAAAACTCAAAGAAATTGTTCAATAAAAAAAACAGAGAACTTGGGGAGTGACTTTGTTTTGTTTTGATGCACTTAAGAGAATAAATAAAAGGGAAAGAATAGAGTATACAGTGGAAGAAGAGGAGAGAACTTAATGTACTATATAATCAGGTACCCAAAATGAAGAATTTCTAAATATGGAGTATAAGCAATGGGAGGAGCATCACATCTCACCCCCACTACACTGCTTCTAGACTTCTTTGGACCTCTCCATCATGCCTTCCTTCCCCAGGAAACTCATCATTGGGAAATCACATTCTGCAAAATTGTATCTGTTTGGTACTCACATCTTATCAGTACCCTATGATTGGACCCTCAGACTGGAGGGCAGAATCACAGCTTCCAGGTTTTCTTTGTAAGGAGAAGACTCAGCATAATCTTCTCTCCATTTCCCACAAAGCTTTTGAACTTTTCCATCATGTCCCTTTCACTCCCTGCACTTCTCAGTTTCCATTTGTGTTGTATCTTCTCCCATTAGGCTGTAAGTTCCTTGAAGGCAGGTATTACCTTTGTTTTTATTTTTATTTGTATCCCCATTGCTTAGCCCAATACCTAGCAAATAGTAAAGGCTTAATATATGTTTATTGAATGACTGGCTGATGACATCAATCATACTTTCTTCTGATCCATGCAGAAGAGGGTTGAATATACTCACACATGTATATAGACTCATGTCTATACACATATACATACAGTGAGATTGCTTCAGAAATACATCTATTTCAACTGGAAAATAGGAAGGGAGAGAGGGAATGATCAATGAAGAATTCATCATAAGCAAAAGAAGCATCAGAGTAGATTGTGAAAGGAATTAATAGGAAAATCAGCATAAAAATGTGGGATTGGGAGTGGACAAAAAGAAGACAGCTAGTGGAAATGGATCATTTAAGTTATTGATCACTAGTGTTAAGCATACTCCTCTATCACACTTTATAAATAGGGATAGTAAGAGCAAGGAGAGTAAAAAGTGTAACAAGATAGGGAGAAGGAAAATAACAATTAACAATCATACCAATAAACATAAATGGAATGAGGCTAGTCTTTAAAAAAAAAGACAAAGATCACAGAATATATTAGAAACCAAAGTCCAACAATGTCATTTACAAGAAAAAAAATTCACAAAAAGTTAAAATACATGACTGGCACAAAATTTATTTTGCATCAGCTAATTCAAAAAACTAAGGGGTGCTGATCATGGTCTGAAATAAGGCAACAGTAAATAAAGACATCATTAAAAGAGATAAACAGGGAGGCTAAAATATGCTTAAAGGCACCATAGATAATGAATCAATAGCAATACTTAACATACATGCATCAAATGGCATAGCATCTAAATACATAAAGGAAAAGTTAAATTAAAGAACTAATAATAATGAGCAACTTTAATTTACCTCTTTCCAATCTTGACACATCTATAAAAAGATGAACAAGTTAAGGACCAGAATAGAATTTTTAAAAAGTAAAATATACTATATTTCTAACTTTTTTGGCACCTTTGCATGAAACATAGATTAGGGGATAAAATTCCAACAGATGCAGAAAAGCAGAAATATTAAATAATCCTTTAATTAGCACAATGAAATAAAAGTTTTAGTTAATTAGGGGCCTTTGGATAAAGAATTAAAAACTGATGAGAGACAACTAATTTAATCCTAAAGAATTGTTAGAAAAAGAACAAAAAGCAGTAGACAATTTCACCAACAAAAATTATAATAATACAACAACAGGTAAAAGTAGTCTTAGGAGAAATTTTATATTTCTAAATTTCATCAACAAAAGAGAGAAAGAACAGAAAGCTGAATTGTGCATATAACTTTAAAAAAAGCAATAGATCATAAACCTTCAACTAAACACATTAGAAATTCCAAAAATCATAAAATAAAAGATGAACAAATTGAAAGCCAAAAAGACCCCACCCCAAGCCGTATTGAATTGATAAATAAAAGTGGGATCTGGTATTTTGAAAAAAAAAACTAATAAAAATAGATAAATCATTAGCTAATCTTATGGGGGGAAAAGAGAGAGGAAAATCAAATTGTCAGTATTAAAAGTAAAAGAGGATAAATCACAATTGAAGATTGGAAATAAAGGAAATTTGTATAGGAATTTTATAACCAAATGTTTTAGTTTCATGTTGATTTTGTTCTTTTCCTCCTACCTAAACATTTCAGGAATTCTCACTTATAAGAGCAGTATTTGGCATTCCTTGAATATTTCTGCATTGAGAATTGTACAATTTCAGAGGTAGAAGGGGCCTTAGTTGCCATCCACCCAAATTCAAACATAAAAAAAGATAATATCTCCTCATGCAGCCCATTCCACTTTCTAGTGGCTGTAGTATGAGGAATCTTTTCCCTCATATCAAATCTACATCTGCCTGAAGCTTTCCTTGTTCCTAAGTATGCCTTCTGGGGCAATGCAGAACAAATTTAATCCCACTTCTCCATGGCCTTTCTTCAACTACTAGAAGAAAATTAATCTGCCTCTGCATAGTCTTCCCTAGGCTAAACCTCAGTCATTCAGAAACTCCTATGGCATTGACTGCAGTTTTTCAACATGCTACTTGTCTTCCTCGGAATGACCTACAGCTTGTTACTGTCTTTCCCAAAATGTTCGTGTTAAGATGATTTCCATCCAACTGTGGTCTAGCCAAGGCAAAGTACAGAAAGACTATCACCTCATTAGTCTTGTATATCAGTGTGTTGTAATATTTCGTTAGCTTTCTTAGCTGCTCTGTGAACTTATTTCAACCTTGAAATTCACTGATATTTTTAATAAGAACTATTAACTAGCCTTGTATCTGCCATCTTGTCAATCAATTGGCAAGTATTTATTTAGCACCCCCTATGTGCCAGTCACTATTCTGGAATTGAAGACATAGGAAAAAAAAGCAGAACAGCCTCTGCCTTCAAGGACTTTAATTAATTGGGCTAGGCAACTTGTGTATACAGAGCAAATGCCCTTTTCATATGGGAGCAATCTGGTTCTTGGAAAAGGCAGAAAAGCAACTTTCATGTTAAGAATAATGAATGGAATCAGCATATGAATAACATGAAGTGCTCTTTATGCTGCATATGAACATATGTGCTTCCTGAAAGAAGCCAAAAAGCTTATGTGCACAAAATGATGACAAAATACATAAGTGATAGAGTTTTCCCATTAAAATGTGATGAGACAGACTTATTAGGAAGAACATTTCAGATGAATGAATGGGGAGGACCTGTTTGAGGGCAGGGGAATGACCATAGTTACAGGCCCCTATGGTTCTTCAGGCCTTTTGCCTATGACTTTTGCAGCTTTTGAAATTTTAAAGTCACAATATGGCAGTAAATCAAATAACAGTCTGGAGACTCTGGGAAGATTAAATAAGGACTATTGGTTTCGTAACTGAACTGGCAGCAAAGTGGATTTCAAGAATTTTACTTCATAAAAGAAATTAATCACTAACTTCCCAGTTAACTTTCCAGAGACTTTGATTTGATGTGTTAGAGGCAGTTAAAATACCTGGAGGAGAGGAGTTAAGGAGAGTATAGGAGGAGTTAAAAAGCCAGAAGGAGCCTAGGGCTATAATCAGTTAAGCAGAGCCTACTGATTAGAAGAGAGATGAATTCTCTATGACTGCTAGGTGGCCAAGTAGAAAAGATTCTGAACTTAGAGACAGGAAGATCCGAGTTCAAATTCTGCCTCAGATGCTTATTGGCTTGTATGACCTTGAGGAAGTCACATATTCTTTTTCAGTCTCATTTTATTCATCTGTAAACCAGGGATGATAATAGCACCCCCATTTCACAGAGTTGTTGTGAGGTCAAAATGAGATAATACATGTAAGTGCTTTGTAAGAGTTAAAGCATCATATAAACTGACTATTGTTAATGTTATTGTTGCTGCTTCCAATGGTCTGAGAGGAAGGAAAAGGGTGAAAGACAGACTTGGCTAAAAGAAGAAACTTGTATCTGATTGAACAAAGAATTCTTTTGAGAAGTTGGCTTGGCTTGTTTATGCTACCCAGAGAGCAAATCAGACTTGTTCAGTTCTCTGGCTTAAGAGAACTACTTGGCACTTTAATAGCATAATATTCTCTCACTGCCCTCTTAAGAGTGATTGTGAGTTAAAAGAGCTTGTCACTGTTTCATCAGTTTGAAAGCAGAAGAAAAGCAGATCTGCCCAGCAGAAGAGCAGTGATGAACAGAAGAATAGTTAGTGGGGAAACAACTTTTTATGGTATAGATTTTCCCTCAAATAATCAAGTACATCAAAGTATATTTCCCTGTTAGGTTTCTCCAAGTGTGTGCCTACTCTCCTCTATGGAAATTATGTGTATTGACGGAAGAGTGTGACCCAGGTTTATGTATATACTTTGATTTTTTCTTATTACTACCTTAAATTGATATGGAGTAACTGTGATGCTATAATTATTCTTTTTTTTAAGCAATTGGGGTTAAGTAACTTGCCCAAGGTTACACGGCCAGTTTTTTTTGTGTGTGTGGGTGTTAAGTATCTGAGGCCGGAACCAATCCCGGGTCCTCCCAACTCTGGGGCTGGCGCTCTTACTCACTGAGCCACCTGGCAGCCTTGATGCTATAATTATTCTTGCTTTTGCCATGTTAAGTAAATGCTGTATGCCTAAGAGTTAATGACAACTGATTTTATATTAATGGAAAGTATACCAGTGGGCCCCAGAACTGCATTAGTGGATAGCATGATTGTATCCAGATACCCTCTACCTAAACACACAGATGCATACAATCAGAATTATCCTTAGGATCCTGAGAGTGTGGTTTATAGTCACATAAAGCTGATCCATCTCTGGGAACATAGACCTGCAGGTGTGAAGGGAGGTAGGGGTAAGTAAGCCAGTCTAGAAAGAGAGAAGATGCCCCTCCCCACACACACAAAAAGGGAATACTTGTATATGTAAATATAGGCAAAATAGATACAGTATAATTTGAGAGGAGAAAGGGTAACTCCTGGCTTTCTTTAAGTCTCAACTCAAACCTTATCTTCTAAAGGAGATATTCCCAATCCCCCAGCTGCTAATACCTTCCCCTTGCAGATACCTTTACCTACTTTGTACATTTCTTACGCGTACCTGATTGTTTACATGTTGTCTCCCACAGTAGAATTTGAGGGCAAACGCTGCTTTTACTTTTCTTTGTGTCTCCAGTGCCTGACATATAATAATAAGTCCTGAATAAGTGTTTTTGGGTTAATTCATTGACAAAAATTGAGCAGTTTTGTCTTCTCTGTGTTATTGGCTTCCGTTATTCCATGTACTCTAAACAAGTGTCCTTTTGTTGATCTTGACCTTTTTTCCCCCAAAGGTTCAACAATAGAATTGTGACATTATGAGTTATGTGTTGGAAATTTCATTTTTCCCCCATTGCATGGAGATATATATATAATATATAGTATATATTATATATATACACATGCATACACACATATACACATACATATATAGACTATATATCCATTTATGAGATATAGTGATGTCTGATAAAATAGTTGCTTTGTCATCTTAGTGATATATGAACCTATTCCTTAAACCATTTTAATAAGTAAACAACTATCTTTGCTAAATTGCTTGTGTGTGTGTTTCTTAAGAGTGTTTAGCGATGTCTTTCCTCTGTGTTTTTGACCACTGTTTCATCTGCTTCTTTTAACTCTGGTCTGACTCAGTCCAATTTGTTGGCTCAGGTTCAGGCTTAGGATGGAATGAGATTAAACCATTGCAGATCATATAACATTCAGCCAGAAAAAAATTAACCTAAAAATAGTCTGGAAAGGATATTTATGAATATTATTATGTCACCCCATCCCATCCCAGTTAGCACACTCCAGTGGTTTCCCATTATTTCTAGGAACAAATGTAAACTCCTTTACTTGGTGTTTAGGGTTCATCACAACCTGACCCCTTTCAGTCTTTCCTTTTCTTGTGTGTTATCAGTCCCCTCCACACAAAGGCATGATGGTCTGTTTGTTGTTCCTCATCTATGATACTCCATATCCCATCTCCATACCTTTACATTTGATCTCTCTCTGTCTGTCTGTCTCTGTCTCTGTCTCTCTGTGTCTCTGTCTCTCTCTCTCTGTCTCTCTCTCACATACACACACATGCACACCAACACACATTTTGAATGCTCTTCTTCCTCACCTCCACCTCTTAGAAAACTATACCTTGTAGATGAACTTGTGTCACATTTTACCTCCCAGCTGCTACTACCTTCCCTTCTAAAGCTACTTTCCATCTTCACTGTATTTATCTTACATGAACTGATATGTTTACTATTTAATATATGTGTATATCTGTTTATATGTTACCTATACACACATGCATGTACATATGCACCCATATAACTAAGGGGAGAAAGAGAGAATTCCCCATTTGTATACAGACTTCTTCAGAGGGGGAAGATATGTTTGCTTTTTCTTTGTATCTGTACAGTGCAAATGCTTAATAAATGCTTGTTGTCTGATTTTTTATCAGGCATTCCATCCAGTCTTAGTGTTTTTATGATTAATTCTTTCTCTTTTATGAGATTCTACTTATGGTTATTGTAGAATTATTCTCTTTTGGAGTTTTATCCTGGGATTCTTTTAACCTATAGTACTTCTTCATTAGATTGTGAATCTTCCTTTGCTTGCTCTTTTCTTCAGTGTATTTTCTTCAGTGCCCTTTTTTTGCTAGTGTATTTTCCCCTATTGAATCTTAACTTATAAACTCACCCATTTTAAAGGTTGAAGGGCTCTGAATTATTGACACAGAGCAACTCCCTTAGAGATGCTGATGAACATCTGCTTTACTTTTAAATTTCTCTTGCCTAGCTCTGGAGTCACTATAACACAATCTATATGGAGTGGAAATAAGAATCCAACAGTAGTAATGGATGCCTAGGAAACTGTTGATGGAACCTGGTTGCCATTCACCCCTCCTGCTGTTACATCTAAACGTCTCTTGTCAAAGAGCTTATAATCTTACAGAACCTTTAGCAGAAGGTCCTGAGTGAAGATACAAAAACGACATCAAAAGCAGCTACATGAAGACCTTATCCCTCAGTGTGAGTTCTGGAGTAGTAGTGATGAGCATGGTAGGAGTGTTATCAGTGAAAGAGAATAGCAGAGGGCAGGTGAATTGGGAAGTTATAATGTATCTCTTTTCCTGTTTTTTTAAATGATGATTATCTTGCAGAAATTTTTAAAGCATCTTTTTCAGTCAATGAAAATTTTCCTTCTCTTGCCCACTCCTTCTTCTCTCCCTCACTAAGAAAGAAAAAACAAGCTAAACAAATTCCTACATTGGCCATATTTTTTTTTAAAAATCTCAGTCTACACTCTGAATCTGTCACCTCTCTGTCAGGAGATGGGTAGCATGCTTTATCACAAGACCTCTCTGATTAGTCATCATGGTGATGAGAGTTCATAATTCTTTCTAAGTTGTTTGTCTTTATCACACTGTTGATATCGTAAAAGTTGTTCTCGTTCTGCTTACATCGTTCTGCATTAGTTCATAGCTGAAATATCACCTTCAACATTTCTCACAATACCATAGTATTCCATCACATTCTTATAGCATGATTTCTTTAGTCATTCCCCAAATTATAAACGCTCCCTCAGTTTCCAATTTTTTGCTACCACAAAAATCTGCTATCGATATTTTTCTATATATAGGTCAGAGAACAGGAAACTAAGTGGGTACCTGTCAATTGGAAAGTGAAGTGGCTGGACAAATTATGGTACATGAATTTAATAGAATATTGCAGTCCCATAACAGATTGCAGAAGGACTAGATTCAGAGAAACCTGAGATAGACTTGTAAAAACTGATGCAGGGTAAAGTGATCAGAACCAGGACAGCTGTTTATACAGTGACCACAGCGTTGTAAATGCAAATGAAAACTTAAGAACTCTGATCAGTGCAGTGACCAGTCATGGTTCCAGGTGAGGAAGCAACTTCCCACCTCTTCTTTTAAATGTGATGGACTGTGTGTACTGAATGAGATAAATTTTCAGACATGACCAACATAACATAAATTTGTAAGGCTTCACTAAACATTTCTTATGAGGAAGGACTTTTATTTGAGAGAGGAGAGAGTAAGGGGGAAGAGTGATAGTGATAAAAAAAAGAGGAAAAGAATGTCAGTGAAATATTTAAAAATAGAGGAGAGTAGAACAAATTCAGGAGGTGGTAGATACAAGCGGGGCAACTAGCATTAGTATTTCCACATTAAATTTAATATATGTTTTTGAAGCTGTATGTAAATGACTCATGGTTCCTTTACAATTATTTTCCTTCCCTTCTTTTTATATGGTGCCATTCATGTTTGTTGACGACTTTTCTTCATAATTTAAAAAAGATTAAGGAATAAAGGAAATATAGGAGACTAGGAAATTATGACAAGCAAGAGGAATTTTCAAGTATATGATCATATGGGTTGATATTTTTTGATGATGTAAGGGAAAAGTATGATCACCTTGATAGCTGGCTGATGTAGAGATACATAGGTTACAGTAGTCAAGAACAATGATGACCTAAGAGGCTAGTGTTCAAAAAGTGATTAATTTGAATATTGAAATCACCAAGCATGAGAGCAGGGATTGGGGAAAAGAAGAAGACTGATGCAGGTACTGAATCTATTGAGAAAGGAGGGAGAATGGACTTAAGGTCTGTAGATGACAGCAACAAGGATCTAAACAGGGTGATATAGCTTGATGGAGTGAATCTCAAAGGAGGGAGAGATGGCAGCATGGTAAAGGACTGCATGTTGAAGACTGCAGTCAAGACTAAGGAATCTTCTAGCTCTTCTTAAACCACTTTGTTGGGGACATGAGAGAAATGGCTGACATTAAAGGGGGTGGGCAGGGAGGAGGTTACCTAAATATACCAACTCTTCTTCCATTTTGTCAGAGGGCATGAAAGAAGGAGGTGCTAGTTCTAGCAAGTAGGCAGCTAGGAATGAAGTCTATTTCATATTGTATGATGATCAACTGTGAATGACTTGGCTATTCTCAGCAATACAATGATCTAAGACAATTCCAAAGGACTCATGATAAAAAAAAATACTATCCACCTCCAGAGAAAGAACTGATGAAATATGAATATGAATTGAAGCATACTTTTTTCCACTTTATTTTGGGATTTGGCTTGGTTTGGGGGATTTTTTTGGTCATTTTCTTTCACAACATGACTAATATGGAAATATGTTTTACATAATTGCACATGAATAATCTATATCAAATTGTTTACCGTCTTAGGGAAGGACTTGGGGAGAGAGAGAATTTGGAACTCAAAAATTTTTTAAATGGATGTTGAAAATTGTTTTTGCAAGTAATGGGAAAAATATTTTTAAAAAATAAAATAAAATTAGTAAAGTATAATACAGAAAAGTCAGATTACAGTGAGAACAAAATTGAATGAGTATGGGAGGGAGGACTCTAGAATGAAGGAGAGTTTTATAGAATGAATGTTTCAGAGGGAACAATTGGGAGAAGGCAAAGGAAGCAATTGATTGGGGAGAGGTAGGCATGAGATGAACATAGAGGAAAAGAGTATTTAGTTTGTCAGATGAATAATTCAATTATACAGATTAGGGGAGGAGGAAATAATAATTTGATAGGCATGGGACAGCAGTAGTACTAAAAATGGAGAAGTATACCTACCAAATTGAACTCACAGTTCTAATTAGAAATCTGGCATGAAGATGCCTCTCAAGTGTAGCTTCAGAGATGAGAAGAGTAGGGGTAGAAAGATCAATGATAATGGCAGATGGAGACGTTATGTTGTAAAGACCTCTTATGCTGAATAGGATGCATTAGTAGATAACCATTTCATTCTTCTATCCTTCTCTCCCACAGTCCCAGAAAAAGACTGAATCCAGGACTAGGGTGATGGTAGCAATGGATCTTCCTCCTTCTTTATTGGCAATGATCTTTTCTCTCTTGACTTGTGTAACAAAGGAGGATAGAGGAAATTCTAGTTCCACATTTTCCATCTCCAGTTAGAATCCCTTGGTTGACCAGAACAGGGAATGGATTGATGGCATTTGCATCCAAGAACATTGTGTGGTAGAGGCCTATAATCCTGGGCAACATATAACATGGGCAGCCACTTCACTATCCTGTCTTCCTCCACAGCATTTTGACAGGTGAGGCCAGGGTTCCAAAAATCAATGGCAGTAGGCCAGGAGGGTCATGTAATGAAGGAACTTCTGTGATGAAGATCCGGGCAAGAATTTTTCTGTATCTTATACTAAACAATATTGTCAGTCACACCCTTCCTGTATCATATTGCAATGTTAGATTTAAATGTCAATTAATATGTTGTGCAGTGGTATTGGTTGAATTATATAAAGAATGCCTGTTGTCTAGACTGTGATATGCAATGGAAAGACAACCCATCGGGCTAGTGCACATATCTTGGATTAACACTTCATTAGTACAGTGAAACAGGTCTCCAATTAAATAAGAAGATCATAATGGACTATGTTGCATTTGAGAAATTATGCAGTGCTTTAAATGACCCCAAGCTTTTTTCATGAAAAAAAGGCCATCTATTTTCACATCAGTTGTTTTACACTAATATTATTTGGCTGTGAATCAAAGAATACCATGGTTTCCTAATTATTATTATTATTGCTTTTTGGAGAGGGGAATTTAGGGCAATTGGGGTTAAGTGACCTGCCCAAGGTCACATAGCTAGTTTTGTGTTAAGTGTCTGAGGCTGGATTTGAACTCAGTTCCTCCTGAATCTAGGGCTGGTGCTCTATTCACTGTGCCACTTAGCTGCCCCATGGTCTCCTAATTATTAAAGCTGTGTGCTCCAAATATACAGTAAATGTGAGTAGAGGAGACTATACCATATTACCACCAGAATTGGACAGAAAAAGCAGCATAAAGGATTTTAGAGATATCGATGACCAAAAAGGGAGATCGGTCAGTCATGGAGTGAGATTGAAGGATGACCGGTAGATAATCTGCATGCTGTCTATTTTTACCATTACTACACGTAATGCAGCATCGACATATCTAGAGAAAGGCATCCACCATGTTCAGAGTTACTCCCTCTGGAGGAGTTATGAAAGGATATGAATATGTAAGCCATTGATGGTTTGTAATCTGTACTTTTGGAAAGAATGTTCACATCAGTAAGATCACAGATCCAAGGATGTATCAAAGTGGAATTGTAGATATGCTCACTGCACCATTCTCTGTAACAGTTATTGATACTTACAGGTTGGACTATCTTTATGACACTTTTTTTGTTTGTGTTCATAAGTGCTGCAAAGTGAAATGACCAATTGTCTTATGATGTCTCTTGTTTTTGCATGATAAAACCAATTTTACCAACTCCTTTTTTCATTCTCTAAGCAGAGCCTTAGAGCTTAATTTCCATTTAGTCATCTTTCCATTTGTTTGTCCTTTAGTTTCATTTGTAGTAAGAATGTCTGTATTGATGTGGTCATCCTAGTAAGGAAATGTCCCTTGATTCTCAGAGAGTGAGCTCTGATAGGTTCTATTATTTTAAGTGTAACCTGGCAATAGACTACCTACTATCCAAGGACCAGCGTATATAAGTACTGAGAAGCTCATCACCAGCAAGTTGGCTATTCAGTGATGATTTGACCTTGGGAACACATGAAATAAAAGGAAAATGATCCTCAGTCTCTTCTCCTACATTGACTATGTCACTGACATCAAACGTATCAGAGGCTACTAAGAATAATACGATTGGGGGGGGAGGGGCAGGTGTCTATAAACATTAATTTAATTGTTTTTATACTAAAAGTGGGATTTTTACCCAATGACCAGCAAGATAAAGGTGAGAAGACACTGAAAACAATTATAATATTTCCAACTCAATTCATTTAACAAGTTGTTGACACTGAAAAATGAAGAAATGGATAAAAGGTAGACAGCATCTTTTTTTGAGGAATTTAAATGAAGGCCTCAATGAAGAAACCCAAAGCATCCAGAAACTACCTCAGCTAGCAGATTCTCAATCTCCTTTCTAAGTAGAGAGACATAACAGCCAAGAGAAACATTAAGGATTTGTAAAACATTATGAAGTAGGCTGGTGGAAAATTAGCAGCAGCATCAACTTAACAAAACAATAGAAAGCAGAAGAAGGTAAAATGAGGCATGAAGCCTCATGAAATCTTGGCATGAAGCTCAACTAAGTTGGGTCTTCCTGATTATGAAACTATCATGCAAGAAAATGGAGGCAACTGATCCAGAGAGGTAATTCTAAACTGTAAAATCAGAATATATGCAAGATGTATGTATATTCGAGTGTTTTTTTCCTTATCAACCATGATAGAGAGATTGGACAAGAAAGGGGAAAGATTGCCACCTGCTGGAAGTCGAGGAGAGCAGTAGGAAGCAGGGCTTCAGAGGACTGCCAATAGATGGATGCTGCCATGAATGACCTTGTCTTATGGGAACTAAAGAGAGTTGCAGTGGGTATTTCCTCCATCAGTGCAAAACCACAACAATAAGTTATTTTACCTATATGACATAAAGTTGAGAGAGAGGGATAGAGAGAGGGAGAGAGGAAGGGGGAGAGAGAGAGAGAGAAGTTAATGAGTTAAATTATTCACATATTGGTCAGCTTTTTGGTGATGATCCTTTACAAACTCAGTTAAATTAGTCCTCATATGGTAAACACAGTCCACTGCTGGGCCTGTATTTAATGCCATTCTTCCTTGTTAGGGCTGGCCAGAGTTTGCACTACTCTGTCATAGACTTTGAGAAGGACCCAGAATTATCTCCAGACTGTGATGAGAGAAAGATTAAGACATTGGCAGAGGTTATATAAAGGGACTTATTAAAAAACAAACCAAGTCAACAGTTTGAAATCTTATGCTGAATTTGACTGATCACCATATATTTCATTCAAATATAGTTATGGCAAAAGAAATAAATTCAAATAAAGCAACATTATTCCCCTGCTGATGTTTTTAGTGGGTTTGCATTCTGCTTCCTTACATGTCATGGAACCCATTCCATTTTCTTTTTACTCCTGAGAAGCCATTCTTTTCTGCAAATACAGGTTTCATCAAACTTTTGTTTATTTTTAAACTAACAGCATAATATAACCCTTCTGCTCACTTTAACAAAAAAGTTTACATTTTAATGAAGTTTGAATATAAGGTAGTAACTGCTTAGTTGTCCCATGAAATTCTTTAAAATTGGATTCCTTTTGTAGACCAAAGTTTTCAAGGGATTTATGTTAGAAATTAATATTTTATATAATGTAATTACTTTCAAAACTTTATTTTGATTCCAGGTATGTCTAGGGATAGATAAGATTCCCAGTTCTGTGGTTGCTATCTTTGCCTTGACACTTAAAATTATATAGCTTGAAAAATGAGATTAGTAGTAACAGTAATAGCTAACATTTATATATAGTGTTTAATATGTGCCAAGAACTTTACAATTATTATCTCATTTGATCCTCACTACAACCTTGAGAGGTAGCTTGTTTCTTGTTTTACAAGATAAAGAACTGAGCCAAAAAGAAGTTAAGTGGCTTGCCCAAGGCCACATAGCTAGCAAATGTTTGAGGCCACATTGAACCCAGGTCTTCCAGACTCTAGTCCTGATGTTCAATCCATTGCACCACCTAACTACCCTGACAGTGAGACTAATACAATTTCCATAAGGTGAAAAACATGATTAAACATACCACACAGCTAATTTTGTTGAAACTTAAGACAGTTGGTTCAGGAAACACATATTTTGTTTATTGTATACATGGTTACTATTATGTCCCAGTTCCCTTTTAGATCCAAAATCCTCTAATTTTCTGTCATATATTTAACTACATTATTTCTTTTTCATTATATATCTTTAGTTGCTTATTTTCTCTTCACTGGTAAGTAGAATTTTTAATATCTAATAAAATTCTTTTCTTTCTTTAGGAAAAAGTCAAAGAGATGGAAGAAAACCTGAATCTTGTAAACCAATTCTTAAAGTTGAGTACAAGACCTGTAGGAACAGGTATGTGTTTTCACATCAGTGTTTTGTGTTGAGGGGAGAAAGAGAAGATGGGTTTAAAATTTTATACAAGATATGAAGATATAAAAGACAACTGGAGAGAAGTTTTCATTGTTGTCTAGGTGGTTTAAAAATACATAAGTAAATAAATTGTAAATGTGGGTTTTTTATATTTAAGTATAATTTCCCAGCATTTTAGTTATGTGGTTCTACTATAACTGACTATATTAATCTGATTTTCATTGAATGGTTACTAATAGACATTGATTATTGATTATGTTGTGATTATTTAATCAATGCTAGTAAATTATTTTAAGTTTAAATAAATATGAGATAAATTCATCATGACCATCAACCAACACACCTTAAGTACCTATTTATGTGTCAGACACAGTGCTAGGTGATAAGAGGCCTGTGATAAGAAGTCAAGCAACTATGCTTAAGATAATGCTAATGTAACTTTATCTTAAAATGTTAAAAATGTATGGCTGAGATAATAAATACAAAATAAATTGAGATAAAGACCAAATTATAACTATTAAGATAGAGATCAATGAAAACCTTTGCTGAGATCTTGAACCTAACTGAATCTTGAAGGGTGAATAAGATTTGAATTGTCTGAGGGGAGATAGGACTTTTTTTGCAGGATTGCCATCAAAATTGAAGGCACAGAAAGGCAGGAGTATGAAAAACATGCATAAGAAAGTGATTGCTAAGCTATTGCTAGTGATCTTTTGAAAAAAAAATGTAGAGAAAGGGAGTAGTTCCATACAATAGGAAGACAAATGTCCTAGTTTTCAAAAAGGTAAGATAGTAGATAAGTGTAGGTTAGTGACGTTATTGTTGATTCCTAGAAAAATTCTAGAAAATACCAACAGCTTAGTTAGTATATGTCTAGAAAAGGAAGACGTGACAACGAGAAACATCACAGCCTCATCAAGAATAGATTATGCCAAATTACTTCATTTACATTTTTGTCAGCATTGCTAGACTGGTAGATCAGGGGAATTTTATATAGATAGAGTTTGCCTAGATTCCAGCAAAGTCTTTCAAGCCATCTTTTCAGAAAGGGCCAAAAGATCTGGACTGGATGATAGTATAGTTAGATGAATTCAGAACTGATTGAATGACCCAGATCCAAAAAGCAGTCATTAATGAATGGTTCAAGGTCACCATGGAAAAATGTCTCTTTGCTAAAACGCTGTTTTAAATTATTGCATCACTAGTTATTAGTGGTTTGTAAAGGATGTTTGTCTTATATGTCCAGATTCTTACAGCAGCAATTGAATTTAATTTTTTTATTTTAAATTTTAAAAGCAAACCAACAACAACAACAACAAAAAAAGCCTGGGTCCCATTGATTGGAAGCTGAACAGATTGTGCTAAATGAAAGTAAATGAAATATTATTGTATCTCATTCATGAATATGAGGAACCATGTGGGGAGACTAATGTTAACTGATAAAGTGTGAGAAAAGCAGAACTAAAATAACATACACAATGATTAGAATAACATAAATATAAGAAACCAAAGATCTAAATAAAACATTAAAATAGATAAATGTAATATATAATAATACATAAATCAACATTTAGGTGCTTACAACCTGTTTTGATTAAAAAAAAAACATTTCACATTTTCTATCCTTGCATACTACCCGCTTTGCCCAATCCCATTCTAGATCCTTAACTATGTCTTTTATTTTTTGCCTTTTCTCTCTCCCTTCCTCCCTTCTTTCCTTCCCACTCTTTCTTGCATTTCTTCTCTATTCTTCTAGATGCCAACCTCCTCTTCTTACTTTTTTTTCTGAATTGTCTTCATCTGTGGCACCTCATTCTAAAAAATACTCATTCCCTTTTTCCCCTTTCTCACTCTGTCCCTCCTCTGGGATAATTCTATCTGCTCCTTCTTCATTGTCTTCATCCATAAATGTTCTCTCTTTATTTTGGCAATGACCCTACATAATATGAGACTTCTAAAGCAGTAGTCTTATTTCCTCCTTGTAACATATAAATACCAATCAGTCATTTAATATTTTCCAACTTATAACATGTAACTTGTTTGTTTTTCTTAAATTTCTTTTCTATGATTAATTTGTATATGCAATTCCCTGCTCACCTCTGATTTCCTTAATAGAAATGATTCAGATTTCTCCCTCTGTTGAAAAATTTTTTCCCCTCCGTCATCACTCAGAGTCACCTGAGTGACAGAAACAGTCTCAGGAACAGGGGTAGGACACCTGCGCCTTTGAGGTCACATGTGGCCCTGCAGGTCCTCAAGTGTGACCCTTTGATTGAATCTAAACTTCACAGAAAAAAAATTGTTTGGATTCAGTCAAAGGGCTGCACTTGCAGACCTACAGGGCCACATGTGACCTTAAGGCCATAGGTTTCCCACCCCTGCTCCAGACTATTTCCACGATCTCTGTATTTAAGATTAGGGGCAAAAGAGTGACCAGAATCAGATTAAAATTTTATTGGCAAATGTTTAACAAAATAAATAAAAATACAATCTAGAATATGTTAATTTGTGGTTTTTTAAGTCAACATGGGACCCAAAGGGAATCTGTTTCTGTTGGAGTTTGACACCACTATCATTGGCTTTTGGTTGTAGCTGCCTCAGCCTTATAAGCCTTTGAATTTTGCTGTTATTTGATTTTGTCCTGCTATTCTTTGTTCTGTCACTGCATTTTCAGTCCCAGATTTGTCACAATTTTTGAGAGTACAGTGTTTTAGTGAGATTTTCTATTATTTCCTCTAGACAGCTGATACTCATTTGTCTTTTTTAAATTCTTCTTGAGAGTCATAATTTACATCTTCATTTCATCCTTATTTCTTTAATTCTATTGAACTTCTAAACCTTCATATAGAGTCTCTTAATAGTTTTATTCTCATTTCTGGGTGACTGGTTTTTGTAGTATTATAGTATCTTGTTTTTGGACCTGACCTATGATTTCATTGGGTAAGAAAACTCTCTTTTCCAGAGCAAATCAGTGTCTGCTTTCCAATTTATCTTAGAGAGTTGTCTGAAAAGTTAGGTGACTTGCCACTTGTATTTTGTCAGTGAGTGTAAGAGGCAGTACTTGAAACCAAATCTTCCTTACTTTTTAAAAATGCGAATTGCTTACCTAAATAAAAACTCCCAGAAAATCATCATCTTTATTCTCAATTTAATGTTTCAAAATCCATCAGTTGGCCAATCAGCTTCCACTATAATATTTTATTGCTTAGTACAAAATTTAAGCAGAGTAAATTAGAAGGATTCTTTCTCTTATTTAAATTAAATACTTAAGCCACCACCAGTAGTATGACAGATATATAAGGGACATAGTTCGCCTGATGCTGTGATAAGATTTTAATAAAGGCTTTTTTCTTGTTAGAAATTTAATAGTAGCAGCTATTCCTGTTAGTATCGGTATGGTAATGTCTACACCATGAAATAGATTGAAAAAATTTCTGCTGAGTGAAATTATCCTATTGCTAATTACTATAGTCTCCAGAGGTAAGTGAATACTCAAGTTGAATAAGTAGGATGGAAGGAAATTTTTTAGAGAATTGCTAAAAATGTCCTGAAAGTTGATATATCTCACACACAAAAATTGGTACTGAAAAATAGCCAGCTTACAAAAAAAGAATTTGAGGTTACAATATCAGCCCCAAAAAGTTACTATTTAATGTTTGGCTTATTTTTCATTTTTTATTATTATTGTGTGTGTGCAAAAACACACACATATAAACATATAAAATCTTGTTTGGATGTTGTATGGAAAAAGAGAATTGGGAAATCATAAACTGTTGTGCAAATTGTAAATAATCTATGACATCTTGTTTACATTTGATTGTTTGGCTGTGTCGATATAATATCTAGCCACCTAATGGAAATTTGAAGATTTAGTTGAATCAGTGGAGTAAAAATAAGTCTAAACAAAACATTGAATTAAGACAAATTTTCTTTATATAGCATTTTCCTTTTCCTTTCTCACCCTCCAAGGATCAGAACTGCTATTAGCTTTGTTAGTCCACCTGTTTGTGATGCTAGTGATAGAAATTTCAGTTTTAACCCAGGTGGGAGGAGAAGGAAGCAGGCTTGTGGGGGAGTGTTACTTGGTCAGAGGTCTTTTTGGTACCCACCAAATAACTTTGTATAGGCCATCCTTTATTGTCCTGCAGGGCTGGCACCATGAGTAGATGTCATCTTAAAAGACTCTGCAATCTTATTGACCTCTTTTCTTCCTGTGCAGTGAACCATTCATCATCTTTTCTGGTGGATTGGCCTATGACAAAGCTTGTAGAAGACCAAGTTTGACCATCATGCATGGAAAATCAATCACAGTTCTTGAAATGGATCACCCTATTGTTGAGTTTCTCACTCTCTGTGAAACACCCTACCCGAATGGTAAGTTGTTGAAACAGTGCTGTAGATATTGAAAATAATCATTTAATTGTGGATATCGCTTGACATATTTCCAACACAATAAAGCTTAAATATTTTCAGTTTTGGCAGCTGACATCACTGTGAGTACAATACTGTGAGCCGCTGATGCTGGAGCAGGGCCTGCAGCTGTGTCTAATTGCCCAGCTAGAAGTGGGATAGATTTGGCTACAGCACTCCTGGGGCTCCAAAGTGCTAACATCAGGTAAGTGCTTGAAACTTTGATAGGGATGGTGGAAGCTGAGCTGGGAGAGTCTGGTAGGGGTCCTGAAGCAAAACCACTTGGGGAAATAGAGGCCTTATAGCAGCCCTTCCCAGTCCACCTCCACCTGCCCAGTCTCAGGGCCAGTCAAAGTTTAAAGCACTTACCAGATGTCAGGACTCCGGAACTAGTGTGGTGCTACAGTCACATCTTCCTCACTTCTGGATTTCCAGCAGATGTGGCTGCAGCACCTCTGTCTTTTGGGAGGAGTTTTATTGGGGTTTTTTGGTTACTGATACATAGTTGTGACCTTGATGTATAGATTTCTCATAACAACCCTTCGGATTCACATTAAAAAGGAAGTAAATTAATGCAGAAAATTGGGTTCTATAGCTCTTTTATTCTACAGAGTTCTAATGAAATAAGGAGGACGCATACTATTTATGATGCTAATTTCTAATCAGTCGACAGTTATTTACTGAGTGCTTGCTATGGGCTCAGAAACATGCTAAGGATGCATTGTGTAAAGTACCAAAGTATAAGGTATGGTCTTTCCCTTCAAAGAGCTCTTGATTCAGTTAGAGAGATAAGCCAAACATGAGAAACACTAACCTGACACTATATGCTACATAATTGTGTAGTACAAAGTGAAAGTGTAATAGGAATTCATAGAAAAAGGGGATAAATGAAGGTTTTATGGAAAAGGTGGAACATGAGCCTGGCCTTGAAGAAGGGGTGGGATTTGAATAGCCAAAAGGAAGTATTCGGTGTGAACAAAGACACAGGTAGGAAGTAGGAACAATCGTGTGTTCCTTGTACTATCCTGATTAGACAGTGTGGATTAATTGGAAATATAGAGTTTAATGAAGTAGGTTGAAGCCAAGTTACAAAGGGCTTAGTTAGTGGAGTT
The DNA here is from genome assembly GCF_028583685.1 of Petaurus breviceps papuanus. Taxonomy (NCBI): domain Eukaryota; kingdom Metazoa; phylum Chordata; class Mammalia; order Diprotodontia; family Petauridae; genus Petaurus; species Petaurus breviceps. The sequence continues at coordinate 19,813,024 of NW_027187347.1, forward strand.
ATGTGGCACAGTGGATAGAGCATTACTGTTTGAATGAGAAAGAACTTCATTAAAATCCTTCCTCACACATTTAAGAGCCGTATGATAATGGGCAAGTCACTTAACCTCTCTCTCACTCTCTATTTCCTCATCTGTAAAATGAGGAGGTTGAGCTCAGTAGCCATTAAGGTCCCTTCCAAAACTAATGCTACAATCCTATGAACCTATGACTTTATTTAATAGGAAATGAAGACATATTGAAGGTGTTTGATCTGAGGAGTACCATGATGAAAGTGGAAAGAAGACCAGTGTGGCAGAGACTTGAAGGTTAAATCTGAGATTAAAGAGGAATACATAAGGGAGGATATGGAGGCAGCTATTCAAATCCTTAGGCATGATGTGATTAATGCCTCAATTAAGGTAGTAATGACAAAAATGGAGAGAAGGAGGGAATGCAAGAGATAAGAAAAAAATCAATAAAATTTGAAGGCTGACTGGGCACATATAATAAATTAGAGGGATGAATCAGAAGATGACTTCAAATTTTCGAGTGTGACTGACTAGAAGAATTGTGGTTCCAATTAACAAACTAACAAAATTGGAAAAGAGACATTGTTTGAGAGGGGAGAGATGAATTTTGTTTTCACCATGTTGCATGAATGTATCCATCAGAAGATGACATAAGAATTTAAATCCAGATAGAGTCCCCTCCAGACCATAAAAACAGCACCTCCTTTGGAGATATGGAAACCATTCCCTCATTCATTCATTTATTCATTCATTAAAAAAGCATTTATTAAGTGCCTACTATGTGCCAGGCATGGTGCTAAGTGCTGGAAATAAAGTAAAAAAAAAAAATATATATATATATGTAGTTTCCCTCATGGAGTTTACCTTCTATTCGGGGGAAACAACACGTACATAGATAAGTAAATATGAAATATCTACAAAATAAGTACAAAGTCTTCTGGGATTAAGGATGGGTAGGTGCGATTGCAGCTGAGCTTCTTATGGTAGACGAGCCTTGAAGGACGCTAAGGATTCGGAAAGGCAGAGTAAGAATCAAATACATTTCAGGCATGAGAGAAAGTACAAAGGGTTGATGCTTGTGTTTAAAACTTGAATTATTTTAAAGAAATAAACAATACAAAAGAAAGAATTTAGGATAACATTTTATTCCAGGACAAGTTTTAGGTTAGTATTATGATAATTTAACCATAAAATAATAGTCTCATGACCTTATATTGCCTTGAGTGATATATTGTTCCCAAACCAATGATCTTATTAAGCAGTAGAGGAAAAAAATAAGAAAAATGATTAGTTTGTGCTCCAAAATTTGGGGGAGAGAAAGGGTAAGGGAACATAATTAAGGAAGTATTTTCCCCTTTCAAAGTGCTCTCCCTCTGCTTTATGTATCTTGTATGTACCTCTTAGGAGTACTTAACATGGGTTCAGTGAACTTTTTTTTTTTGAGGACTGTATTTCAATATAATTGGATTCTCTTATAATCCTATGTATTTTATAATATAAATTTAAAGACATTGTTTTGACAAAGGGTCCATAGACCAAAAGGAGCCTGGTCTAGTTATTTACTAGAGTTTACTGGTTTTTTTTTTTACTAGGTTTTTACAAGACTTTACTAGACTGGTCTAATTATTTACTATGTTATCTCTACCACCATAATGTAACCTCTTTTACCTACATAGTACATACATAATAGGCACTTAATGCTTACTGAATGACAGTTCAGTCATGCATTTCCAAATTTCAGTTACGTGGCATTTTAGAATGAGGAAGAACCTAAAAATAATTTAAAGCAAATTTCTTGCTTTATAAGTGAGAAAACCAATATCCATATGGGCTAAAGTGGCTTTCCCAGGGGCCTACAACAATCCAGTGGCAGAGGTAACACCAGAACCCAAGTCTCTTCCCTTCGAGACTAGTGGCCATTCTACTAGAATATGTTTTATTTCTATATGCTTTGTGTCAGGTAAACAGACATCTAATGATGGAAAGACTCTTTCAGTTTTCATCAGAGTATGTTGTATCATCTAGACCCAGGCATAGTATGCTCACACATTCATACATAGTGCTGTATTTACTAACAGATACTCTTAGATAATCAGGAAAGAAACTCTATCAGGGCAGGGAGAAGGAGTCAAAAGCTACTTTTATTGCCTTAGAGTATTTTGAAGGGTATTCAGCAATATATGTATTTTTTTTAAACAATTGGGGTTAAGTAACTTGCTCAAGGTTACACAGCCAGGTATTTCTGGTTGGGTGCTAAGTGTCTGAGCCCAGATTCGATCCAGGTCATCCCGGCACTGGGGCCGGTGCTCTTACTTGCTGAGCCACCTGGCCACCCCTAAGCAATTGGGGTTAAGTAACTTGCTCAAGGTTACACAGCCAGGTATTTCTGGTTGGGTGCTAAGTGTCTGAGCCCAGATTCGATCCAGGTCATCCCGGCACTGGGGCCGGTGATCTTACTCGCTGAGCCACCTGGCCACCCCTATATGTATTTTCTTTGTAGCAGTCCACTGTGTCATACTTAAAATGAATGCCCAGGGACTACTTCATTGCAGGACTTAGTTTACACCTTTGAATTCTAAGATAACAACAAGGGTCCCAAGATTTCTTTGGACAAAACCAAGGAAAACTTTGTAGAATTCGTATTGAAAGCCTTTATGATTCTGGGGCTCCCCAAGGGAGTTACAATTGCAATGCACACAAAGGTAGCTTCCTTTCTTCTTACAGTTGGGGTTTGGGATTCCATAAATATTTTAATTTTAGTATCTTTCCAGGCTATGACTCTACTTTAGAATTGATCCATGGTATCCACAAATATACAAGCATATGAATTGTTGTTTATATAGGAGAGATGTTGTATAAGATGTCATATGATAAAGAAATTAAGTGCATGAACTAATCCATTCATCGAATGAATAAAGGCAGAAACTGGGGGAAACACAGTGTACCCTGTACTAGTATCTGGGTAACAAAGAAGACTAGAACTTAAAGAGAAATAGGCAATCATGGCACACCAGATGTTGTGTGTCTAAGAATATTAGAAATATTATGCAATCTCAACATTAGACTTAGACTTTTAAGTCTAATGTTGAGATTATATAATATTTCTAATATTATTAATATTTTCTTTTTCCTAATTTTTTTAGGGGAGAAGGTAAGGCAATTGGGGTTAAGTGACTTGCCCAAAGTCACACAGCTAGTTTTTTGTGTTAAGTGTCTGAGGCCAGATTTGAACTCAGGTCCTCCTGACTCTAGAACTGATGCTCTGTTCACTGCACTACCTAGATACCCCTTTAATATTTTCTTTTTTTTGCCTTTTTTAGGGCAATTGGGGCTCAGTAACTTGCCCAAGTTTACACGGCTAGTTTTGTGTGTGTGTGTGTGTGTGTGTGTGTGTGTGTGTTAAGTGTCTGAGGCTGGAACCGAACTTGGGTCCTCCTGACTCCGGAGCTGGTGCTTTACTCACTGCGCCACCCAGCCACCCCCAATATTTTCTTTAAGGGATAATGGTTGCTTTGACATAAAATCTACAATTGACTTTTTTAAAAAAAGGCTCAGCTAAAGGAGTGATTTACTTTAAATGTTGACTTCTGATTATGGACTTGGGGAGTTTCAGAGAGTGTTATGAAGATCTATATATAATGGTAAAAATCCAGTAATTGTTTTGAATCCTTTTTTCCAATAAAATCTTGGGTGGGGGAAGAGTTGATGGATAAAGGAATATGACTCAGTGCTAGTCAGGATAATATAAAGTAGTATTCAAGCAAAACTCAGTGAAAAAAAATTTCAGACATATCAGAGATGTTTGGAATTAGGTAATTAATTCATGTTATTTATTAGTTCTGAAAGATACAAATGTTTAAATCAATAAAATCACAAAACCTTGACATATTAAATACCTAATAAATAAATGATGGCTCAATGAACTATGATAATAATGTACATTGTAAGGTAGACTTTAACATGCTTTAGGTTATTTTTATAGATGTAAAGGGCAACATTAGTATCCTAAACCTTCACTAAAGTCTGCTCACCTTAGCAGTACATACTAAGCAGTAGTAGCTACTTGGAAAATACTTGTTCAATCCTAGTGAATTGAGTTGGATGTAGGATCATGAAATTTAGTAGTGACCATCTCAACCAACTGGATATAACATATTTCATACAAACAAGACATTTCTCTCTTCATCCCTTTCTTGGCATGGCAAAAATCCAAATGCTAGATGGAAGATAAGATGGGAACATAGGTGGTGACTATCTCACGCTTTCTTGTTGCCAGTGGTTCACCTCTGACACCACTCGATGTTTATTGAGAAGTCTGCAACCATTAGTTGTGAAACTATCTTCAAAATTCCTTTATATCTGCAGTGGCAACCTTAATTCCCAGTATGAAAAACTAATTTAAAAGAAGGAATCATGCTCCCCAAATTTTCCTTTAACCTTGGTTCATCATTCTAACTTTAATGTAAATGACATTTGTTTAAGATCTATTAAGAGACTGAAACTTTAGTGGTAACAATTTAAAAAAAACCTAATATGAAAGCTTGCCATTTTTCTTTGCTTGTGTATTTATTTTTAGAATTTCAAGAACCTTATGCTGTAGTAGTGCTTCTGGAGAAAGATCTAATTGTAGTTGACCTGACACAAAGCAAGTAAGTTCCAAATGTGAAGATTACTTCTAACTTGGTTTGCATTATAATTTATGATTAAAGTAATCAAGGACTTTATAAAGAATCATCTTTGATATTGAAACTTTTCATGAAGATGTTTTACTCAAAGTATTAGAAATAGATCCAAATTTTCTGGAAATGAAAAACCCCAATATGTTTTGGGGAGCCCTTAACTAACTAAAGAGATAGCTAAAAAAATGACCTCAGACATGTAGAGAAAGGATTTCATTCAAAGACAGAGAACACAGGAGTTAAACCATGTGAAACCACTGCACACATTTTATTAGTGATGCGCATCTCTTCTTGGTCTTTTTTTTTTTTTAGGAAAGTAGAGAAAACTTTATTTATTCTTTCTCATGAGAAAGGGCCTTCTGCCCCTGTTGCTCAAATGGTGTCTGCCAGGGAGAGAGCAGCAGGTAGAAGCAAGTTCATGATTATATAACCTTCTAATGCAGAAACCCAACCCCCCAACTGGCCTTCACTCTTTTTTTTTTTTTTAAAGCAATAGGGGTTAAGTAACTTGCTCAAGGTTACACGGCCAGTTATTTCTGGGTGTGGTGTTGAGTATCTGAGCCCGGATTTGATCCAGGTCATCCCGACACTGGAGCCAGTGCTCTTACTCGCTGAGCCACCTGGCCGCCCCTTGGCCTTCACTCTTATTGGTAGGGAGGCTGGCCCTCAACCTAAGCGCAAGGATCTATCTTGGAGACTAAGGACACGGAAACATGTGGGTGTCCAATGCAAGGCCAGGAAGGCAGTTTTATCCTTATTTGGCATATCTTGTGCTGAGGCGGCACTGGGGAGGGTCTCCATTGCTCTAAGTCCCATATTCCTGTAAGGTCAGGTGATCTCTAAATATAGGCCTAGTGGACACTGAAGCCACCCTAGTTTAATTTTTCAGAATGGGGAAGCTTCACTGCAGATTATCACTCACAAATCCCCCCTGTTCTTTTATACCTTTTGAAGTTTCCGCACTTTTCTTCATTCTAATTACCCTAGACGCATTGACAACATACACGGGGGCAGTCCCCTTTATGAATGCAGATACAAGGATTCAAAAGAAAACAGTAACAAACAATTGTCCTTTCAAAGTCCAAAAATCTCTTTTCACACTGCTTTCTGGATCTGAAGAAGTCATCTGGTCACTTAGGGTCATCCATCTTCAGTCCTGCATCCCAGCCTCTCTTTCTTCCTCCTTCTTTCATTCATTTACCTACAAAAGGAACCTTGGTACCAAATTAAATGACCACTCCAGAACCCTTATCATTCTTACAAAATTAAAATTGGAGTCTCGGTCAATTGTCATGATCACACATTAAACCAGTTTCTTATATTTTGCATTAATCTATTATTAATTCCTCTACCAGGAGGATGGGATTTCACTAAAGGATTTAATAATATTCCCACAAACCCTTGACCTACTTGTCCCCATATTATTACAAAGAACTAAAGGACCCTGACTCAGACAGGAATACCTATGCTAAATCCTAAGCCTAATAGCTTTATCTTATAGTATCTTAAGATGTTCCAGAATCAAGTATTTAATAGATTTGTTGTTTATTTCAAAACTTTTGATTATTGAAACTTGCCACCAAGAATAGGGACAAAACTGTAATGAGGGAACCATATTTCCCAAACTTCAGAATGTCAATTTCAGGCAAAATGTATACCAAGCTGCAATCTGCATTGAGCCAAGCTTAAAGTCTGCCAGTTGCTTGCGGGTAAATCAAGTCAGAAGAAGCCTACCTCAGCTCATGCAGAACAGTCGTTTCCCTGACCTTCCTTACCCATATCTCACAGGCCTTCCATACCTGTACTTCACAGTGTATGGCATCATGTCTTCTTGGTCTTATGACAGTAAAATTAACGTGTCTACCAATAGAGGTGTTATACTATGCATTTTATCTTTAAGCAGAAAATTAACAATGAGGAGGAGTTGAGCTTGGGGAACTGGAGAGAAGAGAAGCTTTTTTCTCCAGGTATTTCCATTGTAGGCACTAATGGACTCAAATGAATTGTGTTGATGCCAGAGGTTATCTCTTCCCCTGTTCTTTATATCAGTAGTGGTGAACTTCAAATTGACAAATACTCTCCCTACCACGTATTTTAATTTAAATGACAGTGGATTTGAAACTTATGAACCTCTGTACCCTGCACCATAGAGTAGTATAGGTCTATTTTCTCACATATTCGGTTTTACTGATGTTCACATGTGAATCTAACTCCTTACCTGCGGTGAAGAATCCATTCTGAGTTCCCCTGTGCTCTAATTTGTAGTACATGCCTTCAATGAAGTTTGTATTCATAGGTTTAACCAGAGCAGCACTATATCTATGTTGTTATATTGATAGATTTAAGTCTACCTCAGCCTAGTTCCCTCCAATTCTGGCTCTTCTGGCTCTATCTCTTTTTTTTCAAAAACTTATCTTCATGTATATTTTCTTATCTAATGATTTATGCCTTTTTTTAACATGCTCTCTTTCATTATGTTTCCATTATTCTCTTCTGATTTTCCTCACTTTCTCAAACTGATTTCTCTGTATTTCTTTTGCAAACTTCCCTTCTGTGATCTGATTGCTTATTAACATCATCAAAAACCCACTATATTAATTCTCTGTATTCATGTATTCAGAAAGCTCATCCATCCACATGCTTTCAGTTACCATGTGTACATAAGTAAATTACAAATTTGGTTCTCAATCAATTATCATAACCTTCTGCTTTTTCTCATGTTTTCAGATATGTAGGATTGCTATCCCTCAGCAGCATAACAGTTGAAATATAACTTTCAAGAAGTGGCTTATCATAATCCCCCTCCAAAATAATCACCCTTTTCCAGTCTCAAGGGCATTATTCTTTTCCTACCCAATTCACCTGGAACCATTTTTAATAACCCTGTATCTTTAAGCACCCCAGATAACAAATCACTTCGCACTGCCAATTCTTTCTTTCCAGAGTTTCTTGAAAGTACCTCTCATTTCCATTTTTAAGCCATCAACCTAGTCTAGACCTTCATCCCTTTTTATCAGCACACCTACAATATTACCTTCTAGTGGTTGTTTCTCTATTCAGTGATTCCTCATTCCCCTCCCCCTCAAATGCTAGAATAAACCTCAAATACTGTTATTATGTCATTGTTCTTCTGATTGCTTACATTAAACCAAATCTCCTATGTTTCATCTCTAAGGTAATCTACTTACCATCTTGTATCCTTTTATCTCACCACCATCAACACTTGTTCTCCCTCAACATGAAGTTTATCCAGCCAACCTAGCTCATCTGTTCACTAAACACAACTTTGCTATCTCCTCCTCTGTCTCTGCACATGATATCCCATTTGGGATATGTTCCTGCTGCTTCCATTTTATTTTTCTCCCTTGCTTTAAAACCCTGTTCTAAGTGTAATTCCTACAAGAAGCCTTCCTCAGTCCCCCTCCCCCAACACTACTTTATTTACAAACTCATTTATGGTTTTTTACTTATACTTAAGATATTTATATGTCACATGAAATTCTTCAATCATTTTCCTATATGTAGAGTGCAAGCTCCTTGAGGAGGGACTACATTTTTATTCCTCTAGTATTTCTTCATACCTTCTGGACTTGTGAGAACTTAGATGTTGGTTAAGGAGCAGAGTCATACAAATCGGTATGAGTTTACAGACCAGTGATCTGAAAGAAATTATACTAGGGCTAATGGAGGAGGAGCAAAGATGAGGGGACTGAGCCGATGATTTCATCATTCAGGAAACTCCCAATGTAGAAACTTTCCCACTGATACCTCTCAGCAACTTGTCTGTAAAACATTGTCTTAGAAGAGGTCACTGAAAAAATTAAATGGCCCATGATCATACAACTAACATGTGTCAGAGGTAGGATTTGAACCCACATCTTCTTTACTCCAGTGCTAGCCTTTCCACTCTACCACACTACCTTTGGGAAATTAATAGGCCTAGGAGAAATTAAATAGTTGACAAGTAGGAATTGTTATAACGATAAATAAACAACGAAATAGAGTGCTCTTTTTTATAGTATTCTACCTATTGATGTTAGCCTCATACTCCCGCATTCATTGCTTAAATAAAATTGGCAAATATGGTCATTTAAAACTTAAACATGTTTGAATGCATACACTGGTAGAATCTCTTCACCCAAGTGTTACCTGTAAATGTTCTCTTCCTGTTTGCATGGGCTTGTCTTTAGTGTACATCAGTCTTTTGTGTTGCTGTTTCAGAGACAATATAGACAAGATAAGCATTTATAAAATGATAGAGTTAGAAGAGACCTCAGCAGTTTAGTCTTGCCATCATGCAAATGAATGATTAAACCAATCTAGACAGATCATAAGATTAGAGCTGGAGGGGACCTCAAAAGTCATGTAGTCCAAGCCATCACTTTAGTTAAATCTAGGACTTAAGAAGTCTAAGTATCTTGCCCAGGGTCATGCAGGAAGTAAGTGACTAAGCTGGGATTTGAACCCACTTCCTTGACTCTAAAACCAATATTCTTCCCCTTGCCTCTGACTGGTTTTTGTTGTTTTTAGTTTTCTTTTTCAAAAAATCAGATATTTAGTAGCCTCTCTTAGATAACCACTTCCAGTTTTTATCATCCTCATGGTTAAAAAAATAGCACCTTGCAACCAACTGAAATTTCTCTGCCCTGAATTGCATTTACTTTTTAAACCATAGAATCATTCGTTCACTCAGTCCAATGCATGAATTCCATCTGTAGCTTCCCTGATAGGGAGTCATACAAGCTTTCTTTAAACAAGACATTTCTAGTGACAAAGAACTCCTCTAACTTACAAAGAAACCCATTCCATTGTAAAAATTACTCATTGTTCAAAAGTTCTTTAACTGAAGTAAAATCTATTTCCTTATAGCTTCCTTGCTAATGCTAGTTCCACCTACTGGATGATGCTGAATAAATGTACTTTTTCTTCCAGATGACAGCCCTTTTTATATTCAAAGACACCTATCATTCCCTACCTCCCTCCTCTCCCAAAACTTCTCTTTTCCAAGCCAAGCATTTCCAACAGCAAGGTAGCATATAAAAATATCCCTTGGGATCCCACTGCTTTTGAAAACATTTGTGAATGCTAAATATATGTCCTGACAATGCCAAAATTTCCAAAAGTTCCTTTTAGTCTTTTTGTATCAAGGATATCTTGAAAATAGTTAAATCTGGCTAGAATTATGAGACTCCAAAATGATCTTATTCCAGATTTTTAAAAATCTGTATAAAAGAAGAATCATGGGATTTTTTTTTCATCTTTGAAGGGCTATAAAGTAAATTTACTACTGAAAGCATGTTGGATTATTTTACTGAACTTGTCATCTAGCAATTAAAACAAAGATTGCTTTGTTTTAAGGATGCTACAATAAATATAATTTGTAATCATTGTATTTATTATTCATTCAATAAATTTCAATGTTGAGATCAATATTTTGTAGGCTAACTCACTATACTAAGTATGAGAAATATTTAATAATGCAGGTAGAATCCCATTTTAACGAAGCTAACAAGATAACTTTGCTATTACATTAAAATATCATCAAAATAAAAGGAACAGAAAATAGTATATCATTTAACTTTTTCTTTAATTAAGGAAAATTTTTCATATGCATTCTGTTTGTAAGTGGTAATTACTTTGTTCAGTGTGTTTTTGTGGTTACACTAAAATAAAACATTTTGAAAAATATATAAAGTTTTTAAAGAACATTTAAAATTTCACTGGTACTGGTCACTATTCATATAAACACAACAATTAAACAAATTAACTGCTAAGAAGAGATGAGCTTGTAATAATATCTGTTATATAGGACTATCAAATTGGATTCATTGTGTTAACTCTAGAAAATCAATGTTAGTATGGGACTTTGGTTGAGATGTGGAAATAGCCTCATAAGTAGAAGTATACAATCATATTTATTAAAATAGATTTATTAAAATCATATTAATTAAAGCATATAATCACATTTATGAAAAACATATATTTATTTTAAAAGAATTCTACCCATATGTTGTGTTAAGTTGTAAAGTTTGCTTTTCTAAAGAAACTGTTGCTGATAAAATACATGCCTTAAAGAACTTATAAAATAGTATTTGGGAATTCACTGGCACTGTAATTTATAATTTAGAAAATTTTCTTGGTCACTGTTGATATGCTGCTTGATTTTGCTTAATTGTGCTTTTCCTCTTTTTCTGTCTTTTATAAGGGATGGTTCATTAAATAGGGGAGAGGGAGGGATATATTCAGAAATGAGAGTGATATAAAAGAATGTTAAAAATAAGAGAAGTTAAATATATTTTTTTTAAAGTTAGTAACCAAAAAAAGAACTTTCTAGGTGTTTTTATTTTCATTCATAATGGAACTAATATATTGTCTTCACCTATTAGTTTTCCGATCTTTGAAAATCCTTATCCCATGGACATTCATGAATCACCAGTTACCTGCACAGCGTATTTTGCTGACTGTCCTCCGGATTTGATTCTAGTACTCTATTCAATAGGAGTTAAGCATAAAAAGCAAGGATACAGCAATAAGGTAAAAGAGACATATAAGGGACTATTTACTTTTATTTTACTTTTATCCATATTTTATTGCCTTATGTATTTCTTAAAGCCTGTGAAGTAGAGTAGCATTATTAAGAGTTGCAACATGAAGTATTACTTTATTTCTAATGATAATAGCTGATGTATAGAATCTCCCAGGTGGGACTGTTAAGGGCTTCTCAAATGCTTTTCGTGTGTAGTCAAGAAGTGGGAGAGATAGAAAATTTAGAAAATCTGTAACCCCTCATTGAATTGGTATATACATAAAGAGTTACCATACAAAATAATGCATAAAGGCCTAGAATAGGTGTAAACAAAGTACTATGCAAGATTTAAGGAGGAAAAAATCATTATTGACAGGGAATATCAGGGTTAACTTCATGAAATAACTGAAATTTGAAGTGAGTTTTAAGGAATGCAATAGCAGTTCAAAAGATGAGGTTGAGGAGAGGACATCCCAGGCATAGGGAGCAAAAAAAGTCACGGAAGCGGGACATCAGTGTTTGTAGGTCAACAAGCAGGGCAGTTTGGCTGGAGTGTAAAATACATGGAAGGACATAGCATGAAATGAGACTGAAATCAGATGGCAAAATACCTTGAATGTCAAAGTCAAGAGGTTGAAATTTGTTAGATAGGTAGCAGGAAGTCATTGGAAGATGCTGAGTTGAGGGGAGATATGACTAGACTGAGATGACAGAGAGTTCTGCAACAAATATGCAGGCTAGACTCTTGGGTGCCCCTACTGACAATTAGAAAGCCTGGGATTTATGACAATCCATGGATCATCCCTAAAGGTAAGTAGGGTCAACACTGGTCTAGAGTAAGACTCCTGCCAGAATGCATCTTTTGGGACCACTCTCATCCAGACCAACTTGATGACAGAAGCAACTTAAATGACAGAAGCAATTCTGAAATCAGCTGGATACTAGAGTCACAGCCTGGAGTGATTCTAGGACTTGCCATGAGTAATTTTGAGATTAAAAGTATTAAACAGTTTTGGAAGCCTATGAAAAGAATTTATGTCAGGTACTCTCAAAGAGATAAAGAGACAAGGTTTATATTGGCAGCATTAATGTAAGCCACTCTATCAAATGCTTTTCTTTCAGTAGTTTCTCTAGTACTCTAAGAGTCTGCCATATGGAGAAATAATAATCTCAGGGGGGAATGTCCCCATAAAAAAAGCTTATTCGCTAGTGCTAATGATTTCTCAATTGTCAAATCTAATGGTCTTTTCTTAATCCTTATCTAGCTTGTTATCTTTTTTGGCTTTTAACACTATCTTTTCATCCTGTATACTTTTTTCTCTCTTGGCCTTCCTCCTACTATCTTGACTATTCCTTCTTAATTCCTTTTGCTGCCTCTTCATGTATGTCATGCCTACTAACAGTGGCCATCCCCCAAGGCTCTGTTCTGTGCCCTCTTCCCTTTTTGCTCCAGATGGTCTCATTTGGTAAGTTCATCAGATCCCATGGCTTTCACTGTCATCTCTCTCTAATGATTGCCAGGCGTTTCCAGCCCTCTCTCTTGAACTCTAGTCTCACATCACCAACTATTTCTTAGACATCTTGAAGACATCAAATGTAATGTTTCCAAAATAGAACTCCTTATCTTTCTCCCCATATCCTCCTATGCAACTTCTGAATTTTCCTCTTCCTGTCTGAGGCACCACCATCTTTCTAATCATCCAGGCTCACAAGTTTGGTATTATCCTCAATTCCTCACTCACATGCACCCAAAATATCCAATCTGTTGTTAAATCTTGCTGGTTCTATTCTTACCATATCTCTCATTCAAATGTGCCTATGTCCTTTTCTCCCCATTTGGAGTCAACTCTGTAGTTGAGACATTCATCACCTCTCACCTCGATTATTTAATAAACTTCCTAATTGTTCTCCTATCCTCAAGTCTCTGTCCACTCCAACCTGTTGCCAAAGTGATTTTCCGAAAGTGTGAGTCTGGCAATGCCATCCCTCTCCCTTCTCAATAAACCCTAGTGCTGCACCCTATTACCTCCAAGATAACATACAAAATTTTTTTCTTTCACATTTAAATCGCTTTATGACCTAGCCCCTTTTGCCAGTCTTCTTACACTTTTACTCCTCTCCACCAATTCTGTGATTCAGTTACTCTGGTCTACTTGCTGTTTCTTGCAAGGTCTTCCCTCTGTCTTCATGTCTCATCTTTTCTAACCTCTCTGCAGCTTTCAACACTGGCAATCACCCCCTTATTTATATTCTCTTCTCTCTAGGTTTTCATAGCATTACTGTCTCCTAATTCTCCTCCTACATATCTGATTGCTCCTCAGTCTCCTTTGCTAAATCTTTGTGCATGTTGTGCATACTAATCATGGGTGTCCCCCATGACTCTGTCCTGGGTCCTCTTCTCCTCAGCCCATGTGCTGTTTCACTTAGTGATGTCATAAGAATTCCATGGACTGCATTGTCCTCTCTTTGCTAACAATTCTCAAATCTACTTATCCAGACCCAGCCACTTGACTGACCTCAAGTCTCACCTCCCCAGCTCCTAACAGATATCTTGAACTGGGTGTCCCTTAGACATCTTTACCCCAGCATGTCAAAAACTGAGCTTTCTTTCCTCCAAAACCTTCCCCTCTTCCTAATATCTATTTTATTGCTGAGGACCCCACCATCCTCCCACGTCACCCAGGCTTACAACCTAGATGTCATCTTCTCCACTTCACTCTTTCTTATCCCTTCCCCGTGTCCAATCTCGTGCCAGGACCTGTTGCTTCTACTTTCCTGTCATCACTCAGATACACTCCCTTCTCTCCTTTGACACCAACAACCCGGCATTACTTCATTCCTGGACTATTGCAATAGTCTATAGGTTGGTCTCTCTTCTACACATCTGTCCCCACCAGGCCATCCTCTACTTAGTCATCAAAGTGATCTTCCTAAAGCTTAGGTCTGGCCATGTTACCCCACCCCACCCCTTCTTTCAAAAAATTCCAGTGAGACTCTATATCCTCCAGGACCAAACATAAAATCCTCTTTTTGGCATTCAAAACCATTCATAACCTTCCCCCTCTTTCCAGTCTTCTTTCGCTTTATCCCTTCCTCACCTTCCCCTTCTCCCTGCCCCAGTTAAGTAGCACAATGGATAGAGTGCTAGCCCTGGAGTCAGGGAGCCCTGAGGGCCTCAGACACTTAATCTCTTTGCCTCAGTTTCCTCACCTGTAAAATGAGGGTAGCACCTACCTCCCAGGATCAAATGAAATAATAATTGTAAAGTCTGTACCATGGTGCCTGGCACCCAGTAAGCACTATAGAAATATTAGCTATTTATTATTCTTGTTGTCATCGTTATCATTATGTGATCCAGGGATACTGGCCTTCCTGCTGTTCCTCCAACAAGGTGTCCCATCTCCAGACACAGGGCATTGTTCTTAGCTGTCCCCCATGCCTGGAATGCCCTTCCTCCTCCTTGTCTCTCCCTCTTGGCTTTCTTCAAATCCTGGCTAAAATCCCACCTCGTGGGAAACCTTTTGTGATGTCCTTAATTCTAGGGCCTTCCCTCTGTTGATTATTTCCGATTCATCCTGTTGTCTGTGAGTACCTGGCCTTTCTTTGTCTGCCCAGCACTTAACACAGCACCTGGTACATAGAAGGCTCCCCCATTGGCCTCCCCATTTCTGCCTCTTAGTTTCCCTGGCTTCTTTCAAGATTCAGCTCACATTCCATCTTCTATAGGAGGCCTTTCCCAGTAGCCTCCAGCCATAATCCTCAATGGCTACCTTTGACCTTCCATGTCTCTGTCCTGTATGTGCCTGTGATTATCCGTATTGTCTTCCTTGCACCCCCAGTGCTCAGCACAGTGACTGGCCCATAGACAGTAAGTGAGTGCATTATACTCCCTTGTTGGCTTGCAGGCTGACTACCTACCTGCTAAGGAGTTTTTCTCTGGTATATTTTCAGCTCATGCTACAGATAAGGGTAGGCAATTTGGTTTTTAAAGACTTCTTTACTGTACAAAATATAAATATATGTGTATGTATATGGTTTATTTTGTGCCTTTCCTGAATCATATTGTTCAGATATAAGCAGCAAATCCAGGTTTTTTGCAGTCTCTTCACTGTAGAACAAACAGGGCAAGCAGGAGAAACAGAAAAGGTATCTGCTCTACTTCTCTAGAAACGTAATGCCACCAAAGGAAGAGGCACGGAGAAGTCCTGACCTCCAAACACTCCCTAGTTTAAGTACTGCCCAGATTCAAATTCCCTACCTGCACATCAGATCAGATGCTAACAAGTACCTTTTCCAGGGTCAAGTCTATAGTTTGGGGGGGGACAGGGAGGGAGAGAGACCATCCAGTACACCAAACTTGCTGAAACATTAAGTAATTTGAATTATGATCATTTGTGATGTCATTAATGAGAAGCTGCCTTTCCTTTCAATGATTACTCAAAGCTGGCCTCCTCTGTAAACATTTCCTGTTAGCCTTCTGCACATATACTCCATTCCAAACAAGCTGCACTACTTCATGAACTTGGTGCCTTATCTCCCACTTCTCTTCATTCATGTACAGGCCAGCCCCCATGCCTAACTGTATTTCTTCCTTATCTCCAACTGCCAAAATACTTCTCATCATTCAGAGATGAGATATTACCTTCTCTATGGAGCCTAATCTCCCCAAGCCAAAAGTGTTCCCTTCCTCTTCAGATTTTCATAGAGCATTTTGGTTTTCCCCTTTGCTCTCATCACATTATACCTTAATTAATTTGTGCCATTTCCTGGCCTCTCTGAAGGGAATTGGAGTGTATACTGTACCACCTACCACCCTTTATCAGGTAAGACCACCTCTATTAAATCAAATTATCAAAGTCATTAATTTAGATGTAAAAGTCCTTAATCTCTGCAATAAGCAAAATGCTTCCATCCGTTGGATGATGAGATGCTGCTACCCAGGAAGTATATTGGGATTGTCTGAAGAGTTGGCCATACCTTCTCTTCTCTTCTCTATTCTGCCCCAGCCCCCTGCATTATCCCTTCCATATTCCCTGTCAGCAGAGAAATCTTATTTCCCCTCCTTTATGAAAATCAAGGACATCTGTCAGGATCTCCCTCTTTTCCTCGATTCCATGTCTCCATATCAGACTTGTATTCTCTTACTATTGGTGCTAGTTTTGGACAATGAGGTAGCCATTATCCTTTCCAAGGTCAATCCCTTTGCTTGTACCCTTGAACCTATACCTTCCCAAATCCCTTTGCAACTTGTCCTCTTTGCTTTCTTTTTCTAAAATATAGTCTCTCATTTCTGCCATCTTCTTGTCTTTTGTCTATAAACACAGCTGTCCCTCATCCATAAAAAAGCAAACAAGCAAAAATTTTCATTTAAGCCCCTCAAACTACTGTCTTATCTCTCTTTTACAAGCAAACTGGAAAAAGCCATATTTGATTCCAGCCACTCATCCATCTACTTTTCATCCCCTTGTAATCTGGCTCTCCTTCTACCTATCAGACTTCTCCTTCTGAGTGTATTTTTCTGGATTCTCATTCAGATGCTGCCCTCTAAATATATATGCCCCTCTGGGTTTGGTCTTGGGCTGTCTTCTCAACAGCATCTATAGATTTAATTACCATCTCTATGCTAACAATCCTCCAATCTACCTCTCCTGAACTATGTCTCTCAGAACTAAACATTTAAGTAGGTTAGAGAGCAGAGGAGCTATCACCTTTTTCCTGAAAGTTATGCCTTACTACTTTCATTTGCATTCACTATTTTGGCTGCCACTTCTTTGAGTTTGGAGTCCACTAAAACGGATATTTGCCTCCCCCATCTTGTGTTTGTGAAATTGATATTTTAAACTCAAGTGTAAGATTTACAAGTATCCCTATTGAGTCCCATCTTCTTACATTCAGCATTAGCTTTAGTCTTTTAGGATCTTCCTGGATCCTGCCTCTTTCATCCAGTGTGATAACCATATGTATTAGTTTTGTGTCATCTGAAAAATTTTGTAAGGATATCATCTGTTCCTTTATCCAATACAATAATCCAGTACAATCCAAAATGTTAAACAGTACAGAACCAAGCACACAAATCCCCGGGACACTCCACTGGAGTCTTCTTGAGAAAGTTGGCATTGAACCATTGTTGCCACTCTTAAGTTCTGGCATTTAATCGGTTCTAAATCCATCTAACTGTACTTTCAGCTAGTCCTTGCCTCTCTGTCTTTCCTTTAAAAATACTAAGAGGTACTTTGGAGGTAAACTATAGCCACAGCATTCTCCCAAGCTACCAGGGAAAGATTACCTAACTCTATGCAATCACCTCTTCCCTTGCTAGATGTTCACTAGCCATCTCTTTAATGATCCATTTTAGACATTTCCCAGAAGACAAAGTCAAGCTCATGCAGAATCTATACTTTTCCCTTCTTTTGAAAATCAGGGCAACATTTGCCCTTCTCTAGTTATGTGATACTTCTTTTCTCCATGATCTTTAAATACCACTAACAATAGCTTAGCTATCACATTTAAATTGAGGGTATCTAGGGTTCTTACTAGCTTCTTACCTATCTTGAATCTAAGCTTGTTAGCCATTTGTTATTAGGTTCTCCTTTAATTGTCCAAAAGACACTCTTCCTGGCAGACAAGATAGAAGGAAAATTATAAGTGAGTAGCTCCCCATCCTTTCTTTGGTTAATTATCTTAATTTCATCTACCCTGAGCAGTGGTTTTATGCATTCTTTGATCCTCTTCCTTTCCCCAGTATAGCTTAAAATCAAAACAGGAACACCCTTTTTTGTTGATCTTAGCTTTCCTCATAGCCCCAGCTCAGTTTTAGCCTTAGCACTTGTGATAATATTCTTACAGTACCATTCATGCTACCTTAACCATCCTGTCTCCTGCCCTTGCTTCCATCTTCAGTACATATATTTAAAAAATCTAAGTTGGGTTGGGGAGTTCCTTGTGCATCCACATAAGTCTCTTCAAACAAGTACATTTTTTTCTCCCCATCAGACTTATTTCTGGTTTTGTTTTGCTTTTTTTTTAAGAAATGATATTGATAAGAAAAACCCTAAATTTTACGGGAAATGTAATTATGGGTTTGGTGGTATTTGTTCTAGAAAGTAATTAAAATTTTGTAGCTATTTACTTCTATGTGCATATTTAAATAAGTTTTTTAAAATAAATAATGGGTGATTTAAAAAAATGTTTTAATGTATTCAGACTTCAAAATTAATGCTCTCATGTATGATTATTCTCTTTAGGAGTGGCCAGTCAGTGGAGGCACCTGGAACATTGGGGCACAAACATATCCAGAAATTATTATTACAGGGTAAGTAAGTAGAAGATCATTGGTGAATTAATCAAGAATTTATTAACTGTCTACTATGTGTCTAGATTTGTGCTAGTTGTTGGAGAATACAAGAGAAGCAAAAGACCACAGTCCTTACCATTAGAGAGCTTATGATCACATTGGCAATAAAGGACAAAGTCACATCAGAGGATTTTTAAGGCAAGCTGATGTCTTCTTTCTTTCCAACTCACCAAGTTATTTCTCTTTGAAGAAAGGAACCTGAACCAAGCTCAGGTGACACAATTTAGATAAGTAATACTCAACCAGAGATAATCTCATAGCTTTCATAATTGATTGCTTCTATATCCCATTAGATGGAGATACTAGAATAGCCAAGTCCTGATCTCTGGGTCAAATGCCCATGAGTATCTGCACATGCACACATGCACACACACATACATACACATACACACAATTTGTGTATACACAAATATGTATAGAATATCTATATCTATTATATATGTATATACTACATAGAGGAAGAGAAGTGAGAGACATTACCTCCTTCTTCCCTGCCCCCCCATTCAGGATAATCATTATTATAGGAATGTGGTTCTAGTACATCCAATATATTCTCTACCAGTACACAAAGAATCATAAAGCTAGAGGACAGACTATTAAAGTGGACAGCAGGAGAAGCTCCCACCCCACCCCAAAACACAAAGGGCAGATCTCTCTGTAGAAAAGATTGCCTTTAGGATCAACCCCTTTCTTTCACAAATCACAAAGCCCCTAGATGCCTTTGAAGATTCCCATTCTTCCCTCATAGTGTTTCCTTGCAGAACTGAGGTCAGCTGCTGCCATCTACTGGAGTTATCTTCTGCTGTTGGCGTTCCTTCTTTCTCAAAGGGGGAATTATCACTCTTTTATTAAACTCTCCATATCTGGGGCCAGTTGGAACATTTTAGCTCTTTTCTTAGGCGCGAAGCTATCCCCAGGTGGCACAGAAAACAACCTCTTAGCTCACAATCTTTTCCCCCAGTAATCTTGTTCCCCTTATTGGGAATTATCTGTGTCTTCTTGATATTTAGGATGGAGCAAGTAAATTCTTTTCATCTCTCATTGTTCCTCTGGTATCTAGCATGAGGTCAATGCATATTACTTCAAAGCTTTGAAAAGTACATATATATACACACGTATATGCACATACATATATATGTGTATATTTATAGATATATGTACACATACATAATTATCGGCATAAAGATGATTAGATCCATGAGATCAGATAGTACCAAAGAAGAAACCATAAACATAAAAGAGAAGAAGTCCTTTGCCACATCCTTGAGGGGACCACTCATTCTTAAAGGGAAGAAGATATGTGATGACTCAGCAAAAGGAAATTGAAACAAGTGATCAGACAAGAAGGAACCGATCTGGAGAGAGCTGTGCTTCTCATACAGCATAGTCCTGAGGACTTTCACCATCCTACTTGTCCTCTTTAGGACAGTTTCTTGTTTATCAATGGCTAATATTCCATAGCTAGTCTTTCGTGAGCATAAAAAGGGGGACTGTCACCTCCCTTCTTCTATGTGCTGTGCCTCTCTTAATGCAGACTAAAATCATTTTTTAGCCGCCATATTTCATTCATAATTCCTAAGACACAAATCTGACTGTCATTCTGTTGTTTAAAAATCTATCACCTCTAGAAGTAATTCTCCTCAGCCCGGTGCTTAAACAAACTCCTCCATCTGTCATTTTAAAAATTCACCCACCTTGTCCCTACCTTTTTTTTTAAGAATCTCACTTCTTTATTGATGTACACAGAGATTAAAATTTCTGATTCCCACACAAATAACAAAAATAAAAATAAAGACATTGTTCATTTTCGCATCTACTTTTTGCATAAAGAGAATTGATTATTGGAGAAAACCATCCAAAATATGGTCTAGAATGTTAAATGTTATGTCCATCTTGCCTGTAAAAGACCCCAGGGTATTCTATCGACTGGATTTAATATCCCTCCCCTGTATTTACTCTCTATATTCTAGCCAGATTGCCCTATTGGCTATTGCATAAACTTGACCTTTTATCTCTCCTCTCTTATGCCTTTGCAGAGACTATCCCCCATTCCTGAAATTCACTCCCTCCTCCATTTTTTCTTGCCTCAGATGAAATGTCATCTACTATGTAAAGCCCTTCTGGCTCACCTGGATTGTTAGTTCTCACTATTTGATCAAATTATCCTATCTGTGTGTAGTAAACTCTCTGAAGGCAAGAATGGCATTCTTTTTATCTTTGTATATGTACATAGAATAGAGCCTTGTAACTGATGGAAGTTTAACAAATGTTATTGAGCCTGCACTCCATTATAAGCTCTGGTCTTTGTGAGATGATGAACTCCTGTCTAGCCATACCTTTCCCCAAATTTCAACAACCAGGCTGGAAAAAATACTGAGCTGGAAGTCAGGAGACATAAGTTCTAGTCCCTGCTCTGATACTAATTTTAGACTTATATTTCCCACTTTGTAAAAATGAAGTAGTTGGAAAGATGGTCTCAAAGAGCACTTTTCATTCTAACTCAAGAGATTTGGGTTCCATTTTACTTTATCTCATCTCAGCCTCAATTTCAGTACAGTTTTATAAGGCTTCCTCTGTGACCTTGGGCAAATCACTTAATCTCTCTTAGGTCTCCTTTTCTTCCTCTGTAAAATGTAATTATGCTAGATGACCATTAAGGCCCTTCTCTGCTCTAGCATTATACTCTGATGGGTTTTTGTTTCTTTTGGAGAGAGGTGACTTCAAGTCTTCTTTCAACCCTCTCCTCAAAGCATCTCTTTGTATAAGGGTTAACAAACCACCATCCCCTTTTCCCAGTAACCCATCCTGATAACAAATCTTTTTTCCATGCCAAATGTGAAAAATCAGTGTCCTAAGTTATTGAGAATTACTAGTTAAACTAAGAAGCTATCAGTTGGCCTGCTTCCTTGGGGAGAGAGAAGTTGGTCAGCCTTCCCACTAGCAGGAATGTGGTATCCTGTGCTCTCTGTCCATGGGTCTGGTACACTGAAGATGATGTCTCTCCTATGGGCCAAGACTCCCCACCCCCCAATTAAGATTGCTTTCTGTGCTTATTTTGGCCTGGTTGACATCTCTGATCCTTGCATCTGGGCAAGCATCTATCCAGACTTTATGTTTTCCCTAATAAATTTCATCATATTATTTAGACTAGATAATTTCTAAAGTACCACCCTAGGCCTGCTGTTCTAGCCTATATAGATCTTTTTGGCTCCTTGGCTTTATTGTTCAGAGTATTAATTATCTCTCCTGCCTTTGTATCATCTGCATATTTGATAAACATATCACCTATACCTTTTTCCAAGTCATTTTTAAGAATTTTTAAAATGTACAAAACCAACTACAAATCCCTGGAACTTTCCATTAGAGCCTCCCTGCCTCTTCATGTTAAAATCTAGGTAAATCTGCATTCTCCATACCAAACTCTAAGTACCTTTGGGTTATTTGACAGTTCCCATTGTATTTCAAGCATTAGGTTATGATTCACACTCAGACTTGGCTTGCCTGCTTAAAGTCTTGCCTCAATAAAAGCAAAAGACTTCTCTGGTCTCTTTAAAAAAAGATGCTCATTTTTAGAAATTGGAGCTTATGAAAACCATCAGCTCATAAAGTCTTATTTTTCCAAGGATATAAATGCAATTACCCTTTGCTGTTCATTCCTGACATTTGGAGACATATTCATGTAAATTTGACCTTCTCAATATTTTTATTTTTTAGAATAATGTTAATTGCATTATTGAGAGGTAATATAGGACAGTAGACAGAGTACTGGCAGTGGAATCAGGAAGACCTAGGGGCTAGCTCCCCTCATGCTGGTCATCAGCTCCCTGGAGTTGATTTCAATCTTGGTGCTTTCTTTGAACCATCATTCCTCACTTGCCCAGATTGCTATCATGTTGAGTTACATCCTTAACACAAACACTGCCTTGCTGTTATTATATAGAAAAAGCACAGGACTGTCAGAGGATCAACATTTGGGATTTGGTTCTACTATGTACCATTCTCGTGACCATGACAAAATAGTTTTACCTCTCTGGATCTTTGTTTCTTCATCTAAAACACTGAAGATATTTACACATAAATCACATAGAATGGTTGTGAGTTTAAATGATGCAATGCAGAAAAATGCTTTGTAAATCTCAAAGCATGATATAAATGTGTGTCAAAATTCAAATTGTCAAGCATCTACTTAACAACTACAGCATGCAAGATATCGTTGGCGACCTTGATCACGACAGAGAACTGTCAATTTCTTAGGTGCTTTTGGAACCCAAAAGAAAAGAGAATAGGGGAGAAAAACAACCCTGAGATGTAGCAAACTTTTTTTTCATCCTCTAGTTTCAGCAAACTCAAAGTCACAGTCCCATTATTTACCCTGTTTTTTAATTGATTCTTGGAGTAGTAGAAGCCCATGAAAATGTATCCTCTGAAGCTCCAGGTACTTGCTATTCTCTGTTACTCACTTTCTGTATGTTCCACTAGGGTCCATACAGTACTTTTTCACTATTTTCACTAGGTAGGTGAATTGAATATTCCATAGGTGTGGATAAGAATATTTTGTTGTCTTTAGATAAAATGTCCAAAATAATTTTTAGCTAAATTTTAAGCTAGGGTGTAAGGAATTCCTAATTCTCTGTCAAGCCTGTTTCCAAGATGTGTATGAGATTTTTTTTTCATCCTCTAGTTGCCATCTCCATCCCTGATATCTGCCCATTGTCAGCCATAAACCTCATATCTCTTTGTTTCACTTTATGTTTCATGTTCCTATACTACTAGACTGTTAGGATATCTAAAAAATCCTGTTTTGCCCAGCTCAGTACTATTATACATCCAGATCTACATAAAAATTTATTTTTAGCCTTTATCACCTGAATTTTGATTGTTTAGCAATCCATTTTCCACAAATAACAGCATTACTTTCAATCTTATCATGCCTTATAATGTTTTTTCAACTGAAGTTGTTTTTAAGTAACCAGTATAGTCAATTAACATTTCAAATAGCATGAAAATCTTTTTTTATAAATTGTCTTGAGTTTATTCCAGATACTGTTTAAGTACTATAATGACCAAAAGTTTGCATCAGTTCACTTGATATATTTTATACTAAGCATCAAGACAATTTTGAAAAAAGTGCTAAAATACTATTATTGTATCATATCATTCTCATTGCTCACTTAACCATTTATTTCAATAAATGGTAACAAATGAACACTAATCATGTGATAAGACATTTCTTTTACTTTCAGATTAAGGGATGTATCTATGTATTTGTCTTTACTATGGATCAAAGCCCATTGCAGCTAACAAAAATTTTCCTATAGTAAATTTAAAGAACTTTACTAATTCTTTGTGTCTATTGAAGTGTATTATACTTCAATATATATAGTTTAAAATAAGTAGGATATTAGGGATGGATGAACTTCAAGAAGACTGAAAGGGAATGCTAAAAAAGAATATTTTTTAGATTTATTAATTTGTTTGGTTTTGCCTTGTTAAAGTCAAATGGCATATGGAAGGATTTTGTTCTTTTTTCCTATGTTCATTTGATCATTTGTGTTGATGGTTATAAATGTTTTAAGTTTATAATAGAAAAAAATTAGAAAATAAATGAACTCTTGAAAAGACTTCTGTGAACTAATGGCAGGTGAAGGGAGAAGAATGTGGACAATTTACTTAATAACAACAACATTAGAGATACAAACAACTTTAAAAATATAGGAACTCAAGGGGTACATAGGTGGCTCAGTGGATAGAGCACCAACCCTGGAGTCAGGAAGACCTGAATTAAAATCTGGTCTCAGACAATCACTAGCTGTGTGACCCTAGGCAAGTCACTTAACTCTGACACCCCCCCCCAAAAAAAAAGATATTATAACTCTGATCAACACAGTGACCAATCATGATTCTGGAAGGTGGAAAGAGACATTTTATTTTGGGACGTGGCCAAAATGAGAATTTTTTCTGCTTAGCTGTATATGTTTGTAACAGAAGTTTTACTTTTCTTTATTTATCAACAAGGGAAAGAAAATGGTGGGAGGAAGAGAAAGTAAATTTTGGTTTATTGGAAAAATGTAATTTAATTTTACAAATAAAGTAAAGAAAATAAGTGAGTTATAGTTTGGAACTTGGACTTTTTTGCTCTAAAGATATTGTCATTATAATGGTATTTATGTAACAGCATCTGATCAATAATACTCAGATTTTTGGATTTTCACCAATGATTAGGCATTTTAATTTCATCATGTTTTGATTGATGTTTAATTTCTCTCTCTAGTCATGCAGATGGATCAATAAAGTTTTGGGATGCTTCTGCAAGTAAGTTTTAAACTTCTCTTTTCTAGCATAAAAATTAGTTATGGAATTAATATTTTATGTACGATTTTACCTTGTATTGCATGGATTTTTTTTGCTACACTTTCTAGGATTCAATACATTATGGAAATTGATTCAACTTAATATTTTTGAAAGTGCTATGTATTTTCATTTTTATGTACAAAGGGCGTGTTGAATTGTCATCTTATCTCTACCACCTTCCTCATTTCTATCCAAGCTTAAAAAAATTTTTTTTTCAGTTTTCTCTTCTTCCAGATAAATTGAACTAAATCAACAAATAAATTGTAATCAACAGATATTTGTTGCATTCATCTTCAACAAGCATTCACTAACTATGTGCTCTGCATAAGACATTGTGTACCCTGCAAAGCAATAATGATTTTTAAAAATCAGATCCATGAGTTTGTTGATATAGGGAGATCTCAAGAAGGAAGCTTTCTCTGTTGACGCAGAACAGCAACTCTCATTCCACCTTTTTTTTCTCTTTGCTACCTGACTGTTCCAAGGGGCACATTTTTGTTTCTCTGACTCTCAACTTTTCTACTTCTTTTGAAACCCATTTCTTTATTGAATCTTCATCTAGCCCTTGGAAATTTTCCTTATGTTCTTATGCTTAACTTTTAAAACCTTTTTTAAACTTGTTTCATGGCAACCCATGTGGTTATAATAGCAATCTGTCTAAATATTTTCACCATCTACAACTGCTAGACAGACATAAGTTGTACTTCTAATCATAATGAATTGACCACTTTCAAGATTTTTGTGAAATTAATCAGTACCTACAAGTGGCAACTTCAAAGGAATGAAAATTAAGGAGTAAGTTGTGGGTCGTCATAGTTTCTTTCAAGGAGAAATTACATTGGCACTGTGTACAAAGGGCATACTGAATTGTACTTGTGATTGGCACTGTGGGCACTGTGATTGGATAAAGGAGATTGGAGCAGCTGTAGGAAGCTTTTGACAACCAAGTAAAGGTGTTTGAATTTGATAAAACAAGTACATTCTTGAATGAGGGAATAACAAGAAAATTGTTTTTCAGGAATTCTACTTTAACTACTATGTTTAAGATGAATTAGATCAGACTAAACATCAAATGTCTGCTGTAGTTGTCAAGCCCTGAGTAGTATAGTATTCTGATGACTTTCAACATGGCGTAGAAAAGATGGATCCAAGAGATTCTGCGGATAGGATTCTTAGGATTCTTTCCTAATTAATAGGACTTGGTGATGGATTGGATGTAAGAATCAAAGGAGTTAACAGTAACTCCAGGGTTTCAAGCTTGTTGAACCAGGAAGATTGTCTACCACATATCATGTGGTTCTTGATTATCTCATAATGCAGCGCTCTTGATAAGTTATTGTCAAAAGATCACAATGAGAAAAATTGAATCCTTTATACCAAGATTTATTGCAAAGCATGTGGAGGTAAAGATTCAGTTTCTTTTATAAGAAAATAAAAATTTAATCAAAATATAATTATATTTGGTGACATGCAAGAAAAATTGGGTCTAGGGTAGAATGGCAAAAATATATCTCTGAAGGTATGATTCAGGTATAAGGAATGAGAGAGGTCAAAGGTTTGTGGAACACACCAAAATCTCATGCCTATGTGTCATGAATACTTATTTTGGAGAAAAGAATTGGGAGGTAGTAGATATGGCAGGTGCCAAATAATGTCATGCAAAAAACATGAAATGTTGAAGCTGGTGAGGAGTCATTCCTCAGGGCAGCTCAGAAAAATAATGACACCAAAGGCTTGGAAAAATATCAAATCTAAGTATTACTAAAAAAAAAAAGAAATAAAGGAAAAAAAGAAATACAACAAAAGAATTTCAATACTGATTGAATTATATGCCTACTTTCTCATCTATACAATTCTTTTCTTTTTTTGGAGGGTGGGAGGCAGGGCAGTGGGGGGTTAAGAGACTTGCCCAAGCTAATAAGTGTATCAAGTGTCTGAGGCTAGATTTGAACTCAGATCCTCCTTACTTCAGGTCCCGTCCTCTATTCACTGTGACACCTAGCTGCCCCTATACAATTCTTTTGAGAATTATTTATGTATTCATTGAGGATATCCTTGATTTGGGGTATTAGAATTGACTAGGCATACTCTTAAAATTGATATTTCATAGTAGACTGCCTCTTTACAATCATATAATTATCTGAAATGTGGAAAGAATGTAAGATTCCACTGTGTTTATTGTTAAATATTTTTAAAAGCACTAAGATATAGCCCCTGAATATACCAAGACTATACCAGATACCTTAAAAAGAGAGTTAACTGGGGCGGCCAGGTAGCACAGCGAGTAAGAGCACCGGCTCCAGTGTTGAGAAGACCTGGAGATCGAATCCCGGGCTCAAACACTTAGCACCCACCCAGAAACACCTGGCTGTGTAACCTTGAGCAAGTTACTTAACCCCAATTGCTTAGGGACGGCCAGGTGGCTCATCGAGTGAGAACACCGGCTCCAGTGTTGGGACGACCTGGAGATCGAATCCTGGGCTCAGACACTCAGCACCACACCCAGAAATAACTGGCCGTGTAACCTTGAGCAAGTTACTTAAACCTGATTGCTTAAAAAAAAAAGAGAGTTAACTTTGCTCAGGTATCCTCTGATCATTATTATTCTCAAAGGACGAAAAAACAGTGAAATATGTGCCATTGTCATGAAGGAGATCTGGCATGAGAATCCATGTGAAAGAGAGACTCCTTCTAGCTAGTGGGGTCTTTTGGTTATTCTTGAAGAAGATCATGTGCTTTATAGGGAAGAGGCAGGAGGTTACTCAGTTGTGATGTAACAGGTATGGGATGCTTGTTAGGAAGCTTTCATAAAGCATAGATATTTTTAGCCAAATATTGTTGTGGAGGTTTCAGAAAAGGGGCAGAATGGGAAGAAAGCAGGTTTAGAGCAGATGAGTTCAGTGACCTGCCCAAGGTCACATAGCTAGTAAATGGTAAAGCCAGTATTTGAATTTGGGTCTTCTGATTCTCAGTCCTGTGCTCTATCAAGCTGTAGCTCATTCTCCTACAGTGGCTTCCAGGTGCTCTGGGCCCACCTCACAGTCATAAAAATGCCCCAGCTAACTAATATTGCTGTCAAACTACATTATGTTGTGCGGTCCTCAATGTTACAGAAAAAACTGATGAGGAAGCTGGTGTCTTCTAAAGGATAATTTGATGATATGTTCTTTAGTGTTTTCCTTAAGCCCAAAATTAAAGAGTAGGGTAAGAAAAATAATTAACTATCAATGGTTTTCCAGAGTGCCCACGTGCTTCATTGATAGTGTTCCTTCCAAAGGACAGAAGCAAAGTGTTTTCAACTAACATAAAATCATGGAGGGTAATTTGTGCTAAGTCATATGCCATGGAACCTTTACTAAATGATGATAAGGCTATTAAAATCATTCATTTTTAAGCATGTTGAAAGTGACTATCTTAAGTACAGGTCTTAAGTTGTGCTTCAATATTTTGCAGTAACTCTACAGATGCTGTACAAGTTAAAAACATCAAAAGTATTTGAAAAACAGAAGATAGGAGATGGAAAACAAACATCTGAAATTGTAGAGGAGGACCCTTATGCTGTCCAGATGATTTATTGGTGTCCTGAAAGCAGAATATTCTGTGTAGCAGGAGTTTCTGCATATGTCATTGTTTACAAATTCAGCAGGCATGAAATTACTACTGAAATAGTGGTAAGTCATTAAGAATGAAACTTCTACAGTTACAATGATTAAAGAAACTAAATGCAATAGACTATATCATATTTTAAGCTGGTGTTTGGTGTAATTTTAAGACAGTAGCATTTTATTATTAGTTTTGCTCAGTAAATGCTGAATTTGTTCAAAAAAGCGTAATATAAAGATCATTAAATCTGGAGTAACACTAATAGTAGTTAACACTTATATAGCATTTTAAATTTTGAAAAGCACTATATAAATATTATTACATTTTTTCCTCAAAAAATCCCTGGAAGGTAGGTGTTATTATTATTCCATTTTACAGTTGAGGAAATTGAGGTAGCCATTAAGTGACTGGTCTAGTGTTATAGAGCTAGCAAGAGTCTGAGGCTGGATTTGAACTCAGGGTTTCCTGGATTCAAATACCAACTATGCAACTACTAGTAACTGAGGACAAGTCATAACCTCTCTGGGTCTCAGTCTCCTTATATGCAAAATTAACATATATTCTTTGCTTATCACATCAATTAGTCTGACCTAAGATCATGAAAAGCTCACTACATCTTAGTTAAGGATTACTGAATGACATAGTTGCAATTTGATTATTTTTAGGGGAATTATTCTAATAGCAAGTTTCCATTTTCCACAAATCCTGTATTGAAAGTGGCAATTTTGCATGCTACTTTTGAAAGTATTCTAAACTGTTAACTTTTGGAATAAAAATGCAAATAAAGTTCTGTAGAAGTAAAAAGCATTTTTAAATTGTTGATAGATTGAAATTATCCATTTGATAAGCTATATACTTGATATGGGTTATTACTCAGCTAAATTACATTGACTTCCCAAATGCTGAATCTTGAATATATTCTACTAAATATAGGATTTGTTACCAACAATATCAAATATAACTGAATTAAAATGTTTTTAAATAAGATTTTTTTCTTAAATTATAACATATGTTTATTTACTTAAGTCATTAGAGGTACGACTTCAGTATGATGTTGAAGATATCATTACTCCTGAACCAGAAACAATTCCTCCGTTTCCAGATCCTTCTTCCCAGCTTCCTTCTTCGAAGAGTCTTTCGGGGAGTACCAGCACTGTAGCAAGTGAAGGAGTGACAAAGGACAGTATCCCTTGCCTCAGGTAAGACTTTTTTTGAAGTTTTAAAATATTATATAATATTTATAACAAAATTCTTTGAGATTTGGCAATAATCACACTATATATTGAGCTGCGTTATAGTTATCATACTTCATGGCAATAAAGCATAAATGGTGATTCAGCAGCTAGTAGGGAGTACAGTACGTGGTACAGTAGATAGAACTCTGGGCCTGAAGTCAGGAAGAGTCATCTTCCTGAGTTCAACCATGGCCTCAGATTTTTACTATGTGTGTGATGGTGGGCATGTCACTTAACTCTATTTGCCTCAGTTCCTCATCTGTAAAATGAGCTGGTGAAAGACATGACAAATCACTGCAGTATCTTTGCCAAGAAAACCCCAAATGGGGTCTTGAAGAGTTAGATATGACTAAAACAACTGGACAACAACAACAATTGATGTAACATGCTGTTACTTTAGCTATGCTTTTGTGAATTCTCCTAGAGAACAAAGAGAAAAATATGGCAGACTTGGGAAATTGTTCTGAACTCCTTCTGGAGAAGCAATCTGGTCTTCCTACTTCTCAATTAGAATGCACTCATACACATTTAGAGGTGTTTTTCAGGAACCAATTTTGCTTTATTTTTTGAAGGGGGAAGGCAGGGCAATTGGAGTTGTGACTTGCCCAAGGTCACACGGCTAGTAAGTGTTAAGTGTCTGAGGCCGGATTTGAACTCAGGTCCTCTTGACTCCAGGACTGGTGCTCTATTCACTGAGGCACTTAGCCATCCAGGAACCAATTTTAATATCTAGTTCTCTTTAATTCTTGTCTCTGACACCACTATCTCCTCAATCCTCTTCTTACATAAAAAAAATTTTAGGCAGTAAGGCATTACAGATAGGGAATCTATGAGAAAATTCTATAGAAAAAGTTGTTCACACTCTATTATCACATTGCAAGACAATATAGATAATAGATAAATATTTGCAGTTTCAGCTAATGAAGAGAATTAAAATTCTCATTGTGGTAATATATATGAAACACATTACATGTCTAAATCTCACAATCCTTTGTTTTGATGTACCTATTAAACTGATACATCTTTATGCTTTAAATTACTTTGCTCCATTTAATTTATTTCCACTTTAATAATAACATGACGAATAAGAAAGGAAGTGACTATAGTATTGGAGACTTTTCTTAGAAGCACCACTTCATCAGTCATTGAGCATTTATTAAACACTTACTATGTTCCAGGCCCTGTCTTAGCACTGTCAATATTGCACCTGTGCAAATTATCAAAATTAAAGAATTTTAAAGTTTGAAGGGACTTTTCAGGCCATTGAGTCCAACTTTTCACCGAATCAAGGGACATCTCTTCAACAACCATGGCAAGTTGCAGTCTTCCAGTGACAATGAAATCACTGTCTCACACAACAGCTCATTTAAATTTGGGAAACACTTTAGTTAGAAAATTGTTTAAGTTACCCTGAAATAACTGTGTTTGTAACTTTCAGTCATTGATCTGGCTGGCTGCCCACTGGACCACAGATTTGTGAGACCCAGTACCCAGAAACTGGGGAATGACTCAACATGCTGGTGTTCATTAATGTAATGGAATATTACTGTGCCATAAGAAACAACAAATAAGAAAATTTCAGAGAAACATGGAAAGATTTATGAACTGATTCAGAGTAAAATAAGAAGAACCAGGAAAGGAGCATATACAATGCCCACAACAATGTCAAAAGAGAGAACAATAAATTGAAACTAAATGCTATGTAATCATAACCTGGACTAAAAAAGAGAGAGAGATTCCAGAATCGTTCCTCAGTAAAAGTTTTATGAATAATGACAAAAATAAATAAATTGTACAGCAACTAAACTTCTGGTCATAAACATCTCTAAACATAACTCAACTAGACCATGGACAGTTCAGAGCTTAGGATACATCAGAGTTTATGGTCTACTACCATATCCTTCAGAAATGCAGGGTAACCTCCATGCCATGATGTAGAATTTGAATAGGACATCAGTAGAAGAGTTCAGCTACAAGGCTTGTATACATATGTATGTATGTATATATGTGTATAAATATATGCATATATACATACAGAAACATGGTTTTGTGGACTACCCTGGGAACCTACCATTAATTTTCATTTGGAGTTTTTTGTGGAGAAATGTATTCTGATAGTGAGAAATGAATACATACCATGTTTCCCCGATAATAAGACCTATCCTGAAAATAAGCCCTCCCCTTACTGTGTAAGATTCCTCTAAAATAAGCCCTCCCCCGATAATAAGCCCTATTGAGATTGCTACTGTACTGAAGGTGATCCCCTGAGCTACACGCTACATTACGGTACCCTCCGTATGCACCTCCCCCCCGTGAAACGCACGCTGCGCTCCGAGCTGTATCCAATCAGAGCTGCAGCAGTGAGCGCGTCATCCTGTTCTTCCCCAGTGATTTGCTTATTGAATAAAGGTATATTTTTTTGTTCACATTTACCTGTTTATTAAAATTGCTGTCAATGTTCATTAAAATAAGCCCTCCCCTGAAAATAAGCCCTCTTGTGTTTTTCTGTCCAAAAATAAGACAGTGTCTTATTATCGGAGAAACACGGTAGGCACTCTGAACAGCTACAATGAAAAGGGTAAAGGAAAGAATTGAAAAAACTAAGAGAGTAAAGAGGCTGAAGGACTAAAAGAGATATCTGGAGAGAGAGAAGGAATTAGCAAAATGTGAGGAAACTAGGTACTCTTGTGGTGACAAGGGAGATGGTAGACTTAATGGTCACTTCTTAACTCTTCTCCACTCCTTTTCCACCACCACTCCAAGACAGGATTCCTATCAATAAGATTCTAGTCTACAACTTGTAACGTACTGTAGGCATTAGGGGAATATTCCTCATCCCCCATAAGGAAATGAGAAGGTACCAGAAATATATCTCTCATTTTCCTCTTTCTTTCTTTTCCTTTCACTATCCAACCCATAGGGAGAAAGGAATGTGAGAATAGAGTTCTTTCTCTGTACTCTCCTACCCCCAGCCTGTTGTAGCCACGTTTATCAAAAAGAGAACTTAGTGGTTTAGGTAACACTTCTCATTCTCATTTGGCCTGAAGGGAAGCTTTTCCTCTCTCAGTTCAGTCATTTCATATGTCTGAATCATTTTTAGTAAGATGTCTCTAAGTCAACATTTCTGTGTGGGGAAGCACTACTACAATCCAGAGACCCTGCCCTATGGCAGAAAAAAAAGAGGTGATCTAAGGGAGCCTGTCTCATTATCATCCCCCTCAAAATGGCAATAGGAGACTCCCCCAAAAGCAAAACTACCATAAACCCTTAAAAGAATTTTTTTTAATCAATTCAAGGAAATGAGAAAACAAAAATGCTAGCATATAATGAAAAAAATATTTTTAAAAGTGAAGCAAAAACACCAGAAGAACATCAGTTTTTCAGAATACACTAAAAATGGATGATTAACACAATGAATGAGGTTAAAGAAAAAGTTGAAATTAACAAAATTGTAGTGAAATAAAGAAGGAATTAAATGCAAGTAGGATATTTCAGAGAAAAATAATGATGAAACTCAACAGTTTAAAAAAGTCTATGGAAAATATAAATAGTCTACTCAGTGAATAATAGTAGCATTTACAGAAGTGCAGAATACTACACATGGTAGGGGAATCCAAAAAAAGAACCCAGAAAAATGACTTAATTAGAAAATTACTTGAATTTAATGTCATCTAAAGTGACAAATATGAAATATAGAGCAAGGAAATAAAATTAAAGAATTAAAAGCTTTTCTGAAAGTTGTTGGTAAGGAAGGAATCTGGTCATACTTTATTTCAGGAAATTCTTTAGGGAATTTTCTCAAAAATTTTGGGAAAGAAAAAGAAAACAAGATTGAAAATTCAGTGAATTCACAGGACAGCATCAAAAGGGAACCCCAGATGCAACTTACCCAGACAGATGATCAGTATTTTGTAACTGAATAGCTACTGACTATCTCTAAGCAGTCACCAGTAGGGGAATTTAACAGTATTGTTTTTGTTAATAATCAGAAGTTTCATATGGTCTTAAAAGAGAAAAGAAAAGGAGGAAAAATTATTTGGGGCATCAAGAAGAAAAATTAGAGAGAAAAAAAAGTGCAGGATAATGAGGGGAATTATAGGTTGGAAAAACACCAAAGTGACACACCAATCTCAAATACATTGTGAGTTGCTTGAGGGAAGCGACTGATTTTGTCTTTCTTTGTACTCCCAGAATTTAACACAATGCCTGGCACATAGTAGACACTTAATAAATGCTTAATCACTTGCCTAAACTTTAAAAGATATATAGAGTTGGAAAGACTATAGTTAGCAGACAGAGGACAGAAAGGAGTGGGTACCATGGCCAGTATTACTACCATTGAGACAGTGAAAAACAAAATTGGATTCAGCAGCAGAAGGCAGAGGCTGAGCTCTCCAGTGGAAGGGGAGCTAGACTCTGTTTGGGAGCACCTGGTTACCTACTGCCTTGCAGAAGCTAGAACAAGCAGAGAAGACAGTTGATGAGAATGAGAGAGATAGGAAAGTCATTGAAAATTAGTCCCTGAATATATAAATATTTCCATTTTGAATTACAAACTTAAATTCTAACAAAGACAAATAACCAGACATACATAAAATGAAGAAAAAGTTAGTATTTAACAGCCAAACAAAAGAAAAGAACAGATAACTAATTGTCTCTGTCCATGTCTGTCTGTCTTGGTCTTAGTCTTGTTTTTGTGTTCAGTTGTAGTCAACATGTACATTATTCTGATGCTATTGACTTTGCTGTAATTCTCTGTTAGTATTTCTATGTTGCCTTGGATTAACAGTCATCATTTTTATGATACTCCATTCTTTTATTACATTAATACAACATGATTTATTCAGCAATTCTCCAATCATTGGGCATGTGGTATTTCCTACTTTTTTCTATCACAAATAAATATATATGGATAGTTAGGAAAATTTTTATAAAATGAGACCATTTCCCCCTTTTATCAGATATTTAGAATAAAATCTTATTAAAAGAATTCAAAAGATTCAGTCTATCCTATGGCTCATTGTACATTGCCAAGTTGTTCTCCAAAATGTTTGGGCTAATCTATACTTCCAGAGGAATTGAATTCACAGAATTCTGGAATTGGAAGGGAGTTCATCAGTCATTGATTCTAACCTATGCCCTAAAAGGAAATTCTCCCTATAATAGAGCTAACAAGTCCTTATCCATCCTTTACTTGAAGTGGAATGTGGAACTTGATAATCTTGAGAAGGCCCATTCCACTTTCAAATAGTTCCAATCATTATGAAGTTTTTCTTAAGATCACACCTAGATTTGTCTCTTTACCATTTCCACTCATTGCTTCCAGTTCTGTCATCAGAGGACTAGCAGAAGTATAATCCTTCTTTTCACTTGGTAATCTTTTAAATATTTGAAGGTGACTGTCATATTCTCTTCCCTAAAACTTTTCCAGGCTAAAAATCTCCATTTTCATCAACTGATTCACATGAGGCACATACTTAAGGTCCTTCACCGTCCTACTAACATTCTTCCAAATACTCTCCAAGTTAGCAATGTAAAACTCTTTTGTAAATCTTTTGTAAACTCTGGCCTTCAGAACTGAACACATGAGCAAAGCAAAGTACAAAAGGACTATCTCTTCCACATTCCTGAAAGCTATATTTGATGCAAGTGCAGATCAGATTGACTTGTTGATGTCTAAATCATACTGTCAACTCAAATTGTGCTTGAAGCCCACTAAATCCCCCAAAATCTTTTTAGACATTCTTATTATTTTACTATTTTACTCTTTGATCTATGATATCCCAAATCAATTTTTGTCAAGTTTTTTTAACTTAAGTGTAAGACTTTATTTCTGTTGAATTTCATCTTCTAAAATTTGGCACAATTTTCTAACCCAGTGGTCAGCAAACTACAGCCAGTGAACCAAATCCAACCTGTAATCTCTTGAAACCCACCCATCACACAAAAACAAGCAGTGGGCCAGATTTGGCTCATGGACCATAGTTAGCTGACCCCTGCCCTAATATGTCAAGATCTTCTTGGATTATTATTCTGTATTCCAGTGTATTAGTTATCACTCTAATCCTTATCATCTGCAAATTTGACAGGCATGCATTCTATGCTCTAATACAAGTTATTGATAAAGATATTAGACAGCATGGAGCCAAACATAGATCCCTGCAGTATTTCACTGGAGACTGCTTGCCAAGCTGACCTTGAACAAATTAATGACCATTGTTTGAGTCCAGTCATTTAATCAAGTTCAAATTTGTCTGATTGTACTTTTTCCTATCCCACATCTCTCCATCTTTTTGCAAGCATAGCACGACATATTCTATCAAGCCCTTTGTTCAAATCTAAGCAAATTATATCTGTAGCATTTCTAAGATCTACTTAATAATAACATTGACCTAAAAAGTTAGTTCTCCCTCTCAGCCACCCCTCTCAACTCAGCATTGACAGATTGGATCCCCTGGGGCATTACTTTCCCAGGCTTAACATATGTTATGGGTCCAACATTTGAACTCACTTGTCCCTACCAATACATTTACCTTCAATAGTCAGCAAGGAAATACAAATAGGTTAGAGCTAAAGCATTTTCTGAGATGGCAGATCACGGATAGCAGTAATAAAATATTGCACCTAGAAACCTGGGGAACACTCTCCCCAAAATGCACATAGTGTCACTATGAATGAGAGTGTACATGGACAAATAAATATGTACCTCCAGCTCTGCAGGGCTCCAATGCCCTTTCTCTTCTTGTGGTATCCTCATGATGCTCTCCCTGGGCATAGCTTCTTCAGTGAGCCTATTTTTGAGCTGAATTGTATGGGCCTTCTTCTCTTGGGCATCACATTACTAGATTGAATTGCTCTACTCTGAGGTACCAAAGCTAATGGTAGAGTGTAGAGATGGGGGAAAGTCTATAGCTGCCCTTGCTGGACCCTAGAAAGAGTGTAAGTGAAAAGTCATTAACTCTCTACAACTGAATTCTTCCTCTAGAGCTGACTCTTTTCATTTGCTCCAGGGACAATTCCCTCAACTGCCTCTCTTGCCTCCACTGACTCCTTAAAGACACATTTCATAGAGAAATTGGCACACAAGAAAAACCTTGAGGAAAAAAAGAAGTTGGATTTAAGAGAAGTCGGATTGAAAAAGGAAGCATTTCAGGAATGGGGAATTGTCTATATGGGCGTACAAAGGGAGTACATGAGATGTTGAGTCGAGGGGGAAAATTGTCTAAAATGTAGAATAGCCAATATCACTTTGTAAATCTTGAAAGCAAGCAATGTGAAAATAAGGTGGGAAGGGAAGGTTGAAGCCATAGGGTATAGAGTCTGAAATTCTAAGGTTAGAAGTTTGGATTTTATCCTAGTGTTATCAGGGAGTCATGGGGACTTTTGAGTAATAGAATGACATAATCAGGCTGATAGCTTAACTACTATAATAAGGAGACCAAAAATACCAAGACAGAAAACACCTTAGTCAACAAATGGAGAGAGATGGCTGTAACAAATGCAACACTGGGTTAGAACATAAACTCAGTTGTAAAATCTTACAGAGTACAGTAGATGATAATAAGAAGTATCGCCTCATAAAGCAAAGAAAAGTAATGGAAGATAAAACCAATTTAAAGAAAGCTTGGCAAGATATCCAGGTATTCAAAGTCATCCCATGGACATTTAAGGATGAAAATGAAAAAAACAAAAGAAAAATAGGAAAAAATTGTCAAGATCATTGTAGTAAATTGTTTTTACCATTAAGCACATTCCCTGACCATTATCTCCTTTTATTCTCTCCATAAATGTAATAGTCACCTAATTTGTTCCTCATCATCAATGTAGGGCTGAAATTTTTTTTCACATCCTACAAAATTTGTATCTGCAAACTGTTTGAATAGTTACTCAAATTATAACTCCAATACTTTGTCACATCTCTGTTGTCTTCCAGGAATGCCAAAGTGATACAGTATATTAGTTAAGAAGTTTTGATCATTTGTTGTGTGTCAGAAATACTCATTTAAACTCCTACCTTTCTTTCCTTAATTCTTCCTTCACCCTCCTCTCATTGTAGCTCCAGTTGTGTAAAATTGACCCTAATTGTCCAATAGTTGGTCGTGAATATAGATAGCCTATTGAAGGATAGACGAGTAGTCAGTGGGAGCCTAAAATAAGTTGCCATAAATTATAGTCTGGAAAATCTTCTGGTTTTTGGCCTAGGCTTCTTTCTATTCAGTAACTTATCTAGGCCCTAACCATACCTGTTCCTGCCAAGTACCCTCTCTCTTCTGTCCTATTTCTTTTCTGGATCCATCCAGTATCTGAAATTTATATTTGGATTTAGAAATGTTCATTTTCCTAGCTGATTGGCATCTTGCCTATGACTTAATGGGTGAAAAATCAATCAATCTCAATTAAGTAGGATACCCTTGCCCCCCATCCTTCTCTATAAAAGACCTGAGCTACTTTTAGCTCCTAGCACAGTGACTGGCACACAAAAGGGAGATATAGCTACTTGTTGATTATATGGGTTTTTTTTCCTGATTTCTCTGGCTATTAGTAACCTCCTATCTCCAAGACTGTGTGTAAATATTTAGTATTTGTCTGTGAACATGTTTTCTCCCCATAGAGTACAAGGTCGTTGAGGTGAGGGTCTATTTGAGCTTTATCCTGGTATCCCCCATACTTCAGTCACCCAATAAATGCTTGTCTAATTGAATTTTAGATAGTCTCATATTCTGGCTTACCTTGAGAGATTCTGGATATTCCAAATACATTGCAAATGATCTACAATGGAATTGTTTACTCATTCCATGAACATTTATTAGCCTTCCTCTTTTAAGTGATGTTAGGTGGACAAAAGAAATAAGAAGCATTGTCCTGATCTCAAGGTGGCTGAAATTTATTTAACATATAAAATCTTTAGAGAACTTAAGTAGAAGACTGGAAGAATCTTATACCTCTGTTAGCTGCCCTGGATGTACCCTTATTTGTTCACATACCATGTCCTTTTCCCATGTGAAATGATTCTCATTGTTATTCATTTTCAGTCACATCCTACTCTTCTTGACCATGGGGGATTTTCTTGGCAAAGAGACTGGAGTGTTTTACCATTTCCTTCTCCATCTCATTTTACAGATGAGTAAACTGAGGCAAACAGGGTTAAGTGACTTGCCCAGGATCACATAGCTAAGAGGTTTCTGAGGTCAGATTTTAACTCAAGAAGATGAGTCTTCCTGACTCCAAATCCAATGCTCTGTGCCACCTGGCTGCCCAAAATGATTCTATATGAACTTAATTAAGTGTGAGCTAGTTTCCTTTTGTTCTACTTGAATATTTATTATATATTTTTCTTTATTTTACTTTTTCCTAAAGTGTTAAGACACGACCTGTTCGGATGCCCCCAGGTTACCAAGCAGAACTCGTTGTTCAGTTGGTGTGGGTAGATGGAGAACCTCCACAACAGATCACTAGTCTCACTGTAAGCTCTGCCTATGGCATGTAAGTAACATACTCTTTCTACTTTACCTTATTAGATCTGAAAAATGAAAAGCTGCTCTAACCTCAAATGTTTGGTTAGACTGGATTAAGAGAAGAATTTTT
The DNA here is from genome assembly GCF_028583685.1 of Petaurus breviceps papuanus. Taxonomy (NCBI): domain Eukaryota; kingdom Metazoa; phylum Chordata; class Mammalia; order Diprotodontia; family Petauridae; genus Petaurus; species Petaurus breviceps. Next base: position 19,852,366 of record NW_027187347.1, read on the forward strand.
AATCTTCCTATTCAGAACACAATACCCAGTGGTCCAGAAACAACCTCTGAGCTGACATTTACGGATTGCTTCTAAACCATTAATAGTTTTGTCACTTTGAATTCTGTTGTAATGAAGCTGATGTCATGGAGGATTGTGGATAGAGGGGGGAAAGTATCCTGTTTATTGCTAAAGAACCAGGGCTCCTTATGCCAAGGAAAGGAGAGATGAATGGAAGGAAGGAAGGAAGGAAGGAAGGAAGGAAGGAAGGAAGGAAGGAAGGAAGGAAGGAAGGAATGAGCGAGGAAGGAAGGAATGAGTGAGGAAGGAAGGGAGATGAGTTACCTAGAAGGATGCAGTTATTGTGTGAATGACACCTGGAGAAGAAAATAGAATACTCTCAAAAACAATACATACTCTCAAATGCATATTTCACATAGGTATGAAGCATACCTACAATGAGAAAATAATTAAAGGCTTATAATTACAATGGTATTCTGGTAAATGTCTAACAATTGGTTTTCCTCCCCCTCAAAATATGCTCACAACACGTTTTTAAGCTCAATCTGCATTATTAGCGTTTTCTTCATCACTTTCTGAAGAAACAGTAAGTCAAGCCTTTATTTGCAGTTTGCTTGTTTCCTGAGTATAAAGACTCTTGTTACCAAGGTGTAAATGCTAACACTGGCAATTTTAAATGAGTTCTCAGAGACTCTAGGGCTTGTCCCAGCATACCCCTGGCTATATCCCCAAACAACTCAGTTTTTCATTGAAAGAAAATTGGTTAAATTCCTTACCTAAAGTTTTGCAGACAAAATATCAGTTGAATTAGCTTAATATTTTAATCTTCAGCTATTTGTTTTAGAATATACTATAGAGAACACCTGTGGTTCATAACTTTTCCTAACAGCTAGAGCCACAGATCTGTGACTATCAGTAGTTTTGGTTTGGGAGGTATCTCTGTTAAGCACAACACGTAGCATTTCTGTACTGTTGTATCCCCTGAGCTGCCCTCTATCACCTAGGATCATTCTGTGACTTACTGAAATCCTTTCAGGGCCACAGTCTGAATAAGGGAGGCTTTCACAGAAGCTTTTTCCTCTCTGGCCTGAAGTTAAATTTTGCAAATGGAATGTATCTTTTAACCAGTTTTTAACCTTTGTCCTAGGCCACAGAAAAACTGCACAGCTATGTGATATATGATAATCCATCTATAAACTACTACAATAGATATCTCCCCTCCTTCTTAGAGGAATTTTGTTTTTATAGTATTTAGAACACATACAAGTATACAAAAAATAAATATTCAGTTATACACTTACAGGTCTATTAGCAGTCTTAAACAAAGCATGTTAAACAGAGAGAGAAAGGAAAGCTAAGAAAATAGAGTGGTCGTCACATATCTATTAGGGAACCAAGATATTTGCCCAACTGAGCTTTGTGCTATTGCCTATCAGGGGATATGAAGGCTGCACCTTTTAATAAAAGAGGAGCAGAGAAGGGAATCAAGTCAAGCATTTAGTGTAAATGAGTAATGGTTTTGCTTGCTGTGTCTCTGACTTTCTATTAGGTGCCAAAACCATAAATATTTCAAATGGTGATTTTATACTTTTCATCCAAAAGTCCTATATCGAATATATAGAGTTTCTGAGGGGCAATTTGAATTATACTCAGATAGCTAGTAAGCATTTGGGTTTTCTATTGAATAAAAAGCATCTAATCACTATTGCCATAAACAATCAATATCTATTAAAGACAAGGGACCTTTCTGACATTAATTGAAACACCACCTATTTGAATGATTATGGGCAAAACCATTTGGGCATTCTTGTAAATAGCACAACTGTGACTCATATATAACTGTAGACCACACTCCAGTTTTGAAGTAGATAATCAAAACAGTTCACAATCCTGACGGGCTACTATGCAGTGTGTAAGAGCAACTAAATTCTATGATACTTATAGACAAATGGAAGGATCGCCTTACTCCTTCTCCCTCCCCATATAAAAGCCAGGCATCCCTCCTGGAATTTTTCAACCACACACTTTCTTTTTAATGATAGAAAAAGAGGAATCACTTCTTGGTCATGTTTAGATATCATTCATTGAATTATGCCTTTTGTTAGTTGTATTATAAAACAGTCCTATGTAATACTTTCATTTTCTGTATTGTACCTACTACAAAAAGCCATAATTTTCTTTTTCTTTTTTTTTCAGTGTTGCATTTGGGAACTGCAATGGATTGGCTATTGTGGATTTTATGCAGAAGACAGTGTTGCTAAGCATGGGAACCATTGACTTATACAGATCAAGTGATCCATACCAAAGACAGCCAAGGTCTCCTCGAAAGAACAAGCAGTTCATTGCAGGTAGGAGATAAGACAGAGTGGTTGTGGGTTTGATTCACTTATTTTTATTTTCCTTTCTTGTCTTTGATGCTTTTGAAATGCATGACAACTTAGCAGCCAACATAATTTATGTAATTTCAATAACTAAAATTAGGGAAAATCATTGTCATAGATAAGGTTTTATATTTCAGTATTATATTGAGGTCAGTAAATACCTTCTATCCTTTAGTCCTTGAGAAATAATTGAGACCATAGATAAGTTATAAAGTGTGTGGTAGGACAAATAAATTGGTTAATTTTCTTGTCAAAAACCTTAATATTTAATTAGTATTTAAGTTGTTAAAACTGAATCCATGCAATGTTAAATTTCTAATTATTTAAAAATATCCTCATGTTTGACTGTATTTTTCAACCTTCATCCAAGTATCTCACATTGCATGAACACAGTTGGAAGTTTTAAATATATTTTGCCAAATGACAGGAATTTTCTGCAACCTGACAGTTTTTAAATGAAAAGTTCTGAAGAGATGACAAATGGAATATATCCCAATGTATCCTGTTGGTGAAGCAACAAATCAACTAGTGTTGCATTTTTATATTTAAAAAAAATCTCTGCCTTGCTTCCTGTAAAAATCCAGTTGGCTATTGGAGCCCTTGCTCCAATATCTACCTATTAAGGTTTCTGTCTTAAGAATAACACTGCTGTTGGATGTGTGTATTATTTTGCCATGGTATATGTGCCATAGTAACATCTAGAAGTGTTAATCAGAGAAGATAATTCTCTTGAAAGAGAAAAGAATTTAAACATTTCTAAACTCCTCCTTGTAAACCTTTTCCAATATTCTTCAAAGAAGAGATTTAGGCCCTTTTTAATACCTACAAAAATCTCTTTGGGTGTTCCATGTCCCTTGTGGTATTAATTTGCGCTGGGGCAGTGGGGACCACCAAACTATTATGGAGTCAGTTTTCTCCTTTAGTTTTGAGGGAATATGAAAGATTCTGAACAACTACAAAGACAGGTTCATGTTCTGCCATTATCTTTCAGAAGAAGGGAAGAGAGTCCTCCTTGCCTTCAGGATTATGAACTTAAAAAAGTTACCTTCATATTAAAAAAAAATGGAGAACTGACTTTCTGAAAATTTTATGGGCATTTACAAAGTCATTAAAAAAAGTGAAGTCAGGAATACAGGGGACTGGGGAATCCATGAATTCCACCAAGACCCCTGTAGGTCCCAGAGAATTGTCTGAAGTATCAGATTAACTGACATTATTAAAGTAAGCAATGGCCTGAAAAATTACCACCTTTAACCACAGAGTTTAGTCCTAAGATTATATTAAATAAAAATAACTATTCTGAAGATAAGTAATGATAATTTAATTAAATTTTAACATTTGAGGATTTAAGAATTAACCTTTGTTATTAGAATAAAACCTCTTGGTAATAATAAATCTTTTGTTGCAATTATAAAATACTGACTAGAGCTATAACTTCGGAGAAAATTTTGGATTATTATTGAAATTATTAAAATCCTATTGAGCTGACCATTTATAAAGAATATATTCTGTTTTTTAAAAATCAATAAAAATTGAAATCCCCAAGTTTTTTTAACATCTCTAAAGATTAACTCCGAGTCATTTTTACATCAGGAAAAGGGTTTTTTGTTTGTTTGTTTGTTTTTTTATATATAGGTTATAATCTAAACAATGTACCATGCAGAAATATATACTGAAGGGCTTTGATTTTTTTCTGCATCAAAATTATTCAGCTAAGCAATATTTCAACTGCTTTCCTACCATCCATCGCCTCTTAATTTTTTAAACTAATTTACTTTCTTAAATATCTCTTCTCTGACCTGATTACCAAACTTGCTGCAGTGTCTTCCCCTTGGCTGTTGTAGATGCTGGTTATGACATCACTTAATTTCCACTTTAGATTGTTTCTCTCTCTTTTCTCTGCCTGCTGCTGATGCTGGTGTTCTGGCATGTTCCAAAGACAACTTTTGCATGCGTGGCCTGTCTAACTTTTATCCAGATTTAACGAAACGGATCCGTACTTCCTATCAGAGTAAGTTCTATAAAGGTTAGGCAAACCGCTTTCATAACGCTTCTATTGTGCTCTAGTTAAAACTGTACCTCTGTGCTTAATAATGTGTTTCTCTAAACACATTCAGCGTGCTTGCATATTTTTTGTTTTCTTATGGAAGTGTAAAATGCTTATTTTGATAATAAAGTTATTCCACAAGTACTTTGAAAACATTACTGTTATGTGCCTGGTGATTCTTATCCATTATTTCAGTGTCTGTTCTGAAACATACAATTTGTGCTATCCTTATTCCACTAGTGTTGTGTCAGCATCTTTTGTTTTAAGAGGGAGAGCTCTTAAAATAATAGACTAGTTATGTCAGCAGTAACAGTAGTTGACTAGTAGTCTCTTATACCTTGACCTATGAAAGTGGTAACATAGCAGTGAGGAAAAATGGAAAAGCCATTGGTTGGGAATAAGAAAACTGTTGATATTTGCTCTGGCACTAATTAGCTGTATAATTTTGGGAAAGACATTGATCCTTTCTAAACCTCTCACCTTTTTTTTTTTAAGATATCGGGGTTAAGTAACTTGCACAAGGTTACACAGCCAGTTATTTCTGGGTGTGGTACTAAGTATCTGAGCCCGGATATGAACCCCAGGTCATTTTGACACTGGAGCCAGTGCTCTTACTCGCTGAGCCACCTGGCCACCCCTAAGCAATTGGGGTTAAGTAATTTGCTCAAGGTTACATGGCCAGGTGTTTCTGGGTGGGTGCTAAGTGTCTGAGCCTGGATTCAATCCCCAGGTCATCCCGACACTGGAGCCGGTGCTGTTACTCGCTGTGCTACCTGGTCTCCCCAACCTCTCACCTTTTAAACAAAAGAATTAGACTAGATGATATCTAAGGTACTTTCCAGCTCTGAAATTCTCTGATTCTAAAGGAATCCGTTTTTTAAAGAAATTTGATCCTTCTAATTTGTATTGCTGACCATTTAGCTCCCATGAGTTTTTAATTCTCATATGCAGATAACTCACAGAGGTATATATCAAACCCTAGCCCTTCTCTTGAACTCCAGTCCTGCAATGCCAGCTACCTTTGAACTCCAGTCCTGCAATGCCAGCTACCTTTTGGACATTTCAGACTGAATGTCTAGGAGGTATCTTAAACTCAACAGATCCAAAACAGACTATTATCTTTCCCCAAAAATTCACTCCTTTAATGAACATTCCTATTTCTGTTGAAGACATGTCCATTCTTCCAGCCTCCTAAGCATTCATAACCTAAGCTTTATTCTCAATTCCTCTCCTCACATTTGACGAATCTTATAATTTCTACCTCTACAACATCTCTTAAATCTAACCTTATCTCTCTACTTACACATCTTCCTCCTCAGTTTAGGACCCCATCACTTCTCACCCAGACCATTGCAATGACCTTCTAATTTGTCCATTTTAATTCTCTTGATTGCATTATCTCTCAGTTGATTATCCTGACTCAAGTCATTCTAATTCATCCTCCACACTGCTTTTAATGTGATTTTCCTTAAGGTATGACCATGTTACTCTTCTCATTAAACTTCCATGGCTCCCTATTTCCTCAATGATAAAATCTAAACTCTGGGAGTTTACAAACTTATTAAAACTTTACAAACTACTCCTAACCTATCAGTCTAGCCTATTATACTTTACTCCCCTTCCTGCCTTAAATCCTATCAAACTTAGTCTACTTTCCATTCCTTACACATAGCAACCCATCTCTCAGTTTCATGCCTTTGTACAGATTGTCCCCCATGACTAGAATTCATTTCCTCTTCACTCTCACCCTCACCTCATAGAATCTGTTCACTCCCTTCAAGACATAGCTGAAGCATAATCTCTTTACACCTTTTCTAGTCCTTCTCTTCCCCCTACCATTATCCTTCCTCCATAAAAACCATGTATATAGATATTGTGTATTTATTTTTGTATTTTTTGGTATATATGAATCTATCTATCTATCTATCTATATCTATCTATCTACATACATACATACACATTGCCTACCTCCCCTCATCAAATATAAACTCCTTGAGAGCTGGAATTTTTAAATTTTTCATCTTTGTGTCCCTGGTATCTTACCATAGTGCCCAAAACATAGTAGGTGTTTAATAAATTATTATTGGTTGGTTAATTTAAAAATACATTTCTGTATTCCTCCTAAGCCAATATTACCATTCAACACCTGGAACTGTGTGAATTAAGGTGTTTTTTTTAAGAGTAATTTTGCCATAGAAAAGCATATACATACCAAAGGCCTGAGTTGGATTGAGCTGTTCTAGAGCTTGGAGAATCTCCAACATTTGGGGTCCCCTTATGCCTTCAGTGTGAAATATCAATTAAAATATTAAATTATCAATTGAATGTAATGAATGTTATTGTTTTTACAAACCCTAGTGCCAGCTCTTTGGGGCTGGGGGACCAGACCTACATTAATGTACTTGAGTAGTAGTATAACTACATAGAACATGTATTTTGTTGCCATTGGTTAGGTCTAGTCTAGCCTATTGTATAAAGAGAAATCACTGAAAGAAAAGGTGTCTGTATATGGTAGTTGTGTAGGAACTTGACTGACGAGGGAGAGTTCCTTCCTTTCCTCTAGGGTATAGCAAAAATAACAAGAAGGTAAGCAGGAGGCCGTTGTAGTAGTCTGAGTGAGACGTAATGGGGCTTTGACTAAGGTAGCAGCAGCTATATGAGTAGAGAAGAAGAGGAGCTACGTTTGGGAGATGAAAATTACAAAGTAGCCATTGCCTATAAAGGCAAGGGAGACAAGAAGTTTCTGTTCCTGCTCTAGAGACCAAAACTACTGAAGATGTAGATTTAAGTATTAGAGGTTAGTTTACCTCTGAAATTAAGTACTGGGATTGAAGTCACTCCCATTAGGAAGTTAAGATATAGCGAACCTCCCTTTTATAGAAGACCCTAGTATGGGTCCATGCTGTTGGGAAATGGGAGGGAAAATGGTTGGAGGCTTGAGTTTTAAGTAATGAGGCATTCACTAAAATTAGCATGAAGAAAAGTAAAACATTCTTCCTAGAAACCTGAAACACAGGCATAGGGAATATACATATGGCTAGAGCACACACCTCTAAAGCAGCCCCTTAGCTACCCACATCTTTTGGTGATGTTATCGGTATGTTTTGTCAGGTCTGTGTATCTGTGCTAGGGATCTTGTTTCTGTCCTGGCACAGCATCTCCACTGCATACACATGGTCTTTGCTGAGTCACTGCTCATCCCATGGTCAGAGAGTTTCCCTCTACTATCAGTCTCTGAGATTCCTTTATTCAGGACCATCTGCTGGTCACTGAGGCTCCTATCTACTAAGGAGAAGTGAATACAAAGCCTGTCCCTTGTAATAGAAGGCTCACCATTTCTTAGTCATCCTGGTGAGGCTATGAGCCACCATACCCAGCCAAAGGGCAGCTTATCAAAACCCAGACAGTGTCCTCGACTTAAGATTGTCTCTTTGCTTTCAGCCTTCTTTGCCTGGTGCTAAATGGAAGTCTGTTGCCCAAGTAACTAAATGACTTGGGTTTTGAAATTCCGTGCAATTTCCATTATCACTTGGAGATGGTATAATCCCTCCAAACATCATTTCTTTGTTCTTTGCCAAAGGAACCACATAGGACCTGTGTAGAACCTGAGGATACAGGGTCCACTTCACACCCAAGGTCCTTGCAGAATTGTCATACAAATGAATCTGAGCAAGCACAAAAGTTAAACTAAGAGTACAAGGATACAGGCTCTTGTATTCCCCTTATATATGTGTTACCAGGAAAAATGGACAAAACCAAAATTCTTCCTATTATGCTATAATTTGGCCTATACAGAATCTTAGCCCTTAATTTCATCCTACAAACAAACCTACCTTATCGAAAATGCTATTTAGGAAGTGATTTGTAAACTTGAGTGTTATATAGTTACTTACTGTGCTTATTGAGTACCATGTTCTGGCAGACACAGGCTGAACAGCCTGACTAGTGGTTTATGTCTGGGGTGCACACTAAAGTTCCTTTCCTTTCCCCAAAGACTTTACTGGCATGTCTTCACTCCTGCTCATCCTTCCCCTTGTGTCAACAAATAGTAGTCATTGATTCTGTCCATACATTCAAGCTGGAAGGGAGTTGAGATAGAATTAGGCTGCTTTCTGCCTGGAAAATCTCCTAAATTAGAGACCCCAAGGCTTAAGAAAATTGTCCAGAATACCCACATATCCCTCCCTCAAACTTACAAGAAAGAACAGAAGATAATTCTTCTTATCTGTGGGAGAAAAATGAGAGCCAAGGGAAAAATGGAGGCAGGAGACCAAGGCTACTGTAGGCCTGAGAAGGAATTAAAACCTACCTGAAGCCAGTTCTGTCCCCTAAGAAACTATTCATAACAGGTTCAGAGGCCAGGAAAAATGAAATTTCCCAATGTAGGAAGAGGCTGTATTCATAACATATTCAGAGGTCAGGGAAAATGAAATTTGCCAATGTGTAAGGAGACTGCGGCAGGTTAACAGTCCAACCTCAAAGGTATGCCACTGAGAAGTAGGAGAAATAAGAAAGTAAGTGATGTAGGAATATTAAAGGGAAAAAAGGCTAAAACACCAAAGATTTCAGAGGGAAAAAATTTTAGTGAAGAACCTAGAATATAAGCAGATAAATCAACTACATAAATAGGAAGAATGAGTAATAAATGTCCAAAGTGATTGCTAAACTCTTCTAATAAATATTGCAAGAGGAAGGAAATTGAACCAATGCCTGTTGAAATACAGAAGCCTGTTTAATGAATCTTAAAAGATCATAAAACAAGTAGATACCTTACAGAATGATATAGCAGAGAAATGGAAACAATAAAAAAAACCCCAAAAGGAAGAAATACGAGAACTCTGAGCTTTCACAACAGAAATAATCAGCAAATTAGAAAAACATGAATCTATAGTGGCTGATTTCTCCAAAGATATAAAATAATGAACTGTAAGTTTGGAAAAAAAAAGTGAGGGGAAATGGCAGAAAAAAAAAGCAAAAGTCGGGGCAGCTAGGTGGCACAGTGAATAGAGCACCGGCCCTGCAGTCAGGAGAATCTGAGTTCAAATCTGGCCTCAAACACTTAACACAAAAACTAGCTGGGTGACCTTGGGCAAGTCATTTAACTCCAATTGCCCTCCAAAAAGCAAAAAATAAAAAAGCAGAAGTCAATAACATTAGAACATATGACCTCTATGTAATGCATATTATGGAGTTACTGTTCTAATTTACACTCACATTGATGTCAAATCCCCAAAGTTTGGCTACTGTGCTCTCTCAGGGTTCTGGGATGTAGCCCTGGGGGAGGGGTAGCCCTAGAGAATTTGGAGGCATTATTCTAATACTATAGCTCCTGAATTCCACTAGTGTGCTTCCCCTCATGATTTTGTTGATACCAATTAGTTAAACAGCTTTTAGAAATGAGTATTTACTGTGGCAGTACAATTAGTACAAACCACTTCCCCCACCAAAATTCTGCAATTTTCCTCTGTCCCAGTTCATCTAGTCAGGGGATAGTGGGCTCAAACTTAGAGACCCCGTTTTCAAAGGTCCAGCTCACAGTTCCTAGAATTCTCTTTGTTGGAGTTCTCAAGATGTCCCTCTTAGGTAATATAATATACCTTTTCTGTTGGACTCTTCATGCAACTTTAAATTTGTATCTAGTCTGTCATTGTCTCCTGTACATAAACTGCTTCCAGCAACTGCTGTTCTAGGGATATTCATAGGACATCATTGAAAAGTTCCAGTCCTCTGACGTTCCAGAGTTTGCAGGTCCTCCCCTGAGGGCCAAGGGGTAAGTGGTTGGAGGAAGAAGAGGTATTTTTTCTTTCCCCCAAAGTGATTACTTCTCAAGGGGTTAGCCAGAATGCTCTTTCCTCTGCTGCCAGGCATTCAAATATCTCAGGCCCATCTGATGTAATTTTTTATATAGTCCCCAGAATCCTAGGCCCTCAGTCAATCTGAACAAACCTCCTGTTGAGACTCTAGATGTATATAGGCCTTGTTCATACCTAAGGGTCAATCAATATGTGATTTCACCTGATAAATGTATCAGGCATTACATCTTATCATTTGCTGTAAATGACTGATTTACTCAGTTAACAATTACTTTTACATTTCTACAAAGAAAAGCACTTGACCTCGAAGACAAGACTCACAGAGACAATTAAGGATAATAGGTCTCTCAAAAGCACATGACAAATAAAAAAAAATTGATGTTATACTGCAGAAAATAATACGAGAAAAACAATAACCCAAACTTCTGAATACAAAAAGCAAAGTACCAATCAAAAGAATCAATGGAACAACTCCAAGAGGGAAACTCCCTCTTCTTTAAACTCCAAGGCAAACAGTGGTCAGAAATAATTCCATTGGCAAACGATAAATTCAATGAAGAACAAGGAGAAATACCATCAAGTATTAAAGAAAAGAAATCCAGATAACACAAGACTATTCCATACTCACTGTAAATCACAGAAGGAAATGGAATAATATATTCTTAAAAGTAAAGGAGTGAGTTCAAGATGCAACTCAAAATGATATACCATGCAAAATCTATCTTGGAAAAGATAGTTATTTAGAAAGAGCAGAGCATTTGAAGCATTTCTAGAAAGGGGAGGGGACGGTATTTAAGATATGAGCAACAACAGAAATACAAGACAAGAAATTAAGTTCTACCAAGAAAACAATAAGTAACGAAATAAATTGCCCTATTTTAGAGATTATTTTTTAAAAGAGAAAGAATGATATGTTGGGTTAAAAAAAGAGGAATCATCAAAAGTTTTTTTTTAATTACACATGGAGAGAAAGAAGAAATCAGAACTTAAAAAGGAAAATTGAGGTTAAATGAACAGAACTAAAACACCATGGGCCAAACCCCACAACTACTTATATTGGAGAAGAGAATAGTACATTAATGGTTAGATGGAAGATGGAAAACAAAAAGGAGATGTTATGAACCCTTTGAAGTCCGTGGGTAGACAGCAAAGGGATGGTGACTCTAATAATTTTTTAGCAAAAAGAGGGACTTTTTCCAGGAGAATGGGAGATATGTCACAAGGAAGGGATTAAAAGTGGTGAAAAGAAGGTTAATAATACCCAAGAAAATAACTTCCTCTGAAAGAATGTTGTGCCTCTGTGAACAGCATCCTACCTTTGGAGAAGGAAAATCAGAGCTTCTAGAAATAACTGGCACTCAGAAGGATAGGAAGACATGAACTTAGAGATGAAGTCATGTGACCATTTTGAAGGAGAATGATCATGGGGAAAGTAGTGGTTAGAATTGGAATGTACAATTGGTGACATAAGGAAATTTAGAGAAGGAATAAAGATATAGGCCATGAATTCAGAGAACAAAAGTTCACAGTAAACAAGAAGGAAAAGAGAATTAATGAAAATAACAAGATAAAACAATCCTACTTTGATAAAGGTATAAAATAAACTAGCAAGTTAGTGGAGTAGAGAGTGGGAAGGATTTTGAATCAATCACTTAACTGAAAGGGAGGATATAGAAGAGAAAACAGGAGAAGAGTGAAATAACTAAGAAAAAAGTTAATTTAAAAAATTAAATAAATTGGGGCAGCTAGGTGGCACAGTGAATAGAGCACTGGCCCTGGAGTCAGGAGGACCTGAGTTCAAACCCAGCCTCAGACACTTAACACAAAAACTATCCATGTGACCTTGGGCAAGTCACAACCCCAATTGCCTTCCAAAAAGCAAAAAAAAAATTTTTAAATAAATTAGGTAAAGCCTCTAAATCAGGAAAAGTATTGAAAAAGAAGAGTGATGATAGTGTTAGTAAGTGAAGAGAACTTGGGAATAGGGTCACATCAAAATAGTTTAAGCAAAACTGATTATAGGGATAAGGCACTAATGTAAAAAGGGGGGAGAAGGGGAAACAAAACTATCCTTTAAAAGAAAGAACTACTGGAAACAAATGGAGGAAAATATAAGCCTAAGTATCATAACTTTAGGTGTCAATACATTAAGCAATCCAGTAAAAAGAAAGAGAGTGGCACTATGGATAAGAAAACAAAATTCCATAATCTCTTTAAAAAAATCTCGAAAGCAAAGATATAGATAGAATCAAAATGAGAGGCTGGAACAAAATTTACTATGCAGCTAAATCAGTAAAAGTAGGAAATTATGCTATCAGACAAGGCAAAAATTAAAGTTCACTACATAAGCAGATAAAGAAATTATATTATGCTTAGAGAAACCATAGACAGCAAATCGATGTCAATATTAAACTTATATGTTAAAACATCTAAATTCATAAGGGAAAAACTGAATTACAAAAAAAAGGCAAAGAAACAATGATAGGATACTTTGATGTGAGTCTCTCTGAGTTGGAGAAATCATACAGAAAGATTTTTTTAACACAATAATATAGAATTGAACAAATTACTGTGGAATTAAGAGCTAAAAGATTTGTAGCATCTTCCAAATGAGACTACTAAATAATATGCCCCTTTTTTTTAGCACACATTGTGCTTTTACAGAAATAAACTGTTATATAAAATTACAAATAAATGCAAAAAGTGAGAATAAGACATATAATTTATAGATCGCATTGAAATAAAAAATATACAGACTTAAATGGAGGCTTAATAATTAAATCCTAAATAATGCATATGCCAAAATACAAATCCATAAGCAATTAAAAATGATTTGAAGGAATGATAATCATGAGGTAAAATGCAACTAAATCATTCATGGGGGAGGGGGAGGAGAACTCTCCCTATATGCATACATGAGCAAAAATGAAAAAAGATGATTCCTAAATTTATTGTGCATTTTAAAAAGTTGAACAAAATAAACATAAGAGATTAAATCTTTAAAATTAGAGGAGAAATAAATAGAAGTCCAAAATGCTCTAGAACTGATAAACAAAGCTTTTTCTTTAAAAACTAAAAAAAATTGATGTCTAGATAACTCAATTACAAAGAATATGGGAAATCAAATTAATAAAATAAGTAAGAAAATAAACTCATACAAGCCTAAAAGAAGTAAACAATAATTATTAGACTCTGTGCAATTATATTCTTTTATATTCTAACAAAATTAAGAACTTATTGGAAATGGAAGAGTAAATTTTAAAAAATGTATCCAAACTTACAGAGCAACAAATAGAGTTCTTAATTCAATCTCATAGAAAGAAGTTGAACTAACTAGAGATGATTTACATCCTTTGCCCATCAAAACATTCTTGATATGGATGGACTTACAGAAAATTCCATCAACATTTAAAGAACAATTAATACTTATGCTATGCAACTTATTTTCAAAAATTGAGAAAAAATCTCTACCAATCTCTTTTTTTAGACAAATACAGTCTTAATAACTGAAACAGGAAGAATAGAACAAAGAAAAAGAACTATAGACAAAATTATTAATGAATAACATTTCAAATTTTTAAAATAAAATCCTGACAAAAAGATTCTAGAAATCTATCCAAAAAATCATTGGTTGTGATCATGTTGAATTTGTGCAGGGATACAATGATGATTCTACATTAAGAAAACAATTAACAAAACCATATTAAAACAAAAACACCCAGAACTGCATTATTATGTCAATAGATGAGGGAAAAGCTTTTGAAAAAATATAATGCATTTTTAGTCTTAAAAACCTCTACATAATACAATTCCAGAGCAGTCATTTTTATTTATTTGCCTTTTGGAGGGCAATTGGGGTTAAGTAACTTGCCCAAGGTTACAAGGCTAGTTTTTTTGTGTGGGTGTTAATTAGTGTCTAAGTCTGGAACCAAACTCAGGTCCTCCTGACTCTGGGGCCAGCACTTTACTCACTGCACTACCTAGCTGCCCCAGAGGGGTCGTTTTTAATATGTTAAAAATATCTATCTAATAACAAAAGTTAGCATTATGTACAATTGGGGAAAAACTGAAAGCTTTCCTAATAAATATAGGAGTAAAGCAAGGATGTTACTCCCTTTCTGCATTATTATTTCAGTCAGTCAACAAACATTTGCCACTGTGCTAAGCACTGGGGATGCAAATGTAAAAAAGGAAAGTTCCTACCCTTAAGGAGCTTACAATGTAATGGGGAGAGACAACACACAAAAGGAAGCTGAAAATAGTGAATAAGTAAAAGAGATGGCACCCACTAAGTAAAACAGCTGGGAAGGAAATTAAGAGATAGCTGGGCTGTGGGCCATTCTTAAATGGAAGTTTGAGGAGCAGCTCTCCTTTCTGCTCTATAAGCAGAGAGTCCCAGCGTCAGAGGGTACTGAGGAGTGTGATCACTAAGGCTGATGAGATATTGTAGGATGATGAAGTTACTGGTGGCATGAAGTCCAAAGGAGTTCAGTCAGTTGGGAAATGAATTCTTTGAATGAACTATTTGATCTAGTTCTAAAAATACTAGCAATGACAACAAGACATAAGATAGAAATTAAAGGCATATTGTCAAAGCGAAGACAAAACTGAATTTATGGATGACATAATGATCCTTGGGAGGAAAAACAAAATAATTGATACAATTAATAGCTTCAGTAACTTTCAGGTTATACTTCCCCCCAAAGAAAAATCCCAGCATTTCTATAGTATAATAACAAAATTCAGGATCTCATTCAAAATAACTATAAAATGCATAAAATATTTGCCAGTTAGTCTATCAAAGCACAATCAGTACTTACATTGATTCAACTATAAAACCCTCCTTAAAGAAATAAAGAACAACATAAGTAACTGGAAAAATATTCATTGTTAATAGCTGGGCCAAATCAGTAAACAAAAACAAAAAATGCAACAATCATTAATTTACAGGTTTAGTGTTTTATCAATTAAACTACTAAATAATACAAAATAAATATAAGATAAAATAGTGTAAAATTTACTTGAAAAAAAAAAAGATCAGGGGTGGCTAGGTGGTGCAGTGAATAGAGCACCAGCCCTGGAGTCAGGAGGACCTGGGTTCAGATCCAGCCTCAGACACTTAACACAAAAAATAGCCATGTGACCTTGGGCAAGCCACTTAACCCCAATTGCCCTCCAAAAAAGCAAAAAAAAAAAAAAAAAGATCTAAAATATCAGCGACCATAATGGAAAAAGCAAAGGACTAAAGGGGAAATAGTACTTTCAAATCAGACATTGGACTCTATTATAAAATGACAATTGTCAAAAGCAATTGGTATTAGTTTAAAAAGTATAAAAGTGGATCAATGAAACGAATTATACTTTGAAGAACAGAAATATTCCAACTCAATTATCTAGTGTTTGATAAACCTTGAAACATAAATAACATAGGGGAAAAACTCCTTATTTTATAAGTACTGCTGAGAAAACTGGAAAATGGAAATTAGGTTTGGACTAACACCTTATTCCATATACCATGATAAATTCAAAACAGATATAAGATCTGAATATTTAAGATTATCTCATGAAAAAATTAGAAAATAAACAGATAAAATATGATTCACAGCTATGTGAAAGGAGTTCTTAACCAAATTAATAACAGAGGCAAATATCAAATATAAAAGCGATACTTTTAGTTATATGAAAGTGAAAAGCTTTTGCACAAACAAAATTAATTTATCTAGAATTGGAAGGGAACTCTTCAGGTGAGAAAGATCTTTATCTTAAACATATTAAATTAGGGTGCGATAGCCAAGATATGTAGATAGCTAAAAGAAAAAAACCCAATAGATAGATTTTCATAAGATATGAACAAACAAATCTCAAAATGAGAACTGCAAGCTATTAACGACCATATGAAATAGTATATCAAATTAAGAAGAATGAAAATCAAAATAATCCTCATATTTCACCTCACATACAGCATATTAGCAAAAATGGAGGGGTTGTGAAAAGACAGGCACAGTAATGCAATGTTGGTGTAGCTGTGAATTTGTCCAACCATTCTACATAGCAATTTGGAATTATGTAAATAAGTGACTAAATGTCCCTATTCTTTGCCCCAGAGATTCTACTACTGGCATATACTTTAAGAAGGTCAGTGACCAAAAAAAATACTCTATATATGCCACAAATATCTATGGAAGCACTAATTGACTTCTTGTTAAGGTGTGAAAAATACTTCACATAGATTGCTTCATTTGATCCTCAACAACCCTGTGAGATTGGCGTTATTATTGTCCTTGCTTCACATATAAGAAAACTGAGACTGAGAGAGGTTAAATGATTTGGCCAGAGTCATCCAGCTAGCAAATATTGGAGGCAGGATTGAACTCAGATCTTCCCAACTCCATGTGGTACATGAAGGCAATACTATACTTACAATACTATAAGAAATTATTTATATGATGAATATAGAGAAACATGAAAAAATTATAACTGATGCAAAGTGGAAAAAAGCAGAACCAGAAAAATAAACATACATAACAAAAATGGAAACTAATAATAATGGAAAGAATAATAAAAACAAAACAGTTGAAATGGAATGTTAACAAAATTATTAAACCAAGTTTGGCCACAAAGAAGATATATGAGGAGACACTACCCCCAGCTTCTTTGGAGAAGATGTAGAACACTCTGCATGTGTGTACATAATGTCAGACTTTTGATACATTGATTAATATTGCTGAACTTTTTCCCTTCCCTTTAAAAAAGTCATTATCATAAAGAGTAGCTTTTTGGAAATAAAGATGGAGGAATGGGGGTGGATAGGTGGTGCAGTGAATAGAGCACTGGCCCTAGAGTCAGGAGGACTTGAATTCAAATCCGGCCTCAGACACTTAACACTTACTAGCCATGTGACATTGGGCAAGTCACTTAACCCCAATTGCCCCTCCAAAAAAATATGGAGGAATGGCATCAACAAGAATCTTTTTTAAAGGGATTTCTTGATAAGTTTGGTGAACACAATTTCAATTCATTGATGTGGTAGAAAGTCAGAATGCAAATAGCTGAGAAGTAACAGCAGTATATGTGGAGGCAATGAATGTAGATGGCTTTTTTTTCTCTTTTAGAATTTGGCTAGTCAGTCATTATTCATAATAACAGTCCTGATTTGATTATTGTTACCAGAACAATAGCAAGAGGTAGAAAGTGCCAACAGTGTAGGGAAATGGAATGTAAGTTCAGAGATGAGGCAGATCTTAAAATGTCCTTACTGGGTAGGCCCAGATACCTTGATATCTGGATGCAGATTGAAACATAGTCTGGGACTGACTAGATATAATGCATTGAGGTGAGTTTTCATTTACTCTCCAATCAAGACAGCTTACCACCAGAGTGAGTTCCAAAAACTAAGTCAACTAATTCCCTTGTGATGAAAATGAGAAGGGGGGAAGGGGGGAGGTTGTTCTTTGAAAGTCCTTGTAAGAAAGCTATTATTTCTCCTGGGGAAAAAGGGAACAGCTCTGCAGCAGATGGTAAGATCCTCCACATTGGGTAGGCCCCAGTGTCTTCACGTTTAGATGGAATATGAGAGATTTTCTAAAGTTGGATATGTTTCAGCTTTTCAATATCCTTCCTGAAATGTGATACCCAATATTTCCAGTGTGGTCTGGCCTGGCCCAAGTACAATAGAACTAACTGTGTCTCTTATTCTAAATAACAACAACAAAAACATGATAATATAAATAGATACTGAAAAGCCTTGAGCAAATTTCATTATGCATAAACCAAAAGCACTAAAAAGTTTAGAAGAAGCTTTTCTTGATGTGATCAAAAGTATCTGAATGTCTTCAGAGCAACTATTATTTATAATGGAATAATATGAAATATTTTTAAGAAGTTGAGAGACAAAAAAATATATCCACTGTCTCCACTATAATGTAGCTGTATGCTAACTATAGCAATAATATAAGAAAGAGAAATCAAAGGAATAATCACTGGCAAAGAAGCAGCAAATTATCCCAATTTATAGGTATTACATTGGTTTCACTGGAAAATACTTGACAGTTAATGGGAAAAAAAGCAATTGGGGTAATTAATAGGTTCAGCAAATTAGCAGAATACAAGATAAATCCACAAAACTGATGAACATGTCTATGCATTACTAACAAAAGCAAGAAGGAAAAAGAAATCAATTTAAGATAACTACAAATTTCATTGAATATCTGGGAATAAAACCTGTCAGGATATACCTAGGACTTAAATAAATCTATGAAATAATAATTATAGAAATAATGCAATAAAAGTTTAAAAATCTACACAAATTAATGTATAGATTTAGCACTATGTCAATTAAATTACCATGGTGGTACTTTATAAAATTACACAAAATAGCAACAAAATTCACTCTTCTGATCCTGAACAGTGTTCCTTATTTAACATAGCCTAAAACCATACTATTTTCATTTTCATGCTATCCCACTGGTTAATACAGAACTTGCAATTCATTTAACTTCCCATATATTTTTCACACACACAAACTACTATATAGCTATGTATCTCCCATCCTGTTCCTTTAACATTTATTTGTTTTTTGAACTTAAGTCTAATACTTTGTATTTATCCATATTGAATCATCAAAGGCATTTCTTCTTGGTATTGAAGAAAAGCAAAAGAAGAGTTGAGGCATGGTGCCTTCCCCTTTTTCTCTGTTGTCATCATTATTCCATTCATCCTGAATAGATATCTAATCCCTCCACCTCCAGGAGAACCACAGCTCTAACTACATATGAACTGGGTTCATTCTTAAGGGTTTGCCAATATGTTTCTTTTATTTGTGCCCTTAACTTGGGAACATGAGAATTTGGCTCATTTTGTTCCATTCCAGAGTTTCTGTTTTGAAATTTTATGCCTTGAAGCTTCCTACAGTTTTTCTACCTATATCTTCTCAGGGGATGACCTCTTCAGCTCTTCTAAGAAAATCATGGCCATCTATTGTGAACTCATTCATGTTTCCTACTACGTGCCTCAAAACCCATACATATATTTTCCTCATCCTCTCCTCTATTGCTAATCTCTGAAGAAGAGGTAACTCTTCTCTTTGCCAAAGCTAACCTCTTTATTAATTGGGTTTTTAAAAATTATTTATTTATAAGAATTTTTTCTCCTTCATACTCTCCTCATTGAACATCTTTAAAAGAGAAAAAACCTTCAACAAATAATCATATACTAGCAAAATAAATACTCATTCACCATGTCCAGAAAATGTATGTCTCATTCTGCATTTGGAGTCTCTGGCAAGAGGTAGGTAGTATGCTTCATCTTCAGTTCTCTGGAATTATGGTTTAAAATTGCATTCATTAGAGTTCTAAATAGTCTTTCAAAGTTGTTTTTCTTTATAATATTGTCATTGTACAAATTGTCCTTTTCTCCTCACTTCACTGTCTCTTTCATCATTTCTTATGGTTCAGTAATATTATATTACAATTCACATATCAAAATTTGTTTAGCTATTTCCCAAGAAGAGGTCACCTTCTTTATTTCCAATGTTTTGCTATTACAAAAAGAGCTCCTCTACATATTTTTTAAACATAGTGGGTCCCTTTCTTCTTTATTTTATCTCTTTGTGGTATAGGCGTGATAGTTCTAAATTGTTTTCTAGAATGACTGGACAAATTCACAGCTCCACCAACAGTGCATTAGTGTGCCTGTTTTCCCACAGTCTCTCCAACATTTGCCACTTTCTCTTTTTTTCATCTTTGCCAGTCTAGTAGCTAAACCTTCTGTTTGTGCCCTTGGTATCATCCTACTATTTTTCCTCCAGTGGCTTGTTCTATTATTCATCCCTCCCTTTTTCTTTCATCTTCAATTTCTCTTTTTCTAGTGTCCTCTTCCTTGATGCTTACAAACATGCTCAGGTCTTCTCCATCTTCTAATAAAAACTTTGCTTAATCATGACATTGCATTCCTTCAACTTAATGTCTTATATCTTTTCTCTTTTTCAGTGTCAAGGTCTTAGAAAGGCATGTCTTACTGCCTCCAGTACCTCATTATTCACTCTCTTCTCAACCCTATATAAACAGACTTCTGACATCACCACAGTTCTGAAACTGCCCTCTCCAAGCTTAGCAATGAGCTCAACTGCTAAATGATCTTTTTCATAGCTCTCATCTTCCCTGATTTCTCTCTATCTTTTGATCCTGTTGACTAGATACTTTTCCTCCCTTTGTTTACCTAGAAAGAGTCTTTCCTGGTACTTCTACCTGTCTAACTACTCCTGTGCAGCTTTTTTATGTTGATTCATACCTACCTGCCACCCCTAAATATGAGAGTCTTTCAAGACTCCTTCCTATACCCTACTATAATCCTTCTTCATGAATTATTTTGTCTTTTTTTTTGTAGGGGGGAAGGCAGGGCAATTGGGGTTAAGTGACTTGCCCAAGGTCACACAGCTAGTAAGTGTTAAGTGTCCGAGATTGGATTTAAACTCAGGTCCTCCTGACTCTAGGGCCCGTGCTCTATTTACTGTGCCACCTAGCTACCCCATGAATTTTTCAAACCCAATGCCTTCAAGTATAATCTGTGTATAGATGACTCCAAGATGCATATAGGCAACCCAGATCTTTAACTTCTGAATTCCAGCCAGAACCAAAGTGCTAACTGCCTGCTGGAAATTCACCCCTGTATGTCCTGCTGAAACTCTCCATGTTCAAATTGAAATTCATTATCTTCCCTACCTCACCCCCCAAAAATCTCTTTTGATCTTAAGTATACCATCATCCTTCTAGCCACCCAGTTTTTAATAACTTTAATTACCCTTGCTTTCCCCTTTCCTTACAACCTGTTTTCTATCCAGGGGGACAACATGTGGATATATACGTGTGTGTGTGTGTGCACGCGTGTGTGTGAAGAAGAAAAAAGTTTGGTTGAGAGGCATAAGCAGCCAGGGGATAATTAAAAGCCTTATCCAGAAGGTATCATTTGAGCTGAGTTTTGAAAGAGACTAGATATTCTCAGAGGCAAAGGTGGGGAAGTAGTCACTAACCACAGGGACAGCCAGCAAAGGCTCCAAGAAGGGGAACTGAATGTCGTGTATGAAGAAAAACAAGAAGACCAGTTTGACTTCACAGTGAATACATGAAGAATAGTAATATATAATAAGCTTAGAAGACATCTCTCAAATAATTTCAGAACCAGTCCTTCATTACCCTTGAAATTTTGTTGATTCTTGTCTAATTCAGCTGCTTTTTCGATCTTGGTTTCCTTCAGTGTTGTTTCTATTTTCTACAACAAATTAAGGACTGTGATGTTGAAGTTCTAAAATGGTAATTCTACTGCCTTTGAAAGTGAAGGTTGTGTTATAGAAATCATTACAGATATTTTTTCCCACTTTTCATCTGTCTGATATCCTTCTCCCAGTTTCATCCTTTGGGATGATGTTGCTTGGTTGAGTTTCTTGCTGAGCTTTCTTTAAACATGTTTTTCTCTCCACTGTTTCTTATTGTTTTATGAGGTAGTATTGCTCATAATCTTTCACTCTTCTAGATTTTACAACAAATGAATTTATATTATAAACCAGTGATGACTTTGGCTATCATTTTTCTCTATTTGGCAAGGAGATCACTGAAGCTGTTTCTAGGTTCCTTTGTTTTCTCCCTTATTTCCATGAATTTTCTTGGATTTAATATCTATGAAGTTATTATAATCAATGTCAATGTCATTTTCTATTTTTAAAAATCAGTAAATGTTTAGATAACTCAAGATGCAGTTGTTTTAATTATATTGCCACATTTTTTCTCATTTTATACTTTTTTCTAGTTTTATCCTTATTTTTATCTTTCTTTTCATAGGCCAGTGTTCTAATTGCACACAGATGGCTTATTCAATAACAAGTTGTTTCCTAACTATTTAAATATAATAAATTTCTTCCAGTTTTTGGATGATGTTATTTGGTGACTGTCTCAATTCTTCTGAAGGCAATGATGAAGGTTGAGGCATGAGACTTCTGTGGGGTTTGCAAGCCTTTAGCCTTTATCATTCCTTATTTCTTAATCATATTTCCCAATATTTTTATCATCCTCCCCATTTCTGCCTTTTAATTGAAGTCACTGAGTATCAAAATAGATTTTTAAAATTTAATTTGGAAGTTCTTATTAAGTTAAGTTTTTTACCTCTTCACTGTTCTGCAACTCATGTTAGCACACAAACCACAATTACTTTCATGGGGATCTTTTTGTAAATACTTACCTTGAACAATTCAGTATAAGAGGACCGAGTGAAATGTTGGCTGTGGTTGCCTTTGTATGCATGATCAACCCAACCTACTGTAGCAGCAAGCACCCCAAGCGTCCTCAGGGTTTGCAGCTACCACAGGTTCTTGGATCTGCTTTGTTAAAGGAAAGCAACTCAAAATGGGTTAACAAGCTTACTTTAATCAGTCAGACATATATCGTTTACCTTGTTCAGGGGAAAAAGGTCAGCACCCCGAACTTCAAAATATACAGACAGAATTATCAAGACATTAACAGATCAAGTAGACAGCTTTCCAAACTGTCCAACCATTACATCCATACCCAGTCAACATCTGGGTTTCCACATCTGGGTTTTTCAAAGCCGGGGGACTCTCAACAACGGCTTCCCAGATTCAGATCAAATCACAGAACACTTCTCAAAGTGAGTCCCAAAACAAAGCTACACATCAGGGCTTATATAGCCTTCTCCTGGCTCAGAGAATGTAACAACCTTATTGACTCACTGGCCAATCAAGAAGTATCTACTGAAAAACAAGCCTCCCTCCCCGGGCTTCAGGTGCATTTTAGCCTAGGGGCAGGGAAGATCTTCCAAATTTGCATTCCCATTATACCTACCCAACTCCTTTATTTGCCTTTCCAAGGAAAACCTGTGAGCCATCCTTCCATTCAGCTGCAACTTCTTTGTGTCTTCTGGTTTCCTTTATAATGAATAATAACAATAATAAGATTGATATGATTCAGTTCCTTTAGTAGCATATCTATGTGTTAGTCATTGGACAACAATCTCATATTTGAGTAGTAAAAGACAAATTATTATTTATACATATATATATATCTACTTATAGATAGATATTTGTAGGCATACAAGGTGTCCTAAAAGTCTTAGTGTCGTTCTAATTTGATAATAATTTGATTATGTTAATTTAAAAGCTTAAAATTTTACTAAGACTTTTGGGATACACTATATATGTGTATATAGATATACGTTGTTTGTAGCAGATTAAAAGCTGTGTTATTCTTTGCATCCTACCTCTAGTTTTCCCACCATTCTTCCACTATCACTGCAGGAGCAGAAGGAAGCAGCCCACAAGTCTTAGGGTCATTTAGTAGTCTATCCTGTTTCATCAGTTGTCAGAACCAAAAAATTCATCATCACCTCATGATAAGTCTACCAGTCTGAGTTTCTCCCGGCTTGGCTTGTCTGATTCTCAGAAAGCAGACGTAATCTTTTGTTGTTGTTCAGTTATTTCAGACATGTCTGACTCTTTTTAACCTTGTGGACTTTGTCCGTGGAGTTTTCTTAACAAAAATACTAGAGTGATTTGCCATTTTCTACTTCAGTGGTAAACAGAGTTTAAGTGACTTGCGCAAGGTCATGCAACTAGGAAGTTTCTGAGATGGATTTGAACTCAAGTCTTGCCAACTCTAAGCCCAGCTCTCTATCCATTGTACTACTTAGGCATAATCTGTTGTAGGATCCATATTCAAAGTCATTATAGCATGGTAGAGTCTGCCAAAGCTTTTTCTCCACTGGCATCACCCTTGATAATTCAGTTCCCTTTGGCATCATGATGAAGCATCAGAATAGGATTACACAAAACTACCAAAAATCCATTCTAAGAAACAGGTCTGTCCTTGTCATTCCTTTATGCATAAACTTTCAGTTGTTCCTTATTACCTTTAAGATTATACACAAATGTCACAGCCTGTGATTTACCGATATAAATCCTTTTCTGTCAGCATCCCTATTTTTACCTCTTCAGAATCATTTGTGTTTGTCATCCAGATTTCATTCTTGGAAGAATACCTCTTTTTTTCAGACCAACTGTCTTTTAAGACTTTAGATCTTAGGATCCTGCCTCTCCTTTGCTGAGTTTTTGAGATATACTTTCCCTAAACCTGCCTGTCTGACTTTCTCCTCAGCTATCCCTTATTGCGAAAGGTAGATCAAGAATGACAGATACATGTTCCTAATTCAATATTTCTGTGATTTAAAAGTTAATAAAGGAGGAAAATAATTAGAAAACAAATTTAAAATATCATTTACTTGAGTTGAAAGACTACTTTGGGGAGGGAACACCTCTCAAAAAAGAAAAGACATTAACATGACAAAATCAGGGTCAGGGAAGAAAGAAAAGAGAAATGCCACTAACTTTCAGACCATCCAGGAAATCAGGGTTTCCCAATCTAAAGACAGTTCTCTTTTCTCCCGCAATTTCCTACACAGTCAATCAGCACACAAAAGCTAAGGCGCCAATCAGCCTAAAGGCTTGATTGGTGTGTTAGGTGACTGGACAGGGTCTGGCATGTGCAGAGAAGGAAAAAAAATCACAAGAGCCATTCTCAGCAGGATTCAGAAGCAGGAAATTGCAACAGGCAGACAGAGACATCTGGGGGGCCCAACTGAGCTGGTTAAAAATTCAGAAGAGGAAGCGGGGGAATATTACAAGCAAGGAAAAAAAAAACCATGAGTAAAAACACAAACACAGGAAAGCTCAGATAAAGGGTATACACTCCAGTTTGCCTGGAATACAGATCTCATAGAGGAAATTAATGTGAAATTAGAATGGAAAAGTAATGGTGACATTAGGTTATGAAGGCCCTTGAAATCCAGACAAGGGATTTCACTCAGTAAGCAATAGGGAACCATTGAAGATGTTTGAGATGAGAAGTAACATAATCTGATGTATATGGATAAGGAATGAGGTCTAGAGTCAGCTGAGTGGCTCTGTGGCTAGAGCTTTAGGTCTGGAGTCAGGAAGATCTGAGTTCAAATCCAGATTTGGATACTTACTAGCTGGGTTACTTAAATTACTTAATCTCATCTGCCTGAGTTTCTTCAACGGTAAAATGGCATGATAATAGCACCTACATCCCAGGCTTATCATGAGGATCAAATGAAATAATAATTGTAACTCGGCCCAATGCCCAGCACATAGTAGGCACTTAATAAATCCTTCTTCCCTTCCTTTCTGCGGAAGTGCATTGTCCGGATAATTGAAGCCATTGACCCATTTAAGTACCCAAACTTTTTTTTTTAATAATTCTTGCAGAAAATTTCTAGAATGTATAATATTTTCTAAACTTTATATTTTTGACTTGTTAAGTAGAGCATGGTGAACATACTTTAACCTTTTCTTGATGACTCAGGGTCAACATTATGAACAATGATCATTGTACTATGCTGTAAGAAAGTGAAGCCCTTCGGCTCCTCATATTGGGTGTACGGTGCTTTTTGCTTTTCTACCTGCCTTAGGTAATGATGGCCCTCTAGTTCTTCTGCCTACTTCTTATATTTCTTCTGTCTTCTCTTTCACTGTCAGATGTCATGTCTTGCTGCTGTCATACTGACTGTCTGTCTTTAGCACCCCTTGTTGACTGACTGTTGCTTTTAATCTAATAAATGAGGGAAAAAAGAATATATGAGGGAACAGATTACAAATCTTGTTAAATCATTTAAAACTCTTATTTACTTACTCTATCTTATTTGCTTAGTAACTTTATTTTACTCATGAATCTAATGCAGTAAGGAATGGACAAGGTCTTGAGGAACTCCATGTTTCACCTCCGTAGTAAAGTACATGACCTTTGTGACAGCTATTTTCCTCTAAGATGTTTTTAACTTCCAGGTTTCTAGGCTTTCAAGATGTTTAAAGTCATCATAAGTCTTATAGCTGGTTAAGTGGGGCATTACTATATAAAGAGATATTACCATAAAAATACAAGTATAAAATAGTAAAGGGATCATTGATAATGGAAGTTAAAAATTTTCAAAGCTTATATGAAATAAAATTATAGCAAAACAAAGATACATAATATATATATATATATGTATATAATTAAGATTGTTAAGCAGATAAAAAATAAAATTTACCTTTCCTGAGGGAAATCTATGGTAAGGGAGAGACCTCATCAACTGACACAAAAAGTCCTTTTTCATTTTCAGCATTGGAGATGAGCTACACTCTTGTGTAGGTAGTTAAATGAAGAAAAAAAATTTAGGAAATTATACTCCTCAACAAAAAGCATGGGATACCCTCCCAAAAAGAAAGGGAGAAAACATGGTAAAGCACTGATTGTAAATATAGTGATGATTTTTTTTTCAGATAGTAGGAAGGAAATATTGTGTAAAGCTATTAAAGATGAATAACCAACTAAATATTTCTTAAGCACCTACTATGTATGTGGTATTTTGCTATTCAGGAAAGTAAAGTGAGTAATAAATAGTAAAAGAACAAAAAGGGGGAAGACAAATTTATCTTTATAAAGAAAAATGGGCATTAGTAATAAAATCTGGTTTATGTAAACATAAATATTCTATTTAGTATAAGGGAAAAGAAGCATTAACACAGCAAATACCTCTTTGTAAATCAGTATAATTTTTTTTTTAATTTGTAATGAATAAAACCTGTGGAAGTTTTATCCCTGGAAATCTTGAACAGCAGAAAACTATCTGGTTTGGATGTCTCAGCTATCCACTTGCCTGAAGAAAAAGGGCTAGGCCAGAAGCCTTAAGCAGTCCAGCTCTTACTGCAGATCTCTGTACAGATATGATCAACATCACCAATACAATTACTGGATTTTCCCGATAATTGTATGAAAATTAAAAGCATGACATTTTATTTCTTTCCATCAGCTGTGTTCAATTTCCCCTCATCTGTCAATTAATTATTTTGTATATCTTCCTTCTATATCAGTTATTGTCTTAAAAATTATCAGGTTGATTTATGTGCTAGCTGAATCAGGATGGGAAATTTTATTTCACAAATAACTATTTTCTATTACTCATACAATTAGTCTATAACTTGAGGTCTTCCCAGAACTTTATTTAACGCATTGGGACTTTATCTCAGTTTTTTTTTTTTAATTTCTTATTTCTAGGTATGACTGAGCTCACTGATAGCCCTGTGCCCCTGGAACTTGAGCGCTGCAAGTCTCCCACCTCAGGTAAACTAGACCGAATTTGAGGACTTTCTATAGAATCTGCTGCAAGGATTCATTGCTTTGTTTGACCATATTTATTATATGAGATACTTAGTGTAGGACAAAGTTGATATGCACTTGTCACTTCAAAAATGTGTTTTTAGAATTTAAGAATAAACTAATTTGATTTAGTTATGAAGTCTGATAGGAATTTATTACTGTAGAACATATTTTTGAGTCTGACGGAATTAAAATGAAAATTTATGATAATTTTAAAATCACACTGTAAAAGAAAAATTGATGGCTTTATGAGGCATTGGTGGCACTCCATATAGTATCAAAGTATAAATGTCACAATGAATGGATTCTGTATTTGTGATGGTAAGTCTCTGTATATGCATAACGCCAGGGGAACAATCACCAAATGTTGTCCCATTCGTTTTAGAACGTAGGGATCTTTTCACAGATGAGTCAGACAGGCCAATGATGCCTAAATTCTGATGTGTTTTAACTTAAACAATGGAAATATTAAGGCCCAACAGGAAACATCTATGGGGGCAGCGATAGGACATGGAAAGCCAGAGCTAGGAGAGCAGGACAGGGACAAAGAAAGAAGGGCTCAGAGCATGGAATACCACCATCTCAGTTCATAGAGGGACTTCTGGGACTCAGAGACTATGGTAAACAAGCCATAAAAAAAGAGGAAAGGGGGTCAGTGATGGTACTGCTAGAGCCCACCCTCTGGGCTTGTTGCATTTAGCTTCCGCCAAATTCTTGTCACTGTCTATAGTTGATATAGAGGAAGCCTGAGTCCTTCATGACCTCTTAGCCAGGGAAGCTCAATATCTGAGAGAAGTCCATGCACTAGGGCAACGTGGAAGCAGGAAAGGCCTGTAGATTAAGTAGGAAGTGATGGGATCTCACTCAGGCACTTTTGATTCATTTCCCACCTCTGATGTCAGAAGTGAAGCATCGCTAGACCCTAGAGACTGGCCATCAAGACCCTCCACTCTACAATTGGAAACATTTAAAGAGAGATGAGCAGGTAAATGTCTAAAAACTGCCACTCAAAAACAACATATACATGACATTTATAAATTCAGTCTGCACTGTTAATATTTTCTCCATCTCTCAAGTCCAGAAAATAACAAAACAAAAAATCAATCCTTGATTTATAGCATTTGTTACTTTCTGAGGTGCAAATTCTCACACTGAAAAAATTTACAGTTTCCTCTTGTGAGCTTGTATGAGCCAGTTCCAGAACAATCCCACGTATAAGTATCCAACATGGAAAATTCCAGCAAAAAACAATTCACAGATGCCAAGGAGGAGGACTGTATAGAGTTCAAAAGCCTGTCACATGCAAGGCTAGACTATCAAAAACCAGAGAGTTTTTCCAAATGTCCATATTTGTGTGTTTCTCGGGGGATGGAGCTGTGATGTTTAAAAAGTTTCAAGAGGCATGGTTTCTAGGTAATTCAGTCATTTTGTTAATAATGCCAGCAGGTTCTTAATAATAGGATGGTCATCTAGCTGTCTTTCTTAGACCAAAGACCCCTAATGGGGTGAGGTCACAGTTTATATGCCCTTCGAAGAGGAATTGTTCCTGAAGGATGCCCGGTCATCTCTGATTAATCAAATGGGAGGTGGGCTTTCTTAGAGTACATGACTTAGGTCACTCAGATCTTGGTCAAAGAGACATCACCTTCAATAACAGGGAGAATCGACTTTTTCCTATGTCCTGTCTAAGGAAACACAAGAACAGGAATACTCCCATTAGCCTAAACTTAGAATTTGTCTGATTAGGTCTTTGTCGAGATAAATCTTTAAGAGAGATTTCCCACACTGGTTGATTTCTAGGTGAAGAAGTAGAAAAGGGAAAAAAATTTTGATCCTAATACAAAAATTAGTTATTAAATATAACAGAAAAATACTTATTTCTCACAGAGCCATATTAAAGGGAAATGAATAGTGTGACTTTAATTGAGTTTATAGCTCTGCTCTAATTTGAATATTCAAATGGATCTTTGATTTCATGTATTTAGAAGTTCTCTCTGATAACACAGATTGCAGTCCATCCACACCTGCCCATTGTCTTGTCTAATAGGTCTTGCCGTGTGCAACATTGTGCACAGGGAAACTGCCTCAAGTACTAGAGATCTTCCTTATTTTCTTCTGAGATTGAAAAGATGCCATTGAAGTACTATAGTTGTTGGTCTGTCATCTTTCACTCTTGCCATATACCCAGCCCTTTCTCTAACATACACTTCCTTGCTGATATTTCTTACTCCTGTTATTCTTTGGAGTTCCTCATTTATTACATGGTGCTGCCTGATCACACTCACCAGGTGCCTCTCTATTGCCCCCTGTGTGGTGCTCATTTTTGTAATCTTTGGAGGAAAAGCAATACTGGTAAAATATTGATATTTTAAAGGGCCTTTGCTTTTATGGAGAGCCTGGAAAAACATTTTCAATATGTATTTGGATGAAACACCTGTATAACTTATCCATCAGTATGTTTATCTGCGTCAGGCAGTACAGATAGATAATGAGTGCATTTAGAGTTGGATAGGAGGAGGAGAATGGGCTAGGTAACCTTCAGAAAATTTCAGAGCTCCAAACTAGTTGTTACCTTTTCTTTAAAAGCCTGAAATTTCAACCAATTTGTTTAAAAGGAGTTTTCTTGCTCTCTTCTAAAGGCCCTCCTCGTTTAGTTGTATAATAGAACTGGTTCTTGGATGGTCTGAATATGTTTGGTATCCCTTTATAAGTTCTTGGTAGTAATTAAGAATAAATAAAGCTTTCACGTAATTTATTACTTTCATAAACACTAATTTCCATTTTACCTAATTCACTTTAAAAAGATATCCTAGAAATTTCTGTAATACAACCTATTGTACAGTGGTTCTCTAAAATGCAGGAACATTTTAAACCCATCCAATGAGGTTCATTACTAAAAGTACTAAAAAAAACTTCATTTTAATATCATCTCACCTTTGACATAGTGATGCAGAGGAAGCTGTCAACAAAGCACACATGTTATTGATATAAAAGAAATATTCTGTATTTGGAACAAAATATGCTTCCTTATAAAGCATAAGTTAAAAATTAGAGGGAACAACTCTTTAATTCTAAATTCTTGAACTATTATTGATGTTAGCCTATTGATACTTACTGATAATTAATATATTGATATTATTAATATGACAGTTTTATAAAATTTTTAATGAAGCAAAAATACAGGTAGGAAAATGTGTTTTTCAATGGCAAAATCCTTGAATTGACTATGGAAAATTGTTATTTTAAATAATTTTGTAACATGAGAGTGAGAACTTGCCATTTCAGAAGTTTGGGTTTGATAATTCATGTGCTATTATTCAAAGAAAATTTCTTATGTTGTTTAAAATTCACCTGATGATGCCATATGGTGACGCTTTTATGTTCCCTTTCAAGTTTCTCTTTGCCATTATAGTACTGGGATTGCCTTGCTTCACTTTTTTTTCTTTATTTCTAATTTAAGGACTTTTGTTTCCATTTCTTCACTAGATTGTCTTCTATATAGATATGTAGATAAAGCCTAACCTAGCGATGTGCTAAGTGCCGGCTTTCAATCTAGTCTGTAAAAATCTATTTCAGTTTTTCTCTAAGGCTTTTATCACATTGCATGTTTCCTGTGCATATTTCTATATTCCTTTACACATTATTTAAACCAATATGTCTGTGTCAATTTCATTTTTCCCAAACATTTATATTATTGGCCATTTAATGTCATCCTATACTTCAGTATCTTTTATTCTATGACATGCAATTAGATGCACAACCTACAGAACTCCTCCTTCAGTAAGAATATCTTAGATAGATACTACAAATGGACAAGGAGTTATTACCCTGAATGGATTGGGGCACTCACTGGAGCTCAGGGAATTGGTGAGGATTCTTTCTTTAATGAGTACAAACTCCTTCTTGAAACAAAGGCCCATCTCTTTAATCCCATATCCTACTGGTGCTGTTCCATGACTTCAAGTCATACAGTCTCTGAGAAAATAAGTAACTCAGAGGGCAGTGGAGAAGCACGTGGTAGGTATGAGCAGATTAAAATACAGAATAATAACAAACTGCAAAGAACTAGAGTAATTTTTCTATCTGAGGTATAAACAGTTTTAAATCATCTGCTCTAAAGGAGATGAATCCAAGAAGCCAAGTGAATTATGCTAATATAAATATCATTCACAACTGGCTCTGGACTATTATCATGCTACTGATACTTAAATAAGTGGGAGAAGTGCTCTCTTTTATTTTCTGTTCCAAATTCTGTCCCTCCCACCTCTCCCTTCTCCACTATTGAGAAAACAAGAAAAAAAACTCATTATAAATATGAATAGGCAAGTAAAATAAATTTTCAAATGAGTCTTGTCAAAAATATATATGTTTCATTTTGTGCTTTGAGTCCATCATCTTTCTGTGTGGAATTGGATAGCATGTTTCATCATGAATTTTCTGGAACTGTTGTTGATTCCACTGTGTTGATCAGAGTACCTAAGACTTTCAGAATTGTTTCAAAAAACATTAAGCGTTTTAATACTTTAATATTGATCTATGTTAGCCTCTGCTAACTACTCTCTACTTTAGACACTATCAGGTGTGCCTTTGAATTTGAAATGTAGGGGATCTCTTTCCATGATGCTTTTAAATTCTGATGAACCCTCTAGAAGTTTATTTTTTAAAATATACATGTTCCTTTCATGCTATTTCACCATTTTTAGCACTACAGACACCTGTACTATAAAAAAAATTTGGGCAGCTAAATGGCACAGTGGATAGAATACAAATCGGGAAGATTTATCTTCCTGAGTTCAAGTCTAGACTCAAACACTAGCTGTGTGCCCCTGGGCAAGTCACTTAATTAACCTTATTTGCTTCAGTTCCTTGTATGTAAAATGAACAAGTGACAGAAAAGGAAAACCACTGTAATATCTTTTCCAAGAGAACCCAAATGGGATCACAAAAATTCAGACAGGACTAAACGCAACAACAACTGTTAAAAAAAAAAACTACAGTGGCAGCAGCATCCAGACTACAGAGGGGCAAGACCAAACAGTGCTTGCTTTCTCCATCCAAGAATGCAGGAAGGGCCATGCCTGACCTTAGTACAAAAAAAATCCAGAAACTGAAGCAGGAGATATGAGCAAACAAAAGAAAAACCAAAAACAATGTAGATATGCTATGGCTTAATGAAAGCCCAAGAAGTTAACCCAGAAGAAACTAAGTCCACAAAATAATACAAGTAAAACTTCAGGAAAAAAGAATGTTTTGCCTCTAAGCTCTAAAGAGTGGCTGGGGTTGGAGAAGAGGGAATTAAGTGAGATATATAATGTAATTAGAGCTCTTGAAAAAAAATTGGAAGGAAAACAAATAGCTTAAAAAGAATAGGGATGCTTTTAGATAAGCTGCTAACTTGAAAGGAGAAAGAGGAGCCCTATTCTTCCAAATATACACCAGAAAAGATTTAGAAAGGGTACTAGATTGAATGATGATCAAGAATCCAAAGAAAATATCAGGAAGCACCTTCAAATAGATATATTACCTAGATGTAAAAGGTTTTATCATAATAAATTAGAGATGGGAAAGAGATACTTTTCACAACTATAGATAGAAGACTTCCTTTTTTTCAAATGCTTTATTAACTTCTGATTTACATCATTAATTTCCACCAGATTTTGAGTTACAAATTTTCTCCCCATTTTCCCCCTAGCCACCACCCTCAAAATAGCAATCCCACAGGATATCCCCTTCTCCAATCTGCTCTCTCCCATACCTTCTCCCACACTCCTCTTAGACTTTTCCAGTAGGGCATGGTGGATCTCTATGCCCCAGTGCCTGTATATCTCATTTCCCAATTACATGTAAAATAGTGTTAATAATAGTGTGTGTGTATATATATATATATATATATATGTATATATAATTTTAAACATTTGATTTTAAAACTTTGAATTCCAGATTCATTCCCTTCCTCCCTTGTCACCCACCCTTACTGGGAAGATAAGCAGTTCAGTATAGGTTGTACATGTGTAGCTAATGCAAAACATTAACATAGTAGATGTATTATAAAAGACTGACTATATTTCCCTCCCTCCTATCCCACCACCCACTTGTTCTATTCTCTACTTTGATCTTGTCCCTTTTCAAAAGTGAGTGCTTCCAACTTCCCTCCCCCCCAGTCTGCCCTCCCTTCCATCATCCCCCCTCTCATCCCCTTCCCCCCTACTCTCCTGTAGGGTGAGATGCCCTATTTAGTGTGTATGTCATTCCCTCCCTGAGCCAAATTCAATGAGAATAAGGTTGACCCATTCCCTTTTGCCTTCCTATTCTTCCCCTCCATTGTAACCATTTTCCCTTGCCTCTCCTATATGCGATAGTTTATCCCATTCTGTCTCTCTCCATCTCCTCTCATTATATTCCTCTCTAACCTCTTAATTTCACCTTTTAAGTATCATCCCTTCCTATTAAATTGGTCCTGTGCCCTCTATCTATGTATACCTGAACACATATAAATATATATCATTTTGTGGACTTACTTTCTTCTGGATTAGCTTCTTGGGCTTTTATTAAGCCACTGCACATCTACATTCTTTTTGATTTTGCTTCTGTTTACTCATATCTCTGCTTCTACTCTGCCATCTTGACTCCAGATAGAAGACTTCTTGACCAAACAAAGGATAGAGAGGATCACAAAAGATAGGATGGATAACTTTAACTACACAAAAATTGAGAAGCTTTGTACAAACAAGATCGATGTAGTTAGAATTCATAGAAAAGCCACTAATTAATAAAATCTTTATAGTAAATTTCTCTGATAAAGGTCTGTTTACATATATATATATATATATATATATATATATATATGAAATTGATACAAATGTATAGGGAAAAGGGCTATTCCCCAATAATTAAATGTTTAAAAGGATATAAACAGGCAGTTGTCAAAGGAAAAATTTTTATTAACAGCTATATGAATGATATTCCAAATAACTAATAAGGAAAATGAAAAATTGACATCTCCAAAGTTCTACATCATGTTTATCAGATTGGCAAAAATGACCCCCAAAAAAGGAAATTTAACAATTTTTGGAGGGGCAATGGACAGAGAGGCACAACAATAAATTGTGATTGTAATTTTGAATTCCTCCAACCATGCTGGAAAGCAATGTGAATCTATATCACAAAGATTACTAAAATGTGCATCCCTTTAACCAAGTGATACCACTACTAGACATGTACCCTGCAAAAGATCAGATAAAGAGGGAAAGGAAATGAGTTTCCAAAAAAAGTCATATCCACATAATCCTATTATTAGCTTCCCAGCAGAATTTCATTTGTAAGTAGAATAACCAAGTGGTGTTAGTTGAGAATTAAATAATAATAATGATAAACTCTCCCACTCAGATTTTCCCTACTAATACCTAAAATTCCAGAATTCTTTTAAACAATCCCATCCTAGAGTCTTCCCCTGAGAGAATAAATAAAACAAAACCCTGTGAGGGATAGCACATTATTAATCATATTACTCTCTTCTGTGAATGACAGTTGAGAACTCACAAGGTCATCAAACCAGTCCTGGACACATTCACTGTAGAGTACTTGTTTGCCTAGAATCCGAAAAAAAAATTGAAAGAGGCAGATGTGACTCACAGATGTGTAGTCAAGGCAGTTTTCCCCCATCACCACTCAACTCTCCACAGGAAGCTGGAAACTGTCCACAGGATTCATGCCTTCAGTCCAAACCGGGTTTGATGCTGGGAGGATTTGACCTCTAAGGAGAGGGGTTAGGTTCCCCTTTCTACATAGTTGTTACCTATTGTTTTGCGGGAAATTACTTAAAGCTTAGATTTTGATTGATTTCTAGGGTCTTCTCAAAGTCGGGTGTAAAAAATTATTCATTGTACAATATGAATCAGTAATGGAAAATGTATTTATTTCCTACAGACAGAAGAAATGCTAAATACAAAACATATGTGCATTGACTAAAAGACTTAAAATAGGATTCAGTAACTCAACTTCTAACTATTACTATACTTTCCTAGAAAGTTAAGATTTAAACCTCATCAGAATGTACAGTAGTTTGCAAGACTGGTGAATAGGCATTTAATAGTCCCACTGTATTCTGACCTCATCAGGCCTCATCTAGAGTTTTGTTTTAGTTCTGGTGTCATCACAATTTAAGAAGTATATTGGGCCGTTCACGCTGGGGGCTGGAGATCGGCCTCGAAGGGGGACCACCTCTCACCTGGAGCGCAGCTCATGTTCATGGGGCACCTGGTGCTAAATCAATTGTAGATGACCTGCTTCTGGATTGGGGTTTTGTGCGAAGCAAAGCAGCTCCCTCACTGTGATCTATTGAAAGTCAGCCCTTGATACAAGCTTTTGTTAATTTTTTTTTTAAAGAAGTATATTGATAAGCTAAAGGGTGTCTGGAGGAGGACATCCTGGATTGTGAATGGCTTTAAATTCATGTCACATGAGCATCAATTTAAGGAACTGGGCAGGTTCAGCCTGTAAAAAAGAAGAGACTAAGGGAGGAGGGGAGGAGAGAGGGAAGATTCAAGGATAGTTGTCAGAATGTGTTTGAAGTTTGAAGGTCTATCATGTGGAGAAGGGATTAGACTTGTTCTGTTTGACCTCAGAGGGGCAAAACCAGGAACAATAGGTGGAAAAGGGAAGGAGGGAAATTTGGACTTGATAGCAGGAAAGATTTCCTAACACTTGGAGCTTCGCAGAAGTGGAATGGGCTACTTAAAGTGGGAAGAAGCAGGCTGCATGATCACTCTGGAGAATGTTTAGTGGGGATTCCTTTCAAGTAAGGGTTGGACTAGATAAGGGGTTCTTAAATTGTGGTCCACAGACCATGGGTCCATGGATAGATTTCAAAGGGTCCATGAACTTGGATGGTAGGGGGGGTGAGGGTGGGATTAAATCTCTTTTTCCACTAACCTTTAACTAAAATTTAACATTTCTTTCAATGATTTCAAAACATATTCTGAGAAGAAAACCATAGGCTTAACCAGACTGCCTAGGTATCTGTGACATACAAAAAAAAAATGGTTAAAAACCCCTTTTTGAGAAATTTAACTACAAAGAAAAGAATTAGCAGGATAGGATGATAGCAAGGATAGAAGGATCAAATAAGAGTCTTTTCAGAATAGTGGAGACATGGGTATATGTGTAGGAGTATGGAATGGGCCAGTAGACAAAAAAAGTAAGTGAAAGAGTGGGAATGATATAGGAGATAGTCTGCTGAAGGAGATGGGATGGAATGGAATCCCTTGAGCCACTTGAGGGGTTAACCTAGATGAGGAGTAAGCCCAACTCATCATGTGAGAAAGGGGTGAAAGAGGAGATGGTGGCAGAAGACATCTGAATAATAGGAGATAAGGAAGAGAGGAGAAGAGGAGGTTCACAGCAAATGGCCTCAATATTTTTCAGTAAAATATGAATGGGAAGGGGTAACCAAGAGAAATCTGAGAAGGGATGAAAAAGTTTAGAAGAGGAAAACGACCTATATGTACAAAAATATGCATAACATCTCATTTCTGACGGCAAAGAATTAGAAATTGAGGGAATATCCATCAGCTGGAGAATGGCTGAATAAATTGTGGTATGTTATTATGATAGAATTCTATTGTACTATAAGAAATTATGTGGGGGTGGCTATGTGGTGCAGTGAACAGAGCATTGGCCCTAGGGTCAGGAGGACCTGAGTTCAAATCCAGCCTCAGACACTTAACACTTACTAACCGTGTGACATTGGGCAAGTCACTTAACCTCAACTTCCCTGCCTTTCCCCCTCCAAAAAAACAAAAAAAAAAAGAAAAGAAATGATAAGCAGGATGCTCTCAGAAAAACCCGGGAAGACTTGCCTGGGCTGATGCAAAGTGAAATGTACTGTATACAAAGTAATAGTGACATTATAAGATGATCAGTTGTGAATGACCTAACTATTCTCAGCAATACAATGACCTAAGACAACACTGAAGAACTTATGATGTAAAATATTATCCATCTTCAGACAAAGAATTATTGGTATCTGAATACAGATTGAAGCATACTTTTTTTATCTTTAATTTTTCTCGATTTTTTTTGTCTGTTTTCTTTCACAACATGACTATTATGGATATGTTTTGCATGAGTACACATGTATAACCTGTATCAAACTGCTTGCCTTATCAATGCGGGAGGGGGTTTGAAGAGAGAGGGAGGGAGAGAGAATTTGGAACTCAAAGTTTTAAAAACAAATGTTGAAAATTGTTTTACATGTAACTGGGGAAAATTTTTTAAAAATAAATTACTAAAAAAAAAGGTTTAGAAGAGCTGCTGTGGAGAGTGGGTCAGTGAGTTGCTTTAGTAGAATTGCCTAGCAGCATTGAGGGCCCAGTTGAGGATGGAAACACAAATTTGTAGTGGCTGCAGTCAGAATGGTTACGTGATTTTCTCAATTTTCGTTCAGCAGCACATGTATAGGAGTGAAGGCAGCAAATGATGGGCCCTCAGGGCTGAGGCTTGGCTAGATGTCATTGGCGTTAATGATAAGCATTTGATACAGTTGATCTACCTTTCCTGTATATTCTGTTCTTGTTCTCCTACACATCCATCCTCTCTTCTGTCTCCTTTGCTAGTTCTTCCTTGGTCTCACACTCAGCTGTGGGTGTCCTTCAGGTCTCTATCCCGGGCCCTCCTCTTTTTTCATCCCGTACTCTTTCATTTCATGATATCATCAGTTCAAATGGATTCTGTTATCATCTTAATTAATTTAGCCTCTCTCCTGAGCTATAGTCATGTATCTTCAGCTGCCTCTTCAGCTTTTCAAATTGTAGGAATATCATGCTCAGCATGTCCAAAAACAATTTTATCATCTTTCTCCTTCTTCTAAACTTCTGCATTATTGTGCAGGGCTTTCAACCTTGGTGTCATTCTTGCCTCCTCATAGACACCCAACATCCAACCTGTTGTAATATCGTTATCATTTCTACCTCACTATATTTCTCATATAGTGACACAGAAATTTCTTTCTTTCTACTCACACAGCCACAACCCTAGTTCATCACCTATCTCATGGACCACTTTGATAGACTTCTACCTGGTCTCCCTGCCTGGAATCTCTCCCCAGTCCAATCTGTCCTCCACTAACTTACCAAAGTGGCTAAGAACCACTTTCTACCTTTCTAGCGTTCTTACCTTGTACTCTCCACCCTGAACTCTTATGATCTAGCTCCACTCGTGTACTGGCAATTACTCTGGAAAGTCCCGTCCCGTCTTCTCTGCCTCGTAGCTTCACTCAGCTCAAGGCCCATCTTCTGTAAGATTGTTCTCCTGTTCCTACCAGTTACAAATGCCTCCACTTTCAGATTATGTTCCACCTACTCTGTGTACATCTTGTATGTACTTACCTATTTATACCTATTTTCCCAATTAGCTCCTTGAGAAGAATTGGCATATTTCTTAATTAAATTTTTTTGACCATTCTTTATATCCCCAACTTAGTAAAGGCCTTTTGACTAACTGGCCTATGATTTCATTGTTATAAGAAAATCTAGGCGAGGAAGTTGACACTACCAATGCAGGCTGCCACCTTTTCTGCACCATCTATCAATGCAAGTTCAAAATTTCTCTGCCATTTGCAGTCTCAGAAAATTACCTAGAACATCCAAGGGTTAAATGTCTTGTTGAGAATCACACAACTTTTATGTCACATGCAGGGTCTGAACCTGGGTCTGACTTTGTGGCCAGCTCTCTGTATACTCTGCTACACAGTCTCTGATGTTTTATTATTAGATTTTTTCTAGGGCCTAACATGAGAAGTATTTTAAATATGTGGGAAAATGACACCTGAGAATAACTAAAATGCAAAAGTAAATAAAAACAAAATAGACTGAACATGGAATTACCTAGGGAGTTGCTCATTTTTTTCCAGAACTATTGAGACACATCAGTGCATCACAGAGACTTTGTGATCTATAGCCACAAGTAATCTCCTTTCACCATTGTGGATCTTTATTATCTATGTTATGTCTTTCCTGCTCTTTCCTTTCTACTCTCCATAGAGGTGCATATACTTCCTCAGCTCCTCTTTGGCATTGAGGTTATGCTAGGATCCTGTGTGCAGTACAACTAATCCTCTGTATCTAATCTATAAAATCATGAAGCTATGGCAAGCACATAGGCTTGGTCACCAAATCAAACATACAGGAAGCAGGGAATAAGCCCTTAAAATTGAAAGGAGTAAATTTAATACAAGTAAAATTAAGTATTGCCTTTATTGCTTGAGGGAGAGGAGAACTGTTTGCTGGACTAGATGAGCTCTGAGAACATTTCCAGCCATGCACCGGAGGACTTTATTATGTATGCTCTGTAGCTAAGCATCTCCATCCAAAGACTTTTATTAAGTGAAAACCTCTATAAAGGTTGTTATAACTGGTCGCTATTGATATCACATTTCTGGTCATAGCTATACTAGCCAAAAAGAACTTGCTGAAATTCCATCATCTTGCTCTTGCAGCTCTATACTTTTGAACAATATTTAGCCACCATGATAAAACAAGACAGATCAGTTTTGAAACAATTCAA
Organism: Petaurus breviceps papuanus; assembly: GCF_028583685.1. NCBI lineage: Eukaryota > Metazoa > Chordata > Mammalia > Diprotodontia > Petauridae > Petaurus > Petaurus breviceps. Next base: position 19,892,384 of record NW_027187347.1, read on the forward strand.
AAAGTGCCATTCAATGCTCACGTTATTTAAAGCCAATCTGTGAAGGGATTTGAAAGTGCTATTAATTATCCTTAAAAACAACAGTCTGATAAATCAAGATTTTCACTATGTTTTTAAATAATGAAGAATCTGAGACAAAGAAATTATTTTGTTGACTGCATGCTTTCCTACAAGATAGTAGCTAAGCATGTTAGAACTTCATCACATAAGTGACTAGCCCACTAAAAAGTATCAGCTTTACCTTTAAGTACTTGATTTAGTATCAGCATTGATTTAAGACCTGGCTTTATTCTAGAAACAGAAGGAAAAAAAGGTTGCATGGTACCTTCTGTTCATTTGGCTCTTGCTCTCTAGAGAACTTGTTAGTCATAACATTAATTCCTTTTTATGAACTAAAATTATCTAGTTATTCCCTAAAATTACATCATTTTAAAGAAAATTAAAATCTTGTCAAAATAAAACAAAACAATTGAACAACCTAAGTGCTCTTCTGGCCATAGTACCTGGAGTTATAAATGTATTGCTTCTATTGAAAACTGAAATGAAAAGAAATCAAATGCTTCATTTTCAGTGAGAGAAAATATGAGTCTAGAGGTCAACTTGAACCAGATTATATTGGTCAAATATATTTAAAATCTGTTATTTGTTATTGAGATTACTTGAACATTTTCTGTTGAGATTATTCTGAAGAGTGCCTGGCCTAGAGTGAGGAAGACTCATCTTCATGAGTTCAAATCTGGCCTCACACACTTACTATCTGTGTGACCCTGGGCAAGTCATTTAACCCTGTTTGCCTCAATTTCCTCATCTGTAAAATGATCTGGAGAAGGAAATGGTAAACTGATCTAGTGTCTTTGCCAAGAAAACCTCAAATGGGGTAACAAAGAGTTGGACACAATTGAAAAATGACTGAACAACAACAACAACAAATCATTTTCAGATAGATTTCTGTGATTATTTGAATAATTCTGTATCTCAGAAGTGGGTCTGTTGCTCCTTCAGTCATCTGTTCAAGAAAACAAAAAAGCCCCCACTACCAGCCGTTGTGTTTCTATTCTAGTTTTAAAGTGAAAATTCTTGGTTTCATCAATCCAAGAAGTTTCATTTCAATAGTTTCAAATTTTTTTCCTCCAGGATTTGCTACCAGAACTCCAGAGGCAGCACCAGGCTTTTATAGGAATGAATTACCAGCTGTGAGACAGAGAAATCAAGTCCATCATTTACCAGGTGAAAATGAAAATCACTGTTGACAAAAAAGTAACCCTAAATCATATCTCTACCATCACTTTTTCTCCATCTTATCTGTTTACCTCAGAAGTTTTGTCTGTATTCTCTAGGAAACTGAGCACTCTAATATTAGTTAAGGTAAAGATCATGACTGTAAGTAGACTTCTGACAACCCATGAAATCTACTTAAGTCAAGATCTGTTGTTCTAGTTAGTAATTGCCTCAGAAAAAATTTACTTTCACTTATTTGAATATGGAATATGAACACAAAGAATTGTGTGAAATATTTAGAGATTTCTATGAATTTTAATTGGGTTGTTTTTCTGCCCTCTCCTCCATCTTCACAAGCCAATAAGAAAACAAAGATAGTTCAATAAAGTAAAAGACCTGAAAAACTGAGTAAGGTTTTCTTATTTTTTTCTGAGGTGGATATACCTTGTAAAATTTTGTCCTGTCTTCACAGCGTAACGAAACAGTCTCTGTGAAACAAAACAATGGTGATGACCTACTTCAAGTTTTTGGCTTTTCTGGAAATGAGGCGATGAAATATCTTAGTAAATACCACTCAGAAGAATAGTAGTGAGAGGCATACCAGCTCCCTCTGGGCTCAGTCTGGCTGGTTCAAGTACATTTTGAGCATCTGCGATGACCACAGGGATCAAAGGAACCGAAAGGGATTTAGAAAACCATGAGACTGAGAACTCTATAGTCAAGGCAGTAGCTTGCTAAATTTTAAATTAATTTGAGTATAATTCTTTGGACCTTCAAATTAAAGTTATTAGCCAAGGAAATAACCATTTTCCTAATGATTATTAATATAGTGGTACCAGTTTATGATTGAAAATTTAGAAATGTGGAAATAGAAGAGAATTTTCAATCAGTGATGAGTCAAAGCTATGAGAAATAAGTTCAGAGATCACTATATAGGGATTTAATATTTTCATCAGAAGCTACATTCAATGAATTTCAGAAACAATATTGAAAATGAAGTTAGAGGAAGAATTGTCCATATTTAACTATGTCTGTCCTTACAGTAACTGGTTAATTAAAAGGCATTTATCTTTATTGTTCATATAATCCTCATCACCACGTTGAATTTACTAAGTCCTTATTACTGTTTGATACCATGTTAAATGCTATATGAAATGATTTCTTAAACATTATCCTTGCATCCTAGTAGCTTACAACTTGAGGCTAACAACTCTAACATACATAGAAATAAAAGTCATGTAAACAACTTCATAAACATTAGACAGGCACAGGACTTAAATGTTTTAAATTATTAATATATTATTAACATTGTACCTGTACAGATAAGTGTAGTGAGTGTATGTATATGTGTATATTTATTTATACAAACACATATGTGTACATATAAATATATGTATATAAACACTCATACATATAGCCGTAGACACATATATGAGTCATGAGAACTGCACAGAGGGATTCATCTTGCATACAAAAGAAGAAACAACATTGTGCTAGAGTAAATTCCATCCACTGTGCTTTCCCTCACTATCTTCTCAGCCACTCCTTGTCCAGTGGAAATGGAACTTCCTTGAGGATGGCTACAAGGTAGGGAAGAGCACAGCACCTCAGGGACTTTAGCGTCCAATTGCTGGAGACCTCTGTTGGCACCACTATCTACTTGCCTTTTTATTTACACAGCACTACCCCCTTTCTGTGCCCAGGGCAGTTGTTTTGCTTGTCCTGTCCCAGTTCTATTATTATAAGTTTTATATAGACAGAGTGGAAACAGGAGGAATTCACTACCTCTTTCCAAAATAGGAACTCAGAGCCTTGCATAGATCTTATTAATCTGCATAATTCCCATTTTCTATTAAGTGATATCTTTTCATTATGTAGTAAAATAAACTTAAGCATACAATGAATACCTGGGTTCAAATCCTACCTCAGTCACTGTATACCTTTGTGACTCTGGGCAAGTCATTTAAGTTCCTTGTGCTTTTGTTTCCTCATCTATAAAATGTGGGGTTTGGGCTAGATCACCTCTTAGACCCCTTCCATTTCTAATTCTAGTTTTCTATACAGTTCTATACCAGGGGGCAAGACATATAGCCCAAAGGAAATCTTCTTGATCATTCATTACAAATCATCTAAGTCTACTTGTAATTCATAGTCACTAGTTTATGTTTCAAGTAAAGCCTCAAACTTTTCTCTGCTTTGTCTCCTGAAAGGCTAATTCGAGTATAGAATCATGAAAATGACTAAGTAGGAACTTAGCCATCCTCTAGCTTTGCTAAGAAGTCCCACTTATCAACTTATAAGTTGATTGATCAGCCCTCTACTTGAACTAGAAATATGAAGGGACTTGATTTCATTTGACCAGGATTGAAGAAGGTATTGCCCACATAGATTAAGATGACGTCCTAGTTATACTCAAGAGTCAAGCTGAAATCTTTTCCAGTGCATTTATTTAAACATTTATTAAGTAGCTACAAAGTGTGAAACATTGTGGGAAATAGAAAAATGAGAAAGACATAGTCTCGGCCTTCAAGGAACTTGTGAACTATATTTTGGAATGTAACCTCATTCATTATGACATGAGTCACTAGACTGCCTCCTTCCCAGCCTTCTGTTTGAAGAGAGCATGGTCTGGAAGTAGAAGGGAGATACACAGTTACATAACAGGTTCATGTTCTCACTCTGACTTGGAACCTCATCATCATCTAATTCGGGCCTTAATTTCCAGGCAAGTCTCAAATTGAGCATGTCATTTTCACTTCCTTGTATTAATGTATGTCAATTTTAGTTCCTCAAACTATCTTGGCAGTCATTTCCAAGTGGGTCATAGCTAACCAGTTCCCTCAACCTCCTTAGACTCAATCCAAGTAAATGAAGAAGGCTCTACCTCTTTGTGGCGAAATGATTGTCCCTCTCTGTTTTAGTCCAGTACTGTTCAACCAGTATTCCATATCATTTGTATTACACAAAGAGTTCCCTAGAAATCTTCCCAATCCCTACCCTACTAGCATGGCAGGGAACCTTGCTGCTGAGAATAGCAATCCCAGCATGAGTTTTGTACTCTCCACCTCTTTCTAGTCAAGTGGTTAGAGAAGGTGTGGTGAGTGAAACTATCCGGCATGACTTCCTTATCCCTGCTTACTTTGGGCAGAATTTTGTGAAAGTACACTGTAAGTTGTGAGGAATTGCTGTTCCAATTTCCCTGGCCAGAACCATACCTAGCAATTTTGCTGCTTGAAACAGTTGTCTCTAAATGTGTCCTCACATCAGCCTTGGCGGAGGAGTCCCCAACACTGTTCCAGTGTGTAAGATTCTAGTCAATTGCAAGGCTACGGGGGGAGGCAGGGAGGCCACTTCCCAGAAATGGGCAGAATGAAGCCAGGGTATAAATTTTTAAGCCCTCTAAATTTTAGTTGTCTTGTCTTAGGGAAAGAACTAGTTATCATTTTGCCAATGTCATCAATCTGGCTTAACAGGGTGGAAAGTAAGAATGATGTAAATATTCTGGCCTGGGAAAATAAAAAGTTTAAAAAAGTGGTCTTTGGCATAACCAAAGTTGCTAAGTTACATCCATATGGAAAACAGAGAAGTGGTTTTCTTTCTGAGCATCGCCTTCTCCTTTCTTCTTTGATTTAGCTTTCTTTCTGACCACTTACCTCCTTCTAACCCTAACTACTTAATCACCCTTTCTCTAACCTATTCCCTAACCATTATATACATTTCTAGCATCTCACTTATGAGTACACTACCACTTTCATCTACCTAACTTCACCTTTTGAAGGCGGAATCCCCATTTGCTCCCACAACCTTGTTCTTCTCTCCCAGAGAACACTTCTAGTCATAAGATTGAAAGGTTGGACCTATGGAAAGCAGGGGCAGAACTGCAGCTTGTTTTTAGAAGTAGTTTAGTCAGTTAACTTTATAGATTAACAGATGGATAGTGGAAAAGAATAATTGGGAGGAGAGAAATTCAGAGTCAGGAGAGAAATAGAGAAGTAAATTTATTCATAGGAGTCAAGTGTGAGTTGAAAGGAAGATGAAAAAATGTTCATTACTTCAATGTATGTGTGCATTTGTTGAGATCAGGTTTAGAGTCTGGGATTTGTCCCTTGTATGGTCTATGCACTCCTCTAATTAGAGTCTGGAATCTTTCTTTGAGATGGTCAAAAATAAGATAAGCTACAAAAGGATATTATTCTGGGAATTAATGCTATATATTGTGCCCTACTAGTAGGTGTATTGTGTGAAAATCCAAAGTTATGAAAAAGATAAATTAGGGGACAATTCTTTTTGTTACAAAATAACTACTTCTTTATAAAATCATTTATTGAAGGATTCCTTTATGTAGCAAGCTCTCTAGTATATAATTAATATAATATTATTTTTATTTCATTTATTTATAATAATTTAATATATTTTAAATTTAAAATTATTTAACATAATTAATATAAATAATAATATAATCTAGTATATAAAATATAAAAGTATAATCTAAAATATAATTCAGTTTATAAAGATTCACTGTATGACCCTTTTCTGGGTCATACCTATTGAATATAGCTCTAAGCATACAAAATATCTATTTGGCTTCATTACATTTTGATAGAGAAAAAAATTTCTTTTTTGCATTTGACACTTAATATAAACCAAAGCTATACAACTCTGACTTGTTGGCTTCCTCATCATCTTAGTAGAATTCTTCTATGTTCATCTCCCAGGGGCAACTGCTTACCTGATAATATCTCAGTAAATGCTGGTTCAAAAAGTATTTTATTTGGTTTTATACAGCTGGGTTAGCATAAAAAATCATTACATCAGAGTCAGAAAGGATTTTTAGAAATTATTCAGTCCATTACCTTACTAAGGTGAAAAGGCTCAATTTAATCTACCTTGACATACAAGCATACGTGCTATCTGAAGACCCTCTGGAAAATATAATTCTATAGCCACCTTTGGTAACCTGTACTCTTTTTTAGCAATTCTCACTGTCAGGAATCCTTTCTTATGTGTAATCAAGTTTCTTTTTTTATTTTTGTTCTATCTTTACTGGTGATGGAAAACTATCGTCAGCTTCTGTATGATAACTTAGATTTGATGCTGAAACAAGCTGATGGGTTAGGCTTCTCTTTCCCAGTTTAAATGATTCATTTCACTGACCACCTTCATTTTCATTTATTCACCCCCTCTGTACTGTTTGCTGCTTAGCCATGACTTTTCCCTCTATTTAACCTCCTGATTTCGTTCCAAAAAACCAAGTCATAGACTATATCATACTCTAAAGTCTGATTAGATTAGACAGAAATGACTTGAAGATTGAGTAATTACTTTCAACAAAGCAAGCCATTGTGAGGCAAGCTATGGGTTAGTAGAAAGTGGAAAGATTTGGAGTCAAAAGACCTGAATTCAAAAGTAGGATCTGCCACATCTCTGTGACTTTGGGGAAACCACATAACTCCTCTGGTCATCTACCTTCATCTGTAAAAGGAAGAGGTTCCCTTCTAACGCTATATCTCTGATCTATCAATTTTTATATCTGGGGGGAAGTAGAGAATATACATACACCTGGTGGTGATATTGTTATCAAATTAAGACTTCGGAAGATAGGTGGGCAGCTACAGAGGCTGAGAAAATCCAGTAGTCTACAAATCAAAGAGGTGATTAATACTTTGGAATCAAATATACTATCATTGTTGGTGAATTGTACAATTTCTTTTCCATCTTCATCATCGAGAGAAAATACTAAGAAAATGGAAGTGGTAGTGTAGAACATAAAGCACACTTTTCTACTAACAGATAAGGCTTTATTAGGTGTTGATGAACTTAAAACAATTTTTAAAAGCTCTTTATCCCAAACTTTGAGAAAATCAGTGTCTCAGTGATCAGGTGCCAGGTTTTACGTAGCATATCTATGGAATTTTTTTTCTATAGGAAAGAGGTGTGAGAATAGATTTCTTAGATACTAACATAGGCTTTTTCTTAATAAATTACCCAAAACATTCATGTTGAATTTGTCAGCCAAATTAAATCTGCCAAAGATACATATATGTAGAACATGAAGATAAAAACAACTAATGGGGAATGAATATATAAGGGTAGCATGAACTGTGCTAATGGGTAGTAGTTTTTAACTATGAAGGAAGGATAAGAGTAACAAACAAATTATGAGATTACTGCTCAGGTTGGGTAGAATGATCACTGACAATGGAAAGAAGGAAGAACCTCTTCTGTTTCTTCTGATTTCTCTGCCAAGGAGAATGATCATTGGACTAGAAAAGATATATAAAATGGCTAATAGTGAATTTTTAAAATAAAAATTAGAAAGTTGATAGTAAGAGAATATCTATGCCCCCTAGGTGAGTTCATATCTCTAGGCTTCAACAAGCTACATCCCAAGTAACTGAAGGATCTGCCAAGTGTGAATGGTGTGCCATTGTGACCATGAAAGATCAGAGAAAACAGGAGAAATGCCACAGGATTACAGAAGAGCATATGTCCCAGTTTTCAAAAAGAGGGAGGACAGAGGAATCTACAAACTATGAACTTCATTCCTATTCTTAGTAAAATCATAAGACATCATTACAGGAATGGCTTGTGGATATCTAGAAAGGGAAGTAATCATCTCTAAATCAGAATGGCATCATGAAGAATATAGGTCGTACCCCAGACTAAACTGATTTCCTATAGTGATTCAGTTGTATCAAGTAGTAGACAAATTTTGATTCATTTCATCAAAGCATTTGTCAAAGATACTCATTATATCCTTGTGGATAAGAGAGAGAATTGTGTTAGATGATAATACAGTTAGACAGATTTGGAATGTATTGAACAACTGGACCCAAATAAGTCTTCATTGACTTTATGTCACATTGGAGAGAGCATCCTGGTAGAATATCCTAGAAATCTGCCCTTGTCCCTGTGCTGTAAAAATAATAATGATAATAGCAACAACTACCCTGTATGTATAAGCTTTTCAAACTACTTGTCAAGGATTATCCTCTCAGGAACCTTGGGAGGTAGGTGCTATTATTAGCCCTATTTTACAGATGAGAAAACTGAGGCAAACAAGTTAAGTGACTCGCCTCAGGTCATACTATTGGTGAAGTGTCTAAGACTACATTTGAATTCAGGTCTTCCCAACTTCCCAGGTCTAGCACTCCAGTAACATATAAGAATAAGAACAGCATTTAGATAGCACCCTCCAGAGCATTGTACATGTGTTATGTCATCTGATACTCGGCACAACTGGTAAGCTCTTTGAGGGCAGAGACTTTTTGTCTTTATCGTCCTAGTGCATAGCAATATCTGGTACACAATAGGCACTTAATAGATGCTAGTTGAATTGAATTAAATTCAAAAATAAGAGTGAGAAGTCTAATGATTATGTCAAAGCTCTCCTTTGCTAGTAAAATTTTATAAAAGTTTTTTGAAGCACCAACTTGGTCAAAAATGAATTCCAAAAATTACAGCATGACTTTAGTCCAGAAATCAATATAATATGATCTTCCTTGAATAACAGATAAAGGTAAACTACTGGCCCATCAATAACTTTAGTCTGTGTTTATGGGCATTACTAAAAAATAAAATAAAATTAGGGGTGGCTAGGTGGTACAGTGAATAGAACACCGGCCCTGGAGTCAGGAGAACCTGAGCTCAAATACGGCCTCAGAAACTTAATACTTACTAGCCATGTAACCTTGGGGGCAAGTCACTTAACCATAATTGCCCTACCTTCCCCCCTCCAAAAAGAAAAAGAAAAAATAATAAAATTTTTAAAAATTTTAAAAATTGTTGGTCTAACTTTTCCCAAAGGAACAGATGTGCTTAGTATGTTAAAATTTATACAATATTAATTGTTGTCTAACCAATTTAATTTTATTTAATTTTAACTTGTAACCAAATCAACAAAGGATTTTTTTGTCTGCTGAGACACAAATATGATCATTATATAGAATCCTTCTTTACAATATAATTTTACCTTACATATGTATAGTTTTATCGGGGGTGGGGGGGGGGGAATAAGAGACTCTCCCGCCTGAGCTATAGATGCATGAACTGGTAGCAGTCACTAGGAATCACTAGGAAGAAGCATCCTAGGAAAATTTATATAACCCATCCCTGATGACCTGAAGGAAGAGGGCAGATATTAAAACAGAGAGGAAGAGCACCTTTCTGAATGTCCAAGACACTCACGGGAAGTTCCATATTATCAGGAGGTACAGTTCCAAATGCTAGAAAATAGAAAAGAAAAGTAATTAAATTCTCACTGTAAGCCCTTTCAAAATGGGGAGCAGAGATCTATTGAGAAATATAGGAAAAGCCATTTGAAGATGTGGGTTTTGGGAACAAGATGCCATTCTGCCCTCCAAGTTGTAAAAGAGCTGCAACATTATCAGCTAGAATTCCAGTAATTTGTCCCTCTCAAGATGCTAAAAGGTTTCTGAAGAGGATAAGGGAACAATGGGAAACAGGAAGCAGAACTAAGCATCAATGAGAAATGATCAATTCACAGCAGTGTGAATGCCACCCACTTTGTTGCTTAGAACAGAGGGTAGTGACTGTATTGTATCAAGGACACAGGATGCCTGCCAAGAAGGGAGGGCAGGGATAGTGGAACACTGGTACACTACAGAAAGGAGTCTAGTGAATAAGCGAGGCATCGGAAAGGAGCATAAAAAACTCCTAGTCAAAAAAAAAAAGGAATAAGGCACTGAGCTACTAAAAAGAAGTAATGCCAGCCTCCCTCCCTTTCCTGGGTGCCCACCCATGGCAGCACTGCAAGATATTAGATACTATGGAATATCTTGTTAGAAAGTAGCCCACTAAAAGGGAAAGTGGGGATTCCTTTGCCTCACTGTGGTTATGAATAACATTCGTTTCTGTGTAAATAAAATGGTTGTATGTGTTGATGCCCTATGAGCCTGAGTATTTGTAAGGGGAAGTAATGACCACCCTCGAGGAGAGTAACAAATATTAAAAGTCCCAGGTTCTGCTTAAGTGATGGTAATAAATCAGATGAGTCCCCAAAGTATATACACCTAGGTCTTATGTGTCAAGAAAGAATCTCTAATGCAGTACTGTAATGGAAATCTCCTGAGGCCAAGCTATCACTGCATTTTCACAAGGTGGATGGTCTTCCAAGGAAGCTCAGTCTACAGGGTTCTATTATCAAAATGCACAGGTGCCATCTAGTGCTGAAATATACAAAAGGCGAGTGCACACTGAAATTGTTGCATTTCAATCATTAGCATTTTATTCAATCAACAAATATTTATTGAGTACTTGTTATGAACAAAGCAGTATCCCAGGTCATATGCAAGACACCCCCTTACCAGATGATCTCTAAAGTTTGTTCTAGATCTAAATCTATTTAGATCTAGATGGGACCTCTCAGGTCCCATCTAGCTTTAAAATTTAAAGAGTAAAATACCAGCATCCTTCATCTAAGCAATTTTCACTCTTATCATTTGTAGTCACTGATGCCTGCTTCTCTTGACCACATTATTTTTTCCTAGTATAGCCCTAACTCTTTCCCTTTCAGTGTTTCCCTTTATCATTACTTCTTAAATGTTCCTTTTCTGCTCCCTCTTGGCACATCTTTACTGTTTTCTCCACTGACAACAAGGAGAAGATAATTGATTACTACTCAACCTTGTAGTCTCTAACCCCAGCTTAACCCTTTAGCTGACCTAGTGTTAAAGGAATCTGCTTTTACATCAACAATTGGAAGGTGGCAAACATTATTTTTAGCCCCAAGCAATTCTGGGTGGATTGAGTTGGGTCTGGAGACAGAAGTGAAAACTCATTTGGTTCACTTGTGTTCAGTAATGTTTTATATTTGGAAGTTAATGTTCAAAATTTTACCCAGTCTCAAAAAAATGTTTTTTACCTGATTTTAGGGTGTTTATAAAGCATCTATTTTATCACTGCAAAGAGTGTCTAGACTTGTAAGTCTTATTCATCAATCCAGTCTAGTAGTTCTAGTGTGCAATTGTACTCTCAGATAGGACTCCCCATAGGCAATCCCCATGGTACTGGGATAAGACATGTCCTTACCAGTTTTCTCTTTCTTTAGGAATTTGATATTTAGTAGTTTAACTAGTTTAGATGATCTTTGCAAAACCTTGTATTTCTAGCAAGAGTTTGGAAAATTTTGTCTGGTGTCTATCCAATATGTCATTGTGCTCAAAGCTATAGTAATTTGAACCTCCTTCAGATTCTAATATAGAATGTTATAAAATTAATGAAATGCTACTGCTTAGATATTGAGGGAGACAATCAATCTACGATGTTTTTCTCAGGTTTGGTAAAAGCAAAGTGATGTTAGTGATATAATTTATAGTTTTTGAATCAGTGACTGACTCATTAATAACCAAGTTGAAATCACTTACCATTAGTAACTAGGTTTAACAATATATTTCCAAATGATACACTAAAAAAATCCCAAACTAAAAAGGATACAAGAAAAATATAAACTCAAATTTGTAACATTTTAGAATGAGCTGGAATATTTCCACTTTATTAGTGATATTTAACTTTTTTTTATCAGGTCAAAGAATGTCTTGGAAACGATCTAATTCTCTCTTTTCACACCCAACAAGAGTTTCCGAAACTTATTTAATTTTTATTATAATCCTTGTTCATTATTCCCTATATGACTTGAAGCAAATTCTTTAACCTCTTTGAGCCTCATCTGCAAAAATGAAAGGCTTGGATTTGATGCCTTCAAAGGTCCCTTCCAGTTCTAATCCATTGAACAGCTCCCAAAATGATTATTGAAATTTTATTTCAATACTTCGTTAGTTCTGTGATTAGTCCTTCTCTACCTGGGCAGCCACTCTATACTTTCCCATTTTGTTTGATTCTTATCCTTGACTTTCCACAAATCCCCCATAGAAGAGATACCCAACATGTTGAAGACCTTTCTTTTGTGCTTTTGATATTTGAGGCAGAGAGTGGGACACAAGTGCAGCACTCCAAAGGTCTGTCTCTAACCTCTCACATTTGTGATGTGGCTAGAGTCCACCTCCTTTTCCAGTTATGTATGTCTTTGATCATGTCTTTTATGCCATTTCTCAAGCAAATCATTCATTCTTTGGTAATATACTACAACCTATTTATACCCACCATGCATACTTTTATTTTCTGTCAGGTCATCTGCAATTTTAAGTCTCCTAAGATTGTAATATTTCCATAATTTGTAGTCAAATCGTATCACCAGAAGAATATTCGTGTTTAAAAGATAGGCCTTTGTTTGGGCAGATGGCTTGAAATCATTGGAAGGGCAGCATAATTTTCTTGACTGTATCCAACTTGATTTATTGTTGGCCTATTTTATTATCCACAACCAGTACTTGCCCAGATTTCCTATGCATTTCTTTTACATAAAGATAGATTAATTGAAAGAACTACTTAACCAACTACATGTCGTAGTCTGGAAAAGTATGTTTTTCATTCATTTTATTTTGCCATTTTGAGAGGTCAAGTGACCATGATTTCATTGAGGAATCTGTAGTATTCTGGGGATTAGATGAAATTAGAAAAATAATATTTGTGAATAGAAGATTTTGGAAAATCTAACTATAAGGAGGGAATATTTCTGTTCAGATTTTGTCCATCATGATGGTAAATACACTAGTTAAACATATAACTCCTTATTTTATAACTTGTCAGCTATCTATACTGAGTGGATCATTGTACACAGTTGACTCTGTGATCACATCTGTCACAATATCTTCTTTGATTTTAGACATAAGCATGCAAGATACTAGGGTTGGACTGAGACTTTAAGGCAGCATTCTTTTCTACCAAAAAAAATTATTTTAAAAAATCAAGAAATAAGCACAACTGCATCTAATACTCTACATTTCTCATTTAGTTATATTATATTGAAATGTGATCTACTATAGAAAAATCACGTGCAAAAGCCTGCATGTTCATTTTTCACATTCTCATTAAGGATACTCTCATAATGTGTATTGATGACTCATAAAGAATTTATAGAGATTAGAGAGTAGGCAAATTGGTTGGTAAATGCTAATGCCTTCACCTTCTTTTGATTCTATGATCTTTCCTGTTCTCATGGAATCTTCTTTGTATTATCTCGAAAACCAATCAACAAATGCCTTTAAAACTTTGTCATCTAAAGCATCTAGTTCTCTATGTATTGAATCAAGTTCTCCTCTTCTTCTTACTATAGTTGAGTCTTACATCAAGCTTGTTGACTTGACCAAGCTCCCTGTACATTCATTTCCTCTGAAACTGCTTTTCAACTATTTTGCAAGTGTGATCTTTAGTTATCCTCTGTAATGTTTTGTAAATGAACTTGTATACTAGACTGCTGTTTCCATAGGCTACCAAGTCTCTCTGCTTAACAAAGTGACTCAATACTTGCTGATAAGTAATTTTGGGGTTATTTCAGTCTCCTCATTGTTTTCATTGGTCAGATTTGTTTAAGAAATGTCAAGGAAATCTTTACTTCTTTCTTAACTGTCTTTACTTCTAGCCATCTCCAAATTTTTTTAAATCAACAGCTTGTTTATGTAGATCAGATTAGGACTACTGTAATTATGCACAGTGCCTTCTTTTTCTCTTTTTCCTTCTCATTTGTCACTTATTTTTTTCATCTTTGTTTCAAGTAGTTAATTATGCAAATATGGATTTTTTTGATTTTGAAATGTTAACTATGCCAGTAACCAGCTTGTTAAGCTATAATAGCATCTATAATCTATAATGTATGATATCATCAATGAGCTACAGTCTTATCTGTTAAGCTATAATAGTATCTTTTAATTCTCTTCTTAACAAACATATTCCTGTTAAGTAGGTATAAGGCTTTTGAGTAACCAAAAAGTCTTTGAGTTCTTCATTTCTTGGTCCCAAATCATATTTTTCAAAATAATTTTTGTTCTTCTCTTTTCTTGCCTTCACATTAAAGTCATCAAGGTGTATGTTGACTATCAAGAGGGGCAGCATGGTATAGTAGAAAGAATTCTCTCTTTGGAGTCAAGTGTCCTGGGTTCAGATTCCAATTCTGACACTTATTACATGTATGACCTTGGGCAAGTCAATTAACATCTCTGTGCTTTGGTTTTATCAGGTATCAGACTAGGCATCTTCTAAAGTTGCTTCAAATTCTATATGTATGATACAATGGTCTTAAATTCTTCATAAAATTTCTCCATTCTCTCCAACAGATGTTGGCATGTAAGCTGAAATTATCCTCATAATAGTAGAGCCTTCTACAACTTGCTTTCATCATTAGATCTTTCAGAAAAGAGTACAACCTATGTTACAATGAAGTATCAGTTTTAAGAATCTTATACTATACAGTTGGGGTTCTAATTCTCTTAATTTCCACCTTTCCTTTTTTAAGCCAGCAAATGGCATAGATGTATCATTAATGTGATACCAAGAGAGTTTTATAGACTCATAGAATGTGATAGTTGAAATGACTGTAAGGATCACTGTCCAAACCCCTCATGTGATAGATGGTGAAGCAGGCCTGAAGAGATTGTGACTTGTCCAAGGCCATACAGCTGAGTAGTAGTAGAGAACTAGGACCCAGTTCTCCTGACTGCCAGTTCAGAACTCCTTTTGCAACACCATATTATCTCTAAACAGTAAAATAAACCCCAAATTATTTTTTAAAGTACTTGCTAGAAAAATTAGAGTTTCAATGAGGAAATCAATCCATAGACTTAATGAAGCATAAAATATAAAGTATAAAATATAAAATATTAATAAAATATGAAATAGTTCTAAGTTGTTCTCCTTCAGAGCCTTTTTTATGCCACAAATGAACATTCCCTCTAAATCATTTATATGTTTCCCATAAACTCTTTATGCCAATCACTAATAAGAGGAAAGTTTTTCAGTAAAAGGTTAGATTTGTGTGACTTCATATGAGCCCTTCAGTGTTCATCAACTGTAATACATTTGCAAATACCAATTGCAGTACATCTAGTAAGGTTTATTAATTCTTTTCAAGCTAATTATCTGCTTTCAAATTTCTACAATATGTATATAAATAACATTTAGGTAGTTAATAATTGTTAGCTAAATATTTGACAAATATTAAATATGATTATAATCTGCCCTTTCATCTGCTGTAGGTATGAGGAGTTTTCTCTGCCTGCATCATACCTATTAAACTTTTTTTCAATTCAAGATTGCATAGTTTATGATGTCAGAAATGATTTTGACCTTTTTCTAAAAATAATTTGGAATGCCGGAATTATGCGTTTGGGTAAATCTTTTGATGTTACATTTGTCTGAAATTCACTTTGTTTTTCTCCTAACAAAATGAGAGCCTGCTTTTATTGAATTACATGAGAAAAAAGAAACACTTGATTATGTGCCACAAATCTAAAAACAAAATTGCTCTTCAATTATTTGCTTGCAAATGAGCACCTAAAATTAGATAGTTTTGAGCCAACTCTTTGAACAATATTTCTGCAGTTATACATATTAACAAATGTAAGTATACATATACTCAACAGGATTATAATTCTTATACCTTAGGACATATGTTCTCCCTCACTCCTCTTTACTTTTTATATAATTAACAACTGCCTTTCTCCTTTTTCTGTTGTTTCAGTTAAAGGATCAAGAAAGTTAAGTCTGCCAACAGATCTTAAGACTGATCTTGGTACGGTAGGCGAAAGCCAACAATTTTAAGTTTCCTTACATCCATTTGGCTAAACATTTTTACCAATCAATCCATAAAATAGCACAAATGTCCTAAATACCTTCTAAAGCCTTCCTCAAAAGCTTTCTTAAAAACCACCATACAGTTCTGTTGGCAGCATTCAACATTTTGCTTGTTAACAATCATTTTGTGTAAACACATTTTATAAATCATTGCACAGCAAGGTTTTTATTTTGAAAGTGTTTTTGAGCTTTGAACAGCCATACTGATTGATCGTGTTTTTAACATGGTATAGTCTGGTATCATTTTCTTTGTCTATCATTTTCATAATATGTTTCATTTAGCAATAAGGATCATTTAACAGCTACCAAATTAAATCAAGGGTCATCAAGGGAAGGAAGACTCTAACTGTACTTTTTCAAAGGGTTAAGAAAATTGTATTTTCAATTATATTGTCGCTTTGTCCATAATCATGTCAATGAAGTAAATATTTCCTAAATTGACATTAGAAATTTTCTTTTCAGACATCTTAACTGCTTATGCTAGCATGATTATTTGGAAACTGAATTCTTATTGAAACTGAATTTTCTTTCATTTCCTTTACCATAGCTTAAAGGCATATCTTTCCATATATCAATATTGTTGGAGTATTAGTGGCAGTTTTCAGTACTTTTAAATGCAATTATATGTTAGTGTATGTACTTGATTCCCTAAATATAAATGTTAAAATTATATTAGTTAGGATGTATCACCATGTTATATTGCAGTTTTATTAATACAATGGATGCCATAGAAAGAAATATGCTGTCAATTGCATACCATATATTCTCCATATGAAAGAAATGAAATGGATCATACTTCAAAATAACTTTAATGTTCATTTCTCTGTAAGACAGATGCTAATCATATTTGCTGTTACCATGTCCCCACTGAACACTATCCCTTCCTCCAAGGGTGAAAAGGATATTATTTTTCCCTGTTTAATTTTGACACTTTACTGGAGGAAGTAAAGAAAGCAGTGACCCTTCTAGAATGGAGATGAAAAAGGAATGAGCATTGTCAGTAGAGCTTTTCTGTATGAAATTAGCTGTTCCAAAAATGGAGCCACCTGATCAGCAGCTTCATTCCCACTACTTGCAAATGCTGCCCCACTGTGTGCAAGCTGGGCACATGAAGTTACATGTTTACAATATGCGTTCAATACAAACTGCAGACGATGACACTCCGTTAAAGGATGATTTTGTTGCCCTATAAAAGCCCTTACAATGTGTCTTCTTTAAACTAATAGCTCTCAAGTGGACATGAAATTACAGTTAACAATTTTAAAAATTACATTTACCCATGAAAGTTTAGTAATTTAGTCATTTATCTCTGTTTTAAAGAATGTGTACAAGTCATAAACATAAACACCACTGCTCTTCAGAACTGCACTCTTTTTAGCAGGATCTTGAGATCTCCAAGAAATCCCAGACAACAATTTCACTTACTCCTTGGTTTTTTTTATCTACTGGGCTTTTTTTTTTGCTTTTTGGAGGGGGGAAGGCACGGAAGTTGGGGTTGTGACTCACCCAAGATCACATGGCTAGTAAGTGTTAAGTGTCTGAGGTCAGATTTGAACTCAGGTCCTCCTGACTCCAGGGCCAGCGCTCTATTCACTGCACCACCTAGCTGCCCCATATTGGGATTTCTTATCCATATCTTCATTTACTGCTTTCTTTCTTAACCATTGAACAGCAATGTGAAGCTTTAAGAGCTACCCACCCTTGCCTGGACTATGCCATCTGCACTCCACATTTCTCTTTTATGAAGCTTATTGAGGCACACATATATATCTTGGAAAACTGCTTTATAACCACACTTTGATGAAAAGTTATCCCACATAATTTCCCCCATTTAGAGTTAAGATGTCAAGAAAGAGAGTTGGTTATGTGAGGGGCCATAGTAGATAGAGTGCTAGACGTGGAGTTAGAAAGACATGGGTTCAAATCTGATCTCTATCTCTGTGATCATGGGTAGATGATAACCATAAATGATTTGAACTATGAGGGAGGAAGCTTCCACATTGATGACATCAACAACTTTGATGTAATAGACTATACCTACATCTACATAGTGATCAAACCCTTCATTTATCCAATTCATGTCAATGTAAGTTTTGAAAAATTTAGTCATCAAACTTTTCATCTGATTTGAGTTTTAATACTGGTTTGCCCTAACTCAAATGACTAGTCATCTCAGTGCAAAAGTCAAACATTTTAGACTGAATTTATTAGACAGCTTAATAGTCAGTTTTGTCAGAACCATTGCTTAGTATTCCTTTGTAGATAAGCTTAGTTTTCTTTAATGTCATTCAGTTTGTTAATGGTCTCTCCCAGCTTTGTGCCATTTGCAGATAATATCATTCCATTCATACCATTATTTAAATCATTAATAAAAATAGTTAATAGCACAGGGACAAGTGCAGATCTCAGGGCACTCTACTGGAAACCTCCTGCCACATTGACATTGAACTGTTAGTGACTACTCTTTAAGTTTAGCTAGCACCATTTTTCAATCCATCTAATCCATGTGAAACCTATCACTTTAAAATATTTCTAACTTATAGTTTGTGAACTTTTTTCTTTTTTCTTCTTCCCTTGTTTAAAATCGGAAATTTTCCCTTCTCCAATCTTTGTGGCTCTACTGCTCTCCACCATCTTCTAGATATCACTGAAAGTGACTAGAATCATTTCCACCACTTCTTTCAGAACCACAGTATCTAGTTCTAGTCCAGGTGACTTGAAATCATAAAGAGCAATTAGGTGCCCTGTTATTAGCTCCTTATGTTGAATGGCAATTCCAACATTAGACATTGTTTTGTTCAAGTGTTTCCATGACAATGGTAATATAAACTCTTTAGCAGGAAAAACAAAACAAGAGGTGAGCAACTCTGCCTTCTGGGTCTTGTGAGCTATTTCCATCCCGTCTTCCCCAAAGAGAGGTTCTCTTTTTCCTTTTATTATCCTTTTTCTCCCAGTACAGCTTTTTAAAACCCCTTTTGTTCTCCTTAGCTTTCTTCAGTACTTTCAACTTATTCTGAACTTTAGCACTCCTGACACTGTTTTCATAACAGCAGACCATGCAACACTTTTAAAGTCATCTTCTGTTACTTCCCATGCTTCCATCTTCTATAAATTTATTTCTAAAATTGAAAACAAATAGTGAGTTCCATGTATATTCATAATGATGTTCTAAGCAGGACAGAATATTATAATATTTGCCCCTAGATTAACCCCTTACATGCTGTACCAACATACATCCAGTGTGGGCCAATGAACTAGAATGCCCACCTTTTCCCTACAAAAGGGATTCTTAATTCTGACTCTGTATGCATGGTCAAGGTTCAGTCCTTGGGGAGCTTAGAGCTTAAAGAGGAAGTGAGGTGGCATACTGGATTAAGTCTGTATTTGGATTTAGGAAACCTACATTCAAATCCTATCAGATACTTATGGGCCATACGATCCTGAGCAAGTCACTTAAACTTTGTCAATCATCAGTCATCTTTAAGTGGGTTTAACAATAGTACCTACATCATAGGGATGTAAGGATCAAGTGAAATTTTATGTATCCATATAAAATTGCATATGTGTGTATGTGTATATATACATACACATACATATTTTGTGCATATGTATATTGTACATATGTGTACATTTGTGGAAATATAACATCTCATTTGATATCTATAGTTATATAGTTCTTTGCAAACCTTAGAGCACTTGTATAAACGTTATGATTATTATATGGGTTGACTTCTTTTTCTTATACTCTCTGGTTTTTCACACTCCAACTCCAGAGCCCTGGGAGAAATCACTTAAAGATTAAGTTCTTCTCATGTTTAGAGTCTTTCCAAAAGGAAGTCAAAAAGCATAGAGTGTAGAATGTAAATCCAGTATGATGGCTATTTATTTCCTCCACATGAAATAAATGCTTAACACAAAAGACTCAAGTGTGTACAAAGACTTAATTAGACAAGCAGCACTTGCTGATAACTGCTCTTATGACCTCCCAGGCTGTAGGGGGTGCCAGGAGGACCAGCACCTCTGGTGTGAGGGCTTGCCCAGCCCTTTTCAAGGCTGCTCCTCCACGTTTGGTGTTTGCCTTCCACCCAACTCTCACCTGTGGCTCCAAGAAGCTATGGCATGTGCAGCAGTAAAGCTATCCAGACAGATGGTCTAGACCAGGTTGAGGGTAACCAATGGGCCTCAAACTTATCATGAGTTAGGGGGATGTCTCCCCCAAGTATAATGAAAAGTGAATGAGAACAATTTGTTCCAACAGCCATGAAGGCAGCTGAAGCAAATACTGTGAGGTGCTTAGATCTTAGTCAGATTTCAAAGACACCAAGGTCCTCCACTGCATCCTGGGCCATCCCCAGTCAGTCATCCTGAAGTTTCGAGTTTTTGTCTTGCCACTGGGCTTTGATGACTGGAAGAAAGAGTGAAGCTGATGTTGTGATATCATTGTTCCTCTTTTTAAAAAAAGGACAAAACACCATAATCTCCCAGGAAGTTGATCCTTAAAAACAGCAAGAACAGGAAGCATATTTCCATACCTTCTGACAAGTCAGACCAGGGCTTGGGTGCTTCCTTCTGTTTGCATTTATCTTTTCTTCTTTAAAGTGATGTAGTAGCTATAGGAAACACCTCCTGTAGAGTAGCCAGGTCTGACTAAGGGAGCCTAGAGCTTTCAAATGTATAAGGTTGTCTCCTACACTGGAAATGTTCATCTCATATTTAATGTTCATTTTTTTTTTGCCTTTTGGAGGGCAATTGGGGTTAAGTAACTTGCCCAAGGT
The DNA here is from genome assembly GCF_028583685.1 of Petaurus breviceps papuanus. NCBI lineage: Eukaryota > Metazoa > Chordata > Mammalia > Diprotodontia > Petauridae > Petaurus > Petaurus breviceps. The sequence goes on from NW_027187347.1 coordinate 19,913,083, forward strand.
TACATGGCTAGAGTGTGTGTGTGTGTGTGTGTGTGTGTGTGTGTTTGTGTGTGTGTTAAGTGTTTGAGGCTGGAACCAAACTCGTGTTCTCCCAACTTTGGGGCCGGCACTTTACTCACTGCACCACCTAGCCACCCCTTTAATGTTCATTTACCTATGCTCAGAAAAGAAACACAAAGGGGAAATCTAGATCTTTGAAATCCAGTCTCAGTCTCAGCTAGCCTACCACATGTGCTGACTGCCTCATATGAAGTCATTTCTTCTGGGACACAAGAAGGTACTCCTTTACAGCCCCTTATGAGTTCAATGAGTCTGAACTAATTCAGAAACACCCTTCAAGGAAATATAAAGCCAATAGTAGAATGTTCTTCAAGGAGGAGAACTACTGCCCCAAATGAATAGAAAAGAAAAATAGCAGAGATGAAGAAGGATCATTTGCCTCATTTTCTACCAAAGAAGATATTAAGAGAGATTCTCACTCCCACTTTGTCACCTAAAGTAGATGGATCAAAAGTCTAGATCAAATATTCATGTATGCCCTGTCGTAAAAGCCCTAGTCAACCCAGGTAGATAAATCACCAAGACTAAATGGCATTTACCCAAGTTATGAATAAATGTGAGTGAAACTCTGGAACCAAGATGTGATCAATGTATCACAAAGACTCTGTACCTCACTTGCTTAAACTACAGTATCTACTTGCTCTGTATTGCATCAGTTGCCTTCCTTACAAGCCATCTTTTGTATTCCCAACCTGCTTTTGTTCTTGATCCCGTACTTGCCAAAGTAAGGTCTCAGGATAGTTGTATGTTTTCATTATCAGTAATCACAGATTTTCCATATCTGCCCATTCTTTCTCATATAAATGTAGTCAAATAGGTTACATCCAGAAACCTCTGTTGGGTAATAATCTTTACTAGACTTTCCCACTCCTCGAAATTAAGAACCTTATACTATATGACGTAGATTTACTAATTGATTCACAGAGCACAACTTGTTTGAACCTCTTAAAGTTGATCAGAAGGAACAGTTTTTGAAGAGGTAACCTAGGCCTTCAAAATATGGCTGCATGTTTAAGTGTTAGTTGCTTTTAACTACTCCTTCTTTGGCATCCTGGACCAGGCTGCTCTGCACCTGTTTCTGATCCACCAATCTAATTATCTCCTTTTCCTCATGGTTTCATCTCCCAGCTCTAGGTGATTGACTTTTGACTCCCACATTCTGTTTGGTCTGCCCACATCAACACTAGTGATCATTTCCTTCTCCAATACCAAATGCAGCTAAAAGGAATAATGATGAGTCAAAGATTTAGACTATAGCCCCAGCCAGTGGCAAGGCTAATCTACAGCATCAACTACCTATTCTCTATATGAACTTTTTGGGGTATATTAGAGGAAACATGGAAATAAACAGCATCCCCATTAGAGACTGACATGGATATTCAACCAAGAGAATGAATCACATTCAGATGCAGTTATTCTTTGTCATGACTTGAGTTAGAATCTGCTTGCACAACCGGTGGAAAACAGAGGGATTCATCTATTCATTTTTTCCCCTCTGTGAAACCCCATCTTATGAAAAAATATAGGTGGATTGTGCCTCTCAGTACATTACCACACAGTAAATCAATTGAGGTTAAAAATAGATGTCCACTCTTCATTTAGGAGCTCTTTGAATGGTTCTGAAGATGCTGGTGGTGTACAAAAGGGGATCTCTAATTTGAGTAATCAAAAGAAATAAACATTTATTAAGTGTTTACTTGTACAGAGCACCATGAAAAGCCCTGGGAGAGGTACAAAATTGATGTAAGACATTAGTTCTGGTTTAGTAGGGGGAATAATATGTGAACAGAGATAATTATAATTAGTTGATCAAACAAGCATTTAAGTGTCTAATATGTGTCAGGTGCTGTACTTTGGATAATACATAATATTACTTGGTAATTGGACTAGAACCATTGCTGAACCATCAGTCAGTCCATATGCAGTTTATTAAGCGCTTACTAAGTACTGTACTAAGTACTAGGAATACAAAGATATTCACAAAAACAGTCCTTGTGCAGAAGGAATTCATGTTCTAATGGAGAAGACTATAACTAAGTACTTGCAAGACTATACACATCAAGTAATAGGAGGGTAATCTGAGAAGATAAAGCACTCACAGCTGGAGAAATCCAGAAAGGCATCCTGGAGAAGGTGGGACTTGAGATGGATCTTGAAGGAAGCTAGAGAAGCTAGGAGGTAGAGGTGAGGTGGTAGAATATTCCAGGGATGACTGTCAGAGTCAGTGCAAAGACTCAGAGATGAAGGGCAGCTACATGGTGTAGTGAATAGAGCATTGGCCCCTGGAGTCAGGAGGACCTGAGTTCAAATCTGGCCTCAGACACTTGATACTTACTAGCTGTGTGACCTTGGGCAAGTCATTTAATCCCAATTGCCCTGCCTTCCCCCCTCCAAAAAAAAAAGGAAAAACTCAGAGATGAGATGTGGAGGTTTTGTGCTCATGCAAGTAAACCAATGTAGCCAGTTCAGGGAATTCATGGAGAGTAATAAATTGAAAGAAGACTAGAAAGGTAGAAATTGGGTAAGAAAAATTATGAGGAGGTGTAAATGCCAAAGAAGTTCATATTTGATCCTGTAGATAATGGGCAGCCCCTAGAGTTTGGAGGAGGGGAGAAAGGAAGGGAGAGGTAATAAGGTTAGACCTACACTTTAGGAAAATCACTTTGGCTCAGTAGATTTTAGATTAGAATAGGGTGTGGGCAGGGAGACTAATTAGAAAACTTAAAATAGTCCAGGTGAGAGATAAGGGTGTAAACTAGGGTGGTGGCTATGTGAGTGGAGAGAAAAGATAGGGAGAGAGAGAGAGAAAGAGAGAGAGAGAGAGACAGAGAGAGAGAGAGAGAGAGAGAGAGAGAGAGAGAGAGAGAGAGAGAGAGAGAGAGAGAGAGAGAGAGAGAGAGAGAGAGGAAGGAAGGAAGGAAGGAAGGAAGGAAGGAAGGAAGGAAGGAAGAAAGAACAAGATTTGACCATGGATTTGGATATGTGGAGTGAGTGAGAGTGGGCAATTGAGGATGATTCCTGGGTGAGACTGGGCTAACTATGAAGATAGTGCTGCATTTGACCATAATTAGAAGGTTAAGAAGAAAGAAGGGTTTTGGGAAAAAGATAATAAGTATTGTTTTGAACTTGTTGAATTTGAGATACATTTAGATATATACAGAATATAATACAGAATATTTAGATGTACAAAACAGCAGTTGTTGATATGTAACGATAACTCAGTAGAGGGCTAGGGCTGGATGTATAGATCTAGGAATCATTTGCATAGAGGTGATAATTGAACTTATGGGACCTGATGAGATCACCATTTATGTGCAGGAAAAAGAGAAGAGGACCCAGGGCAGAACTTTGGGGGACACTTATGGTGAATGGGATTAATACGAATAAAGAGCCAGTAAAGGAAACAGAGAAGGAGCAGTTGGAGTGGCATGAGGAAAGCTGATAGAGAGCGTCACCAAAACCCAAAGAAGAGAGTATACAGGAGGGAACATCGAAGAAGAGGGCGATCGACAGTGCCAAATGCTGAGGAGGGGGGTCAGGAAAGATAAAGAGTGAGAAGAGGGGATTAGATTAGACCTGGCTTTTCAGAGATGAGGAGTAACTTTGGAAAGGGCAGTTTCAATTGAATGATGCCAGAATTCAGATTACAAAGGATTTAGAAGAGAATGAGAGAAGGAAATGTAGGCACCAAACATAGATGACTTTCTCAAGGAGTTTAGCTGAGAAGTGAGAGATAAATGCAAAATGATAGCTAGTGAGGATGGGAGGATTGAAGTAGGTATTTTAAGAGGAGGGAGACATAGGTAAGTTTGTGGCAACGTGCAAGGAACCAATAGATAAGGGAAAATGGAAGATGAGAGAGAATGAGGAGGATAGTGTGGGCAATATGCTAGAGGATTAAGGAGGGAGATGGATGAAGAATCCATGTAGAAGAGTTAGCCTTGGCCAGGAAAAAGGGCCACATCAGAAACAGGAGTGAAGCAGGAAATTTTGGGAAGGAAGTAAAGAAGTCTGAATGATGTGAGATGACAGAAATGAAAAAGAGAGATTTCAGTGAATGGCCTTGTTTTTCGAGTGAAGAATGAAGCAAGGTTCTTGGCTTAGACAATGAGAGGAAGGATTCTATAGGAGGCTTAAGGAGAGACAAAAATATTTGATATTGGTTGTGGGCTAGGATAGTTTATCAATTAGTGGAGAATAGAATGGTTGCCTTGCTGTAGTGAGTTGTGAAATAAGATTAGATAGCAATTTATTAGTGATCTAATCAGCACGTTTTCATGATTTGCTCCTCCTTCATTCTGTAGCATATTAATAGGAACAAAGGAGTCTGGTGGTGAAAATAACATGGGGTTGTGATCTGGCAAGGTGTAATTGGGAAAAGGGCAATGGAGATAGTAATTTGACAGTAGAGGCTAGTATGGGGTTGAAGTTATTTACAAAGGGGTCAAGATAGGGAAGGCATGAGAGTTAAACCAATATAAGAATGATGGGCTGGGGAAGAACTAAGAGATGGTGAAAATAGAGGTCGTGGCAAGGACAAAGAATAGGGCTAGTGGGTTGTTGCTGTTGTTCGTCCTTCATTCTCAAGGAGCACCATGGCATCAGGATGGCGATGCCATGCCTTGTGAGTGAATTGGATTTAAGTGCGGGAGCACTGTACAAATTAAAGCATGGGCAAAGAGGCACGGTAAAGTATTACGATCAGACAAATGAAGGTCAGAGCTGATGAACAAGGGTGGGTGATGGGATGACCAGAGGTATGCCATCTATATGTAGCTGAGGTGAAATAGAGGAGTAGACTATAAGAATTGGGTAGATAAGAGAACTAGGAAGTTAGTTTATTTGAGGGGGTATCAGTATATATGTTGAAGTCCCCTAGTATGAGAGTCTAAGATAGGGAGGAGAGAAAGACTGTGAGCCACATACTGGATATCTTATCCCCAGGACATCATGGGCGTATTGATAACAAGTGCTAGGATCTGGATTGAATGAGAACTTTAGAGGTGAACCTCAAAGGAGAGGTTGCTTAGTGAAGATGGTAGAAGGAAAGTCTCGAAATGGCAATGAGAAGGAAGTAAAGCATATTAAAACTCCCCTACTGATTGTAATCAGTGAGTCTAGGAGTATGAGAGAAAGTATAGCTAGAACTGGAAAGGGGAATGAGAAAAGTAGTCATGAGACCTGTGCCATTTCTCAGAACTAGATGGAAGAAGTGAAAAAAAAGGGGTTAAGATGAAAAGAAAATTATTATGATTTTTGTCATTGTTATATTATCATTTTATGTTAATTATAGCATTACAGAGGACACAGTGAAAGGCGTGGACAGATCTAGAGTGGGACATAGTTTGGGGAAGGGGTCAGTTGAGAATGAAAAAGGGGTTGGTTCATTAGCAGCTATATGTTCATAATCACTAAGATTGGTAGAGTATAAGGGGATGGGAGTATGCTAGCTCTTATATGGTAAGCTCAGGTAGAGTAGAGGTCCAGTGAAAGGAAAAGAAAACCATTTATGAAAGCATAAATCTAGGCTTTTAAGGTCCTTCCTTGAGGACGGTCAGAGAAAAAATTAGATGACGGTATACAGAGGAGGTGGCATTGACCTTTATGTGATAGGAATTCAGCAGGAAAAGGAGAGCAGGAATTTCAGGCTTAGTAAGCAGTATAATCAAAGGTAGAGGAGTGAATTCTTTTTTCGGAGGGCAAGTACAGTTCTTGTTTTACATAAGTAGACCATTTCACAGACCTGTTCATAAAGTGATTTTTATGTAATGTGAATTTGCCCATGGACATGAGGAAGGGAGGGAAGAAAACAGGAAGGGGCCTGCATATTTCTGAATGGAGGGAGCTGGCACACAGTTCAAACTTAGGGGTCAGGGACAGAGAAATGAGAGCAGCAGGAGGAACACATGGGGGCCAGGGCCAGCCATGTGGGGGCCTGCCAGATCCAAGAGGAAGAACATGTGGGGACAGATACAGATGTACAGATGGGAGAGGACAAGTGACACAAGGACCAGGGAAAGATAGTACCTGAGTGCAGATGGATGAAAAACAGACATACAGGGGCCAGACACGCTCTTCTTCTGTTTGCATTCAAGGGTTTTTTAGGGTGGTTTTTTTTTCCACTGGAGTTTGGGAGACTATGGAACAATGAACTGAAGGCCAGGAGCAGAGAGAAAGAGAGCACAATACTGTACAGTGAAGTTAACATAGATGTTTGGAATGGGAATTTCTTTCAAAATTCTTTGCATAAAGTCATATTTATGTAGTGTGAATTTATGTAAAGCAAGAACTGTCCAATTTAGTTTAACAAAAGCATAGAGTGCAAAGATGGAAGTAATATAAGATAAGGTTAGAGTGGTAGGGTGGCACCAGGCTCTAGAGGACTTTGGATAACATAACAGTTTCCTGAAGAAGCAATAGGAATAACTTTGAGGTGTTTGAGTGGAAGAGTGACACAAGATCCATAAAGAAGAGAGGTTATTTTAACAACAATTTTAAAGATGGATTGAAAGAGTGAAGTAATGGATTACAGGAAACCTCAAGGAGGCTGTTGCACTAGTAACTATGAATGGCAATAAGAACCTACATTAAGAGAGTGACAGAAGCAAAAGAGAAAGGTGATAGTTGGAGAGATATTATAGAGGTGACATTAATAGGACTCGAGTAACTATAAAGGAGGAGAGTTAAAGAAAACCCCAGAGTTGTGAACATGAGAAGCCACAGAATGAAAGTCAGGAGAGATTGGTTCAGAAGGGAAAATAATGGGTTTGGTTTTGGACATATTGAACTTGACATTGCCTTGGAACATTGAGGCGGAGATGTCAGCAATTGGAAATGTGGTTTAAGACTGCTAATAGACTGAGCTGAAACATTTATATTCTGTCTGATCATTTGTTTATCATCTAAGCAAGGTTTTTGAAGTGTTGTCATTCAGGTGGGGCATCATGTGTGTGCGTATGTACCCAACTCAAACAGCTGGTAAAAATATATGTACAAAAGCACAGTGCTATCCATTAGGAGAGCTACAAAGAAGGGGCCTGTGAAGAATGTGAAGTGTTTATAAACGTGTATGATAACAAGGCACAATGTGTTGAGTATGACAGAAGGTTCTAGACAAGAAATAGGAAGGACAGATCATTTTCCTCAAACATCACATAACCACAGATTATGCATTGATAACTTTTGTGTGATGGGTAGAATTTTAAAATCAATCACGTTATAAGAAATAATTGCCATATTCATGTATTAGATTATTTTACAGAATGGGCTCTTCTATACTATTTTAGAGTGAGAAAATAAATTTTTTAAAAAACAACACAATTTTCCTACATGTAAGTCCTATGGCCTCATTAGCTCTTATTTGTAGTCTATTGTAATAAATTCTGTAAATCCAATCTACTAACTTGATAATGAGGCCTAAAATTAGGGAGAAAAAGAAGACACAGATTTTCTCACTAGGAAACTGTAGATGCTAACAAGACAACACAAAAGGGAAGGAGTTGCAGCTGTTGCATTGACAAGTAAACATGGTAACTGCTCTGTGCAGTTAACAGTATTTTAGCAGTTGTTGAGTAAAAGGTAGAATTGGGATTTTGCAGCTGAATTCACCAAGGAATATTCTTTCACTGTTTCAGCAGCTTAGAGCTACAAGTTTGCAGCTGGGATTTGGGGAGGAAGAGGTGAGACTGTTGAGACCATGATAATAACTGATATTCATATAACACTTTAAAGGTTTTGTTCAGTCACTTGTCAGTTGTCTCTAACTCTGTGACCCCATTTAGGGGTTCCTTGGCAAAGACACTAGAGTGGTTTGCCATTTCCTTTTCCAGTCCATTTGATAGATGAGGAAACTGAGGCAAACAGGGTTAAATGACTTGCCCAAGGTAAACTTGCCCAAGTTAAATGTCTGAGGCTGGATTTGAACTCACAAAGATGAATCTTCCTGATGTCAGGCCTGGCACTCTCTCCACTGTGCCTCCTAGCTGTTCCTAGAGCCTCTCTCAAGTCTAGGATCAGTGGTAATTCACTTATATTCATTCTTTTTCGTCCTCCTTCAACTTAGAGAATTTATTGTACAGTGGCTACATAATGGATCAAGTTCATATTATCCTGTGGGTTCTAAGACCTCCAGCAACTCCAAGTCCATCCATTCCCTTTTTTTTTGGGGGGGGGATTATTTCATATCATGTTTCTGAACTTCATCCCCTTCCAAGCAGTCAGCTCTGAACTGCAGCAGTCTCCCCAGTGCTTTTCTAAAATTGCTTTAATTTTAGAGTTTCTTTACCCTTTTCCATGAACATTTTAAATGAAATTTATGCTATTTTTGAAAACTAATCAATAAATAAATTTATTTCTTTCAAGGGTTTTTTTTGCAAGTAACAAGAATTTAAATTAATCAGATTTTGGAGTCATATTTCCCCTCATGACAATGGTACAATTTGCATTGAATTTTGTTGTACCTTCTCTAAGTGTTTTTCTGAGTTGCCTTGAAACTAAATTGTGATAAGATGTAAACTCAGGATTCCTGCTGATTTGCTGAAAATTGGATAGGTCACTTTTCTGTTGAAATGGAAATTAAATTCAAGAATGTCCTTTACCTCAAAACTCAAAGGCAAATTACCAATTTTATGGGAAATTGCAAGCTTTACAGATCTTGATGGTAGTAATTGATGCATGCAAAATCATTCCAGGGGAGAAGGTAGTTTCTCCTTTCGGTATTATCCTTTAAGAGACATGATCCTAGTTAGTTAGTCTAGGGGTAAGTTCTCTGCAACTGCCTTTACCCCCCAATAATGTGTTCAGCTCAAGGCTATGTTCAGGTTCTGTCTTGTAATCTATAATCCAACATGGACAAACTCAGGATTACTTTGCCCAGAGATCCCTCATCTCCAAGGAACACATAGACAAATTTCTTCCCTATGCCAGTGACAAATGGACTTACCCAGAGGAGGCATGGTCAAACAAAAGAGCAACGGGGGAGGGGTTTTTAACCCCGTGGGAGGGAAATTCCCTAGAACGTGGTTCTCTTCTGGCATTTGTATTTCTGTATGTGATACTGCTCATAAATCTTGTCCTATAATAACCTCTTTCAGCAAGCAAATCAATCAGTGTCAAAGACTTTTCTGACAGTGATAAACATAGACCAAGACTAACCATCTTCTAGTGGAGATAGCAGCAGATAAAAACCCAGTTTTCCCAAATGGTCCGTGTGTATGCTTTTCCCCTATAACATATGTGTCCTTAGTTTCCCTCTTGTCCTAGGTTGACATAGCCTATAATTGTAAAAAGAATATGACTTTAATAAATAGGTTTGGGCTTCTTCTTTCCTTGAGCCCCAGGATACATCTCTGCAAATTTATGGTAATGCTAGTATTTCCCCATTGAAGCTTCCCTTGCTTTCATCCCCCCATCAAATGGCATAGGGTAAGAGGCCATAGGCAAATAAAGTATGTGTGACATGGAGTATCTTATTGCATCTGATGTTCATTTAAAGACTTCCTTGATACCACCCTGGAGGCATTTTTTACTAGATGAAATGGGAAATTTGGCTCAAGTTATCAAAGAAGCAGGCAATGATAAAGGCCCACGTTAGTGCCTAGAAAGCTGTTCTTGTTCTGTCCTCCAGTCATATATAACTTGTTTTTGCTCAGGAATCAGGTCAAGGATTCTTTCAGCTATGAGTAACTAGGCTAAATTTGTGATAAAATAATTTGCCAATCCTAGAACTCACTGAAGGGTCCTAACTCCCCAAAACAGAAACCATTAATGGATGACCTAGATATAATAGGCTGGATCCATCTTAAGAACTGCTGACCTCAATATAAGTTGTATCTAGCAGTCCTCCCTTTTCCTAGATCCACAGTAAAAACAATTTGGCCATAACCATAGGTGTACCTCTCACAGTCCATGTGCTCTTTGGTTTGATATGAGAAAATTAAAATGTCATCATTATAGGTGATAACACAGTGTTCCAGCATGTCTACTAACACTGCAATAGTAAGATATTGAATGGTAGCAGAAGTTGTTCCAACCAGATGACATCAGTCAGTATCCATGATTATAGTGAGCACTAAACGCTGCTGCCTGATCATTCCCAGAACAGACACAAGTTGAGTTACACATGTCATGAAGACCTAATCTTAAATGCATTATGTTCCCTTAGACTTTCCCCTGGATATCATGGCTCAGCAACAGGGGCATTTCCATTTTATAGGATTTTTTTATTTAACATCTATGTTTAAACTACTTTGACAATGTGTATCTCTTTGGGGGCAAAAGAAAGAAGAGTTTCTGTGGATTATCAGGAGGGGTAAGTGAAGTCTTTTTCAAGCTTTCCTATAAATATTCCCCAAATTCCTATCACTTTTCTTCATTCAAGGCAAAGATCCCAAGGTTGGGATCCATGTAGGGGAGGCCTTTTGATATCTTCAATTTAAGGATTTCTAAAAAGATTATTGTATTCTCAAGACACTTTAGAAAGACTACTCAAGCAAAGTGATTGTTTATCATTATCATTCAGAAATTGCTCCTACAAACAGTCCCGGTCAGGTATGAAGTAAGGGAAGTAAAACTTTCTGTTGTACCATTCTAATACTTTATTATGTTGCTAAAATCATCTTAGTCCAGTTACTAATACTAAATGCCCTGTGTGGTGTATTGCCCATCATGTAAAGATAATTCCTCTCTACACTATATTCCTGGAAAAAATAAAAGAAGTGGAGCCAAGATGGTAGACTAAAGCAGGAACTCACTGCTCTCCCAAATTTCCCTCCAAACTCAACACTGCAAAAATTTTAAATAACACCACAGATTTAATTCTGGAGTGGCAGAACTGACAAAAGGATGAGAATGAACAATTTCCCATCACAGGACAACTTAGGAGGTCAACAGGAAAGGTCTGTCTCATTGAAGTAAGAGTGGAATTCAGGCCTAGGTGACCTGGGCAAGCCAGCAGAAGGCGAGCCATCAGCAAGGCATCGTGCCCCTGCACAAGTCAACAGTGAGGCCAGCCCCACCCCAGCAAGCCAGTGCAAGCTGTGGAGCACCTAAATCAGCAGCATTGATTCCCAGAGTTCTCAGCCCACAGAGAGTAAGGGGGCCAGACAAGTGGTCAGAAGAAGATTACAGGGGATACTTTGCTGGCACTGGGTGAAGGATTCTGCACACTAGAGCATGCAGCCACAAGGGAGTGGGGATCTGGGTCACAGGTACAGGATGGAAAAGAGTGCTTTTGGTTGCTTCCGGAGCAGAGCACAGACAAGGAGATCAGTAACAACACTTCTCCTTAAATCATTCCATCTTTGAAAAATCAAAAACTTACAGGTCCCCAGAATTATCTATGAAAACAAAAGCATGAAAAACTTGAAGTTTGAGCCAGTGCACCCTTCACCCCAGGAGCAGAGCACAACTGTAATATAAAGTTAAAAGTCAAGAAATAGGCTGGAAAATGAAAACAAAGAACCTAACCATAGAAAGTTCATATGGTGACAGGGAAGATCAAAACACAAACTCAGAAGAGGGAAACAATGTCACAACAGCTACATGTGTGTGAGTTGGTGTCGGGCCCCAAATTCAGGGGTCCTGCAAGACCTCCAAAAGGAGTTCTAAAATCAAACAAGAAAGATATAAGGAAAATTGGGGAAAAACATGAATGATGCAAGGGAATCATGAAAAAAAATCACCAGCTTGGTAAAGAAAGCACAAAAAAAAAAAATAGGAAAAGATGTACAAAAATTCACTGAAGAAAACAAATTCTAAAAAAGTAAAATGGCCAAATAAAAAGGAGGTACAAAAGCTCATTGAAGAAAATAATTTCTTAAAAATTTGAATTGGGCAAGTGGAAGCTAATGACTTCATGAAACATTAAGAAACAATAAAACAAAATCAAAAGAATTAAAAATAGAAGAAAATGTGAAATATTTCATTGGAAAAAAAATGGCCTGGAAAATAGATTGAGGAGAGATCATTTAAGAATTATTGGACTACCTGAAAGCCATGAGCAAAAAAGAGCCTAGGCATTATCTTCCAAGAAATTTCAAGGAAAACTGCCCTGATATCCTAGAACCAAAGGAAAAAATAGAAATAAAAAGAATCCACTATAAACTCCTGAAAGAGATCCCAAAATGAAAACTCCCAAGAATATTATAGTCAAATTCCAGAGCTCCTCAGCCAAGGGGGAAATACTGCAGGAAGCCAGAAAGAAACAATCCAAACATCATGGAGATATAATCAGGATTACACAGGATTCAGCAGCTTCTACCTTAAAGGACTGGAGAACTTGAAAGAGGATATTCCAGAAAGCAAAGGAATTAGGATTGCAACCACGAATCACCTACCCACTGAAATAGAATATAATCAGGGGAGAGGGGAGAGGAAGGAATAGACATTTAATAAAATAGATAACTTTCAAGCATTCCTTATGAAAAGACAAGAACTGAACAGAAAACTGGATTTTTCAAATACAAGACTCGAGAGTACAAAAAGGTAAACAGGAAAGAGAAAACATAAGAGATTCAAAAAGGTCAAACTTTACATTCTTACATGGGAAAATGTTATTTGTAACTCTTAAGAACTTTCTCACTATTAGAGCAGTTAGAAGTAGTATACATAGACAGAAGGTATGGGTATCAGTTGATTATGATGAGATGGTATCCAAAAAACAAAAATTAAGGGTTGAGAAAGAGGAATGCACTGGCAGAAGGGAGAAGTAGAATGGAGTAAATTATCTCACAAGAAAGAGGCACAAAAGAGCTATTACAGTGGAGGGGAAGATAGAGGTGGTAGCAATCAATGCTTGAACCTTAGTCTCATTGGAATTGGCTCAGAAAGGGAATAGCATACATGCCCTCAGTAGAGTATAGAAATCTATCTTACACTATAGGAACATAGGAGGGGAGGGGGATAAGAAAGGGAGCAGGAACTGATAGAAGGTCGGATGGTTTGGAAGCAAAACGCTTGTGAGGTGGGATAAGGCGAAAAGAAAAAAGTGAGAAGGAAAAACAAAGGGAAAATAGGATGGAAGGAAATACCCAATAATCATAACTGTGAATGGTAGCAGGATGAATTTGCCCATAAAATGGAAGTGAATGGCAGAGTGGATTAAAAATCAGAATCCTACAATATATTGTTTATAAGAAACACATTTGAAGCACACACACACACACACACACACACACACACACTCAGGGAGACAGAGAGAAACAGAGAAAGAGAGAGAGAATAAAGGTAAGGGACTGGAGCAGAATCCATTATGCTTCAGCTAAGGTAAAAAAAAAAAAAAGCAGGGATAGCAATCATGATCTCAAAGCCAAAGCAAAAATAACTCTAATTAAAAGAGATAAGGAGGAAACTACATCTTACTGAAAAGTACCATAGACCATGAAGTAATATCAATACTAAACATATATACAAATATAATTATATATATATATGTATATATACACATACATATATAAATTATATATAATATATAAACTGTATATGAAATTGTAAAGAATCCAAAATTTTAAAGAAGTTAAATGAGTTACAAGAGGAAATAGTAAAAAATAAAACTATGCTAGTGGGGGACCTCAAATTTCCCTTCTCAGGACTAGATAAATCTAGCCGAAAAATAGACAAGAAGTTAAAGAGGTGAATAGAATCTTAGAGAAGTTAAATATGACAGACCTCTGGAGAAAATTGAATGGGAATAGAATGGAATATATGATTTTTAGTAGCACGTCACCCATGCAAAAATTGACCATGTGTTAGGGCATAAAAACCTCATAACCAAATGCATAAAATCAGATATATTAAATGCATTCTTTTCAGATCATAATACAATAGAAATTGCTTTCAATAAAGAGCCATGGGAGGATAGATTAAAAATTAATTGGAAACTAAATTATCTAATCCTAAAGACTAAGTGGGTCAAAGCACAAATCATAGAAACAATCAGTAATTTCATTGAAGAGAATGACAACAATGAGACAACATACCAAAATTTATGTTATGCTGTCAAAGCAGTACTTAGGGGAAAATTTATCTCTACTTACATCAGTTAAATTAGAGAAAGAACCTATTAATGAATTGGGCATGCAACTAAAAAAAAATAACCTAGAAAAAGAACAAGTTGAAAATCCCCAATTAAACACCAAATTGGAAATCCTGAAAATCAAAACAGCAATTAATAAAATTGAAAGAAGTCCATTGAACTAAGAGCAGGTTTTATAATAATAATAAAATAGGGGTGGCCAGGTGGTGCAGTGAGTAAAGCGCCAGCCCCAGAATCAGGAAGACCGGAGTTCGGTACCAGCCTCAGACACTTAACACCCACACAAAAATCTAGCCGTGTAACTTTGGGCAAGTTACTTAGCCTCAATTGCCCTCCAAAAAAAAAGGCAATAATAATAATAATAAAATAGATAAACCATTGGTTAAATTGATTTATAAAAAAGGAAAAAAAAAACAAATACCACTATCAAAAAATGAAAATGTGAATTCACCACCAATGAAGAGGAAATTAAAGCAATTTGGAGGAGTTATTTTCCCAACTGTGTGCTTATAAATCTGATAATCTAAGTAAAAATGAATGAATATTTACAAAAATATATATTACCCAGATTAACAGAAGAGGAAATAGAAAATTAAACCCATCTTATAAAAAGATATGAACAAGCCATCAAGGAACTCCCTAAGAAAAAGTCCCAAGGGCCAGGTCGATTCACAAGTGAATTCCACCAGTTACTAAACAATTCATTCCAATACTATATGAACTATTTGGAAAAATAGACAAAGAAGGAGTCCTACCAAATTGCTTTTATAACACAAATACAGTGCTTATACCTAAACCAGGAAGAGCAAAAACAGAAAAAAGAAAACTACAGACCAATTTCCCTATGGAAGTTTGATGCAAAAAATTTAAATAAAATACTAACAAGAAAATTATAACAATATATCACAAGGATTATATACTATGACTAGGTGGAATGGATTCCAGAAGTGCAGGACTGGTTCAATATTAGGAAAACTATCAGCATAATTGATAATATCAATAACAAAATGAACAGAAATCTTATTATTATCTCAATAGATGCAGAAAAAGCTTTTGGCAAAATATAACACCTATTCCTATGAAAAGCAGTAAAGAACATAGTGAGAAAAAAAAGCATGAGACATATCAAAAATTATGGTATACAACAAAACATTGATCAGAAGAGATTTTGTATTTCTGAATGCTTACATCAACAATAGAAAAAGAGCAGACCAAGGATTGGGTATGCAATTAAAAAGAAAATAAACTAAAAATCCCCAATTAAACACTAAATTAGAAATCCTAAAAATTAAAGATGAGATTAATAAAATTGAATGTCAAAACTTCACTAAATTAATAAGTAAAACTAAGAATTGTTTTATGAAAAAACAATAAAATATAAACCATTGATTGATTTTTTAAAAGAGAGAAAACCAAATGACTGGAATTAAAAATGAAAAAGGTGAATATACCACCGATGAAATTAAAGCAATTATAAAGAATTATTTTTCCCAATTATGTGCCAATAAATTTAACAATTTAAATGAAATGAAATAATTTTTACAAAAAATATAAATTGCCTAAATTAGCATAAGAAGTAGAATATCTAAATAAACTTATTTAAGAAAAAAAAAAAGAAAGAAATTGTATTGGCCATAAATGAACTTCTTAAGAAAAAAAAGCACCATGACTAGATGGGTTTACAAGTAAATTCTATTAAACATTTAAAGATCAATTAATTTCTAATATTAGATAAATTATTTTGAATAACAGGCAAAGAAGGAATCCTACCAAACACCTTTTATGAAACAAATAAAATACTTATACTCAAACCAGAAAGAGTAAAAGCAGAGAAAGAAAATTCTAGACCAATTTCATTAATGAATATGGATACAAAAATCCTAAATAAAATGCTACCTAAAAGACTACAATAATATATTACAAGGGGCAGCCAGGTAGCACAGCGAGTAAGAGCACCGGCCCCAGTGTCGGGATGACCTGGGGATTGAATACAGGCTCAGACACTTAGCACCCACCCAAAAACACCTGGCCGTGTAACCTTGAGCAAGTTACTTAACCCCAATTGCTTAGGGGTGGCCAGGTGGCTCAGCAAGTAAGAGCACTGGCCCCAGTGTCGGGATCGAATCCAGGCTCAGATACTTAGCACCATCCACAGAAATAACTGGCCGTGTAACCTTGAGCAAGTTACTTAACCCCAATTGCTTTAAAAAAAAAAACAATAATAATATATTACAAAGATTATACATTGTGACCAAGCGATATTTAAGGAATGGCTTAACATAAGGAAAACAGTGTAATTTATTATATAATAAAAGTTTTAAGTCATATAATTATCTCAAAGATGCAGAAAAGCTTTTTGATAAAGTACAATACTCATTTCTATTAAAAAAAAAAACACTTGAAAGTATGGGTATAAATGGATTTTTCCTCAAGTTGATAAAAAGCATTTATCTAAAACCATCAGCAAGCATTATTTGTAGTGAGGATGAGCTAGAGGTTTTCCCAGTAAGATCAGGTATGAAACAAGGATGTCCACTGTCACCAGTACTATTCAATATTGTATCAGAAATTTTAGCAATAGCAATGTGAAGAAAAAAGAATAGAAGGAATCAGAATAGGGAATGAGGTAATAAAACTCTCTTTTTGCAGATGGTATGATGATATACTTGGAAAATCCCAAAGAGTCAACTAAAAAGTTAGTTGCAACAATAATTTTAATAAAGTAGTAGGATATAAAGTAAATCCACATAAATCATCAGCATTCATACACACATATTCACATATGCACTTATATACATAAACACACACACACATATATAATCACAAAAAAGAACCTGAAAGAAGAGATACTGCATTTAAAATAACTCTAGACAATATAAAATACCTGGGAGTACACCTGCCAAAACAAACCCAGGTACTATATGAACAAAAAAAAAAAATTGGGCCGTCGGGGGAGGGAGGGGTTCGGTGACTTGCCTAAGATAATAAGATAATAAGTGTTAGGTGTCTGAGGCTAGATTTGAACTGAGGTCCTCCTGACTCCAGGGCTGGTGCTCTATTCACTGTGCCACCTAGCCATCCCTAACAAAATTATTTTTAAAAGCTTTTTATACAAATTAAATCAGACTTATATAATTGGAAAAATATTGTTGATGGGTATGCAGGGTCAATATAATAAAAATGACAATTTTACTTAAACAAATTTATAATTTTAATGCCGTCCCAATTGAATTACCAAAAAATTATTTTACTGAATTAGAAACAAATAATAACAAAAATTTATTTGGAAGCACAAAAAGTCAAGAATATCAAAGGAAATAATGAAAAATAAAACTGTAAAGGAAAAAGGTTTAACTATATTATAAAACAGTAATTTTCAGAACTATCTGGTTTTGGCTAAGAAATAGAAAAGTAGAGCAATAAAGCAGAGTAGACATACAATTTACAGCAGCAAATTAATATGGTAACCTATATTTGACAAATGTAAAGACTTAAGATTTTGGGATAAGAATTCATTATCTGGTAAAAATTGTTGGGAAAACTGGAAAGCATTATGGCAAAAATTGGGCATAGACCAATATCTTACACCATTTACCAAGATGAGGTTAAAATGGATACAGGACCTACATCTAAAAAGAGCTATTATAAGATGGCACATATTACTTATCAAACTTTTATAGATAGGCAAACAATTTATGAATAAATAAGAGAGAGAGGAAAGTAAGGTGTAAAATGGATAATTTTGATTACATTAAATTAAAAAGGTTTTATACAAATAAAACAACCAATGGCCACATGAAAATAACATGCATTGCTTTCATCTGGATCAGTCAAGATCAGAAAGTAAGTAGAAAATTGAAGGGAATTTTTTTAAGAATAAAAAATATTTTACTAAAGCAGAAGATTTACCAGAGTTTCCAGACAAGCTATACAAAATGATCACAAGCTTTTCTTGAAGGGAGATTTCTACACTTGACAGCAGAATCGCAATATTAGTGAGGGCTGTGATGTTTAATGTTCCCATTTTTGTTCAAACAACCAAGCTTGTCTATCTACTATGTCTAAGGAGTTAGACTTGGCTAGAGGGAATATTCTAAAGCATAACTGTTTAGCTGCTTTAACCAATGCAATTAGCATCACCATAGAAAGGGGAAAGGAGCACGGCAAAACTGGAAGAAAAAAAAGACACACCTCTGCAGCTAAGGAACAGCTACTTCCATTCACAATGCTGATACTTAAACCATGATGGGGAAAATGGATAAAAGCAGAGCTGGGGCACTGCTTTTAAACAATTTCAGAACAATCCAGATGATACTTCTAGCTTCTGCTCATGCATTACAGTAGTGAATCTGAACAAGACAGATGTGCATTTAATCACCAAAGGATTGAAGATGGTCTAGGTTTTTATTCTCTAATGTTTCTAAGACTGTATCCATTAAATGCAAACAAAAAAGTAAGAGGTCTTTGCTGAACAGGAGAAGTGATGTACACGTGATGTTGAGATTGAATTTAAATATTTTTCTTGTCATATAGCCTCATCCACTCTCTGGCTGTTTCTGTGGCTCAGCCTTCATTGGTCCACTGCTGGGCTACATAGTTTGCTAAGGAATGATCTGGATTGGGAGCACTTAACAAAACTTGAATTGAGAACAGCATTGTATGGATCTGAAATACTGAAGACCATTTACTTTTCAAAATATCTAAATATATTCTTCCCAACAGGTCTACATTAGGGTGATAAATTTTGGTCATACTTGAGGAGCTGCCATTGGGTATTCTTCTGGAAGAAATAGTTCAGGGGCCGCTAGGTGGTGCAGTGAATAGAGCACCAGCCCTGGAGTCAGGAGGACCTGAGGTCAAATTCAGCCTCAGACACTTAACGATTACTAGCTGTCTGACCTTGGGCAAGTCACTTAACCCCAACTGCCCTGCCCTTCCCCTCCAAAATAGCAAAAAAAAATTTTTTTAATTAAAAACTAGTTGAAGTAATTAACAACTTAGCAAAGTTGAAGCATGTAAAATAAACCCACATAAATTGTTAGCATATCTATATATTACTGACAAAGTCCAGCAATAAGATATAGAAAGAGAAATTCTATTTAAAATAATGGTAGGCAGTACAAAATACTTGGGAGTCTATCTGTGAAGACAAACTCAGGGACTATACAAATACAATTACAAAACATTTTCTATACAAATAAAGTCAGATCTAGGCAAATGGAAAACATATTAATTGCCCATCGATAAGCTGAGCCAATATAATAAAAATGACAGTTCTACCTAAATTGACTTACTTATTCAGTGCCATGTTAATTAAACCACCAAAATTTTATTTTGTAGGGCTTGAAAAAATAATAAATAGCAAAATTCATCTGGAAGAACAAAAGGGCAAGAATATGAAGGGAATTAATTTAAAAATGTATAAATTAAAAAAATGTGAAGGAAGGTAGCCTAGCTGTATCAGATCTCAAACTCTGTTGCAAAGCAGTGATCATCAAAATAATCTGGTATTGGATTAGAAATTGAGTGGCGAATCAGTGGAATAGATTAGGTACATAATATACTGTAGTATATGACCATACTAATCTAGTGTTTGATAAATCCGAAGATCCAAGCCTTTGTGATAAGAACTCATTATTTGGAGAAAAAACTGCTGGGAAAATTGGAAAACAGCTTGGTAAAAACAAGGTAGAGATCAATATCTCATATCATATGCCAAAATAATTTACATGATTTGGCCATAAATGGCAATACCCTGGGCAAATTAAAGGAGCATGGAATATTTTACCTGTCAGATCTAAGGATGAGGGAAGAATTTATGACCAAACAAGAGACAGAATTACAGGAAGTAAAATGAATAATTCTGATTACATTAAATTTAAAAGATTTTGCTCAGACAAAATCAAGGCAGCCAAGATTAGAAGGAAAGCAGAAAGCTGGGAAGAGAGATTGTCTCTGAGTAAGGCCTCATTTCTCAGATAGATAGAGAACTGAGTCAAGTTTATAACAATATATATGCCATTCCCCAATTGATAAATGGTCACAGTATATAAACAGGCAGCTCTCAGATGAAGAAATCAAAGCTATCTATAGTCATATGAAAAAAATGCTCTAAGTCACTGCTGATCCAAAAAATGCAAATTAAAACAACTCTGAGGTACCACATCACATCTATCAGGTTAGCTAATGTGATAGAAAAGGAAAATGAGAAATTTTAGGGAGTATGTGGGAAAAAAGGGACAGTAATGCACTGTTGAATGGATCCAACCATTCTGGAAAGCAATTTGGAACTGTGCCCAAAGGGCTATAAAATTGTACATACCCTTTGACTCAGAAATACCACTACTAAGTCTATATCCCAAAGAGATTTTTTTAAGGAAAAAGGGCCTATGTGTGCAAAAATATTTATAGCAGCTCTTTTAGTGGTGGCAAAGAATGTGAAATTGAGGAGATGCCCATCAATTGGGGAATAACTGAACACTTTGTGATATATGATTGCAATGAAATAATATTGTTCTCTAAGAAGTAGTGAACAGGATGCTTTCAGAAAAACCTGGACTTATATGAACTGATAGAAAGTGAAGTGAACAGAACCAGGAGAACATTTACACAGTAACAGCAATGTTATATGATGATCAGCTGTGAATGACTTAGCTATTATCAGCAATATAATGATCCAAGGCAATTCAAAAAGACTCATGGTGAAGAATGCTATCCACCTCCAGATAAAGAACTAGTGGAGTCTGAAATGCAGATTAAATCATGCTATTTTTCATTTTTTTGTAGTTTCTTTTGTTTGTGGTTTTTTTTTACATGACTAGTATTGAAATATGGTTTGAATGATTGTGCATATGTAACATATCACACTGCTACCATATCAGAGAGGGGGGAGGTGGAAGAGGGACAGAGAAAATTTGGTACTCAAAGTTTATAAAAACAAATGTTAAAAAATGTTTTTACATGCAATTGGGAAAAAATAAAATATTGTTTAAAAAACCATATTCCTTGTCAGTTGCTTCCTTTCTATTCGTATCAGTTTTAATGTCTTTCTGGCTAAGCAGACTAATCCATCTAGCTGTCTGCCCCTCTTTAATACAGTTCATGGAAGCACTATAATGAGAAAATCAGCACCAAAATCTACCTAATGAAGCATAGATAGATAGATAGATAGATATTTGTAAACTTACCCATTTTTCTCTGTTTTGCTTTGTATGCTTTACTGATCATACTTTTTAAAAAAATAGTAAATGCCTTTTTAAAACATCAAGGAGGGTGATGTCATGATGTATTGCTTTCAGGGAACCATTGTGTTAGCACTGCAGTCTTTAGCTGTGGTGAAGCTGAGTGGTTCAGCACTGGGATAATGGGCAGCGCCAAGCTGCTTGCAGTCTAAAATTAGTTGTAGAGCATATTTGTAAGGGTGGCATTTCCAGGATTATTTAAGGAGGGGTAAAAGCTATAACTAGAACTTGTAGATTGATTCCAAATAGCCCATCTTTATGAGTCTAACTTATCTGTATTATTCACAGGGAACATTGGAAAGATTTTGCCAATTGTTTGGGTTTCCTAAGGAGATGTGTGTGTACATGATGTCTATTATATAGATATATAATTACATACATAATGACTGCTATGTAGACATTTGTATCATAATTACTGTTAAGTAGACATATATAATTATGTACATAATATCCATAGAGAAACATGTATATATTATATATACATACATAGCCTATAAATATATACAGCAATGTAGTTTTCTGCTACATAGATAACATACTTGGTCAAGAGATCTCCCCAGGACAAGGATCCACCTTGCAAAGTGAAAATGTTATAGGAATTTTACAAATATTTGTAGAAAAGACTGAAAAATGCTTTACTTGCCACCCTGATTACCCACAGGAATTTTTCTTTCTTGTGTCTCCAAGGGTGTGTGTGTGTGTGTGTGTGTGTGTGTGTGTGTGTGTGTGTGTGTGTGTGTGTGTGTGTGTGCGCGCGCGTGCATGTGTATAGTGAAAATAATTTGAAAATTTAAATGGGGGAAAAAAATCCTACATGGTGAATATGCCCCTGCTGCTGAGCCATGATATCCACAGGAAGTTCCAAGGGGCCAAAATATATCTGAAACTGGGTCTTCATAACACATATAATTTTTAATTTGTGTCTACCCAGGGAATGATCATAAAATAGCAATTTGTGCTCACTACAGTCATTATGGATTAAATCATTATATGAATCATTCTGTAAATGATGAACCATTATATCCATAATATATAGAGACCTGTATAGAGGGAGACTATATGTGTGTATATGTGTATATATACATACATATGTATGCACATACATATAGATTTAAATCCTCTGTGCATTCACCCATCCCCCCAAATGCTGATTATTTGAAGATTCTGGTGAATTATTTGCCAGCTAATCAAAGTTTTACTATGTAATTTTCTTGTCAAGGTTAAATAATTCTCATAACTTAAAGTTTAATTTAACATATGAATCTTTTCATAAGGTTAAATTGTGGGCTGTATTTTCTTTGAAAAATCAAACACAGTATAAAATAATAATTAGTGATATTTTCAAATAATTTTTAACAATTACTTCCTTTTATGGTTTGTAATTGGCTGCCTTGCTATTTATTCTCTATGCTCTCTGTTGGCGATCTCATTAAATCCCATGACTTCGACTATTATCTCTAAGCAGATAACTCAGAAATACATACATACGTGTATATATATATATATATATATATATATATATATATATATATATATGTATATTTCCAGTCCTCACCTCTGGCATGAGCTTCAAAACTGCATTTCCAGTTGTCTTCAATTCAAGAATTCATTGAATTCTTGCAATTCAACAGTCATTGCATGAATGTTATCTAAAACTCACCAAGTACTAAGTTGCTTCTCTTCCTCCTAAACTTGATCCTACCTTCTGACTTTACTGTTTCTACTTATGATACCATTGAATGCTGTGGATAAGTTCACTTACCTTGGTAGTATACTTTGCAAGGATGAGGTTGATGCATAATACCAGAGCTAGCACATTGTTTGGGAGGCTCCAAAGGAAAATGTGGGAGAGAATAGTTATTAGAATACCAAAATGAAGTTTTGTACAACCAGTTTGCTGACCTCATCGTTGTACACCTGGGAAACCTGGATGTCATACCAGCACCAAGCCAGGAAACAGAATCCCTTTCATTTGAATTGCCTTAGGAAGATTCTGAAGATCACTTGGCAAGATGAGGCACAAGACAGTGGGGTCCTTTCTTGAGCTAAAGTGCCAAGCATTCAAACTGTATGGCAGAAAGCATAGCTCTGATGGGCTGGCCATGTTGTTCAAATGTCAAACATATGTTTGCCTAAAAAAATATTCTATAGAGAACTTACACAACACAAGTGCTCACTTGGAGGTTAGAAGAAACAATGCAAGGACACTTTCAAGGCTTCTCTGAAGAGCTTTGGAATTGATTATGAAACATGGTAGACTCTGACACAGGAAGGCATGCCTGTATCAAAGAAGGCACTGGGTTCTATGAGTGAAGCAAAATAGCAGTAGCACAAAGAAAACACGGAATGTGCAAATTTAGAGATATCTCCACTACAACTGTTCATATAGACTTTTGTATCCAATCTGGTAGATCCTTCTGAGCTCATATTAGTCTGATCAGCCAGTCACACACACTGTACCTTGACTCTAACATAATGATGTCATTTTGGTCCTCTTTGAGAATGAAGGACAGCCATAATCTCCCATGTTGAGAACTTTTGGATTATCTTTGACTCTTCTCCCTTACTTCTCATATTCAACCAGCTAGCACATTCTATGAACTCCATTTTTCAATATCCCTTGAATTTTTCCTTCCTTCCCCCTCCCTTCCATTTCCATTGCTACTACCTTAGTTTCAGCTATCATAACATCATAGATCTATATATAGTTGGATAGACCTTCAGAGGATATCTCCTCCAACCACTCATATCATATATGAGGAAACTGAGAACTAAGCAAATGAAGTGACTTGCTTGAGGTTATACAGGCTGAGGAAGGATTACATTGCCATTCATATGGACTGACTTCCTACCTTTAATCAATTCTTCATTCCAATGCCAAAATATTTGAGGTTTGGTGTATAGATCTGATCATGTTCCTTCTCTGCTCAAAAATCAAGAGTTTCCTCTTTGTTCCATGTAAATTTCAAGCTTCTCTGCATGGCAGCTAAAACCGTCCATAATTTTGTCCCATCCTACCTTTCTAGCTTTATCTCATATTATGTTCCCTTATGTGCTTTAGACTCTAAGAAAACTGAACAGTTCCCATCCCCTTTACATGTACTGTGCTCTCACATCTCACTTATTTTGCTCAAGACCTGTGCCTAGAATGTCCTTCCTCCCTCCCCTCCTTTGTTGGATTCCTGCCCATCTATTAATGTACAATTCAAATGCTACCTATGCTATAATACCTCTTATGCTCCCATGGAACTTTGTTTTATAGGTCGTTAAATCTTATAACCATACTAGACTATAAGCACTTTAAGGGCAGCTATCTTGTTTTATCAAACTTCCGCATCTCTCCAGAATTTAGCACTGTGCTCTACTTACAGTAGACATTTAATAAATTTATTATTGTTCCAAGGCCTTCACTGTAAGTCCTGTGTGATAAATGTTACATACATCTTTTATGATGAAGAATGTGAAATGTGTGAGTATTAATTAATTCATGAAACAGGTAACTAAGTTGTTACAAAATGCTCAGATAACTCCTGTAACATCTTACTCCTGGTACTAAAATCAGTCCTGTTCTATATAGCTCATTGCAATAACAGGACCAGCTAAAAATAGCATCTGGAGTGACAGTTAATAACCTCCCTGGCTACATTAGAGAAAAATTTTAAATGACAAACTATTTTTATTTCAAATGTTATTTTACCATAGGGACTACAGCAACATCAACAGCACCATGGGAGTCCTAAAAGGTCCATTATAGCATAGGCTCAAATTGAACATTTTCAACTTTATATATTAGCATTTTCTTCAGATTTCTTTTTTAAATTTTATGATGCAACTCAATGGGAAAATATGATTTAATATAAATAAATTTTGTCTTGTGCTTAATTTTATTGAGATTAAAATCTGTTTCATAAATGAAGAAATAGTGATATTTTAAGATTCTAATTACTATCTTCCTCAAGTTAAATTATTATAGGAACTTAAGATCTAATGCTGGAAGGAAGTTTAAAACCTTAAGGTTGTAAGACCAAATCAAAGGTTATATTTTTGAGACACAACCTTTCTTAAATAGGTGGTGAAGTTGGTTCCAAAGGATCCTAAACATTCACCTAGTATATTAAGGCTGAGAGACAGACAGACAGACACAGACACAGAGAGATATTAGCTTGAGGAAACAAGCTTGTCAAATGAGTAGCTGAGTAGACTGAGTAAAACCAGTGGGAAACTTCTCTTTGAAATTTGAAGTTTCAAAGAGTAACCAGCAGACCTAGAGGATGGAAGCCTTGATTCCTTCAAAGTCAAAACAAACACATCCAAGAACAAGTAAAACTTTTTTCTATTAAAGACACAAACCAAAACAAGAACGCAAATTAAGCTGACTTCAAAGAAAAGCCTGTATACCAGCCTCTGAAGCTTTAGCTCAAAAAAAGACAAGAAATAAAAGCTTGTTTTTTTCAAAATTAGAAGCAAATAAATACAGGAAAAAGAAAATGGCCTGCATATTATTGGATGATCAAAGACACCACAATCAAAACAAGCTAAAAGGATGCCAAGCATCAAGGAAAAAAAAATCTATCCATCAACCAGGGCCAATTAAGTGGCATGTAGGGTAGAACAGAGGCTGTCCAAAAGCCATTGCTCAGTGGTCAAAATGCTTTGGTTTGTTTGGGTTTGTTTGTTTTGATTTTTTTTAAATCAATTTACTGGTGCTGTTTTAAACAGAAGTTGAAATGTTGGCATCAGTTTGGTTTTTGTCATCCCACAGTAAGTTGAAGTTTATTTTGTCTTGATATTTTTATATTTTTGTTTATTGTTATTTTAAAACTTTTCAGCATTTATTTAATGATAAGAATTATCGCCTGTGGCATAGAGATATTAATACTTCATTTTCTGTGTATTATTCTTTATTGTGTATTATGGTAAGACTCTGGAGTTTGCCAAGTATTAAGTAAGAATATTATTCTTATTCTCATTTAGTAAAACCTTGACAGAAGTGGCCATGTTAAAAATCAACTTCAATTGAACTGAGATATTCAGTTTATTTTGGTAACTGTAGGTATACCTCACTTTAGACAATAATATGTGTTCCCAGATAAAATCACATAAATCTCATCTTATTCCAAATATACTGTCATAAACCACCTAATTTATAGAAAACTATGGATTTTTTGGGAAGGGAGAAGGTAGGGAAATTGGGGTTGACTTGCCCAAGGTCACATGGCTAGTTTTTGTGTTAAGGGTCTGGGTCTGGATTTGAACTCAGGTCCTCCTGACTCCAGGGTCAGTGCTCTATTCACTGTGCCACCTAGCCGCCCCATATGGATTTTTTTTAATGATGGATTTTTTAGAATCCTTATATTAGTTTCTTTTCTCTTCAATTTTTTAAAAGATTCTCATAATTTTTTTTACTTAAGAATATAGATTTAGAACTGGAAAAGTGCCCATGGAAATGATATATTCTAACCATTCCCTAATTTTAAGATGGAGAAACAGAAGCCAAATGAGACTGAGCCACTTGACCAAGGTTGAGTGGCAGAACTGAAATTCAAAGCCAAGTTCTTTAACTACAGATTTCTCATTCTTTCCATCATACTAGGCATTTCATGCTGGTATACCTTTAAATGAATGGGGTATACTTATATAGAGCATGGCCATTGAACTTCAGGCTCACTTTAAGAAACCAATGGATTTCAATTTAAAATGTTTTTCAAAGTCCATAATGGATGGTATGTATTCTGTGAAGTCCGAAACCTATAGTCAACTGATTTTAAAAGCTAGATAAGAGGGGCGGCTAGGTGGTGCAGTGAGTATAAGAGCACTGCCCCAGGGTCAGGAGGACCCAGGATTGGTTCCAGCCTCATAAACTTAACACCCACACAAAGAAAACTGTCCATGTAACCTTGGGCAAGTTACTTAACCCCAATTGCTTTATAAAAAAAAGAAAAGCTAGATAAGGATTTATTATACCTGAGAAAATGAGAGAATATAGTTATCATGAATCTTTCCACATTTAAAGTTGCATCAAAACAGAACTGAGTACTAACACTTAGTTCTAGTTAGGTATTTTATTATTAACATTGGTAACTCTGCTACCACAGGAACAAATATATTTCAATTTTCTGTTTCTAAGGAATATTTATGTATTTGTATTTAATTATGAATATTGTATCATAGTATAGTGGCAGAATATACAGAGTCTAGGCTAAAATTAAAGTTAAGCACACACATTCTATAGTGTAATATTAATGGTTTGTAAGTTTGCTTATGACATACTGAATTTTGACCAAATCTTGAAAAGACAAGGATTTACTAATTTTTTGGATAGTTAAGTGAAGAGATATTCTATATAGAAAGCATATTGACATGGTATTTATCTTCATTTAATTTTTTATGGGACACCCTCATAGTCCTAGCCTCCTCAGAAATAGTCTTTCTACTCATGTTAATGTGCAATAATGATAGTTATGACATGCTTCCCTGATACTTGGGGCATCCAACTTACCATTCTTGTTACAGATCATGTAAATGGACACTGCACCAGTCCTACTTCTCAGAGTTGCAGTTCTGGAAAACGTCTTTCTAGTGCTGATGTTTCAAAAGTAAATCGCTGGGGTCCTGGAAGACCACCATTCCGAAAGGCACAATCAGCTGCTTGCATGGAGGTTTCTCTACCAGTCACAACAGAAGGTAGGTTATAGATACGAATTCAGTGACAATAGGAATGTTTTTCTAGCCTATACTTAGACTTAATCCAGAGCCACAACCAGGGCAAAATGACTAGGGCTTTGGTCCAAAGTGCTGAAATTTCGAGGGAGCCAATAATACCATCAGAAGGCATAGCTGATTCTGACAAATGGCCGTACCTCAAGTGAGCTCCCTTAAATCTTCCTTCTTGCCCCAGGTATAAAACTTAAAAATTATTATTCTGCCTCGGTTACTTAAAAATTAGTATATCAGTTACTAAGTTGCCCAGGCTTCCTTCTGCTATGGTAATAAAAATAATGATGGCAAGAATTATAGCTCACATTTTCAAAGAACTTTACATATTACAAAAAGCTTTTCTTACAACAATCCTGTGACATCAGTTTCATAAATGAGAGGCAGCAAATCATAGCAGAGAGCTGGCCTCAGAGTTAGGAAAACCTGGGTTGAAGCTTTGCCTGTGACACAGACTAGCTGTGTGATCTTGGGGAGGTCACTTAACCCCTTGATGGCCCCACGCTGTTCTCTAAGTTAAAAGGAAGGTGCTGATCTCAATTTCACATTGCTTTATTCCATTGTTATTGATTGGGATCCTAACGCTAGGATATCTCTCTTTTTACCTATATATCTGGTTGTGTTGAGCAGTGGTGTCAAACTCAAATAGAAGCAGATCCTTGTGGGTCACATAGTGTTAATTTTTGTCTTTCTAAGTCACTATCTGGATTGGATTGTATTTTTTTTTGTTGTTAATTATTCCTCAATGACATTGTAATCTGGCTCTAGCCACATCAGGAGTTTTGAAGGCTGCAAGTTTGATACCTCTGGTAGAGTGCCAAAGGGCTTAAAATTGAATGAAGTAGATGCTATGCCTGCTTCTCTTCAGAAAGATCCTACCGTTATTTTATTTATAATGAAATAGAAAATCACAAAGAAAGATGTAAAATGGAGATTATACATGAAGCCACAAATGTATTATATATTGTTAATTCCTTTTAATACACATTAAATTTAATATGGTGGTATCATCATCACCCTGATTTTCTGTCCCCCTCAAAGTTGAAGCAATCTAGTCTCCTCTATGAATCATTAACACTCTTTTTTAATCTCTTACATTTTTTGTCATTGTCATTACCATCACCACCACCACCACTCCAAATAAAATCCATCCCTTGTAACAAAAATATAGTCAAGCAAAACAAAGTCATGTTGTAATGGCCATGTGTGAGGAAATGGGTGTCTCTTTTGGTACCTGCAGTCTCTGCATCTCTCCTCTAAGAGGGGGTAGACATGTTTCATCATTTGTCTTCTAAAGTCATAGTTTGTTATTTCCTTATCTTTGTAGACAATGAAGAGTTTTAAAGTCTTTCAAAATTGTTTTCCTTTACAATGTTATTGTCATCATATAAGTAATTCTCATCCTATTTATTTTATGTGAACTCATACAAGTCTATCTTGCTATCATTTAAATAGATTCACTCAACCTTTAAAAAGCTCCATCATGTGCAAATAAACTCTTAGGTGTTATGAGAATACAAAAATTAATAATATTCAAAGATATAGACATTATTTCAGTTCATTTGTATAGTATGATTGAAGAGATTTGGGTCAGAAGTTAGGAGACTTGGGTTTTGATACTGGATCTACTCCCAGTAAGACCTGGACATCATCATCTCATCTCCACGGGCCTTAAGTTTTTTTTTGCATCTAAAATAAATGGGTTACAGTAGAAAATCCCTAATATTATATTATAAAATGTCTACTTTTCACTCATAATTAGAGTTATATATTTTTATGCCTTGCACCAGAAATGTATTAACCTTTAATGTGTTTATTTTCTAAATCTACATAGAAAGCCGAGAAAACTCCTATAATCGTTCTAGAAGTTCTAGTATCTCCAGCATTGACAAAGATTCTAAGGAAGCAATTACAGCTTTATACTTCATGGAATCCTTTGCACGGAAAAATGACATGACAGTCTCCCCATGTCTATGGGTTGGAACTAGTCTGGGTATGGTGTTAATGATCTCCTTTAACCTGCCTTCAACGGATGAACAAAGGTATACAGAGCCAGTCCTGGTATCTCCAAGTGGTAAGAATCATTATTCCTTTTGTCTTTGCTTATTTTTCTGATTTAGTTTTGCTAACCTGTAAAATATGTCTATTTTAGGCAATGATGATGAATGTAAAGGTATCTGTACAATAGGAAATGGCATTAAGATCGTTCAAGATATCCTCCAGCATCACAAGATGTATTGTATTGCAACATTTCTCCCTTTGCTTACATTGCCATGTTAATTTAAATGATATTACACCATGGAACTGCTGACATCAATATACTCTAGTAAATAAGTTGCTGGAAAACTCTGAAAAGGTTCTTAAAGCAATGATGTTTGTTATTTGGAGGGATAGAAAAATGATTTTTAAATAAAATAAAACATTCCTCCAAAGCTCCATGCCAGATCACCACCTATGGGTGCTTTAGGCCATCCCAGAAGAAGCTGGAACTCTGAAGCTTGGAGCTTCCTGACCTAGGGTGGCTTCCCAGATTTTTTAGAATCTTCCAGGCTCGTCCCTCAGGGATGCTTTGCAATCTTCCTCATTCTTTTCCCCTCAATTCCTCCTTATCATTGTAGTGAAAGAAAATAGAATTGCCTTTCAGCTTCTGAGGGAATCTACACCAGGCCTCTGGATATCACTGTGAGGTCCTAAATTTTAATCTCTTCCTAGTTACACTCCTCTTAATTTCTTTCTGCTTAAAAAAAAAGTGTAGTTTCTCTTTTGAAGAAGGAATGAGTGCGGTTCTTATTGTTCCCAAGGGGATTTTTTGGTTTGTTTTTCATTACTAATTCTCCTTTTAAATACACACACACACACACACACATACACACACACTTTTTTTCCCTCAAATAGCTTATAATGATAAGAAAATAGCATTAGTAAATTGGGTCAGGCATATATTTTAGAGATATAGAAAAATAATTTTTTTTCTATATGAGGGAATCAATTCTTATAGAAAAGGAAGGTCCTATGTGTTTGTGGAATAAGCATTGGCTTGAGAAGAGCCACAAGACCCTGCCTCCCCCAAATATTTCCCTAACCAGGAAGCCCTGATACTATCTTCTCATCCTTTTTGTTCAAAAAATGCTAATCTCTAGAGTTTCTCCTTTGAATTAAAGTATTATCCTTTTAAAAAATTAAGTACATATATCTTCATGGAAAAATATTATAGAAAACTAGCTATCACTTTGGAGAACAGTAAAAATTAGACCCTAAGACCTACATGTAGGTTAAGCATGGGGGCAAGTTTCAGGAATGGAATTGAGCTTGGTTCTAAAAAGAATAGGCATTGTCTTCCGAATCCCAACAGTCCTTGTTACTAGTTGGTCCTATACCCTGAATTGGATACTTAATTTTTTATAGAGGCTTTTCTTGTACCAAAGAGCTGGGACCTAATTATACCTAGGATGTCATTTAGAGTCAGAGCACCAGTCTGGACTGTGATTTAGAACTGCTATTCCAAATTCCAAATACCTATTTATAGTGGCAGAAGAGGTAGAGCATAGGAGGTTGTCCGTTCCATTTGTTGTCAAACTGGTGGCTTAGAGATTCTACTTAATAAGCTCACTTCCTCAAAAGGAAATCATATAAACTCATATGATTGAATAGAATCAGTTCCAAGTAAATCTATTCTTCTGATCCATGTCCAAATGCATATTGGTTCCTTCTATTTTAGTCTGGTCTATATTCACTATCCCTCAGATCATATTCAGCTACTGTTACTGTTTTGTAAGCAGTTCCAGGGTAAACGCCTAATTTCTGGCATCCAGATCCGTAAGAGACCTCACAGGAATTAATTCATCTTGTTAAGGAAACCTCTGGTGTTACCAGGCTTCAATGTGGTTCCTGCCATTTAAGATATTAAGATAGCATCTTCCTCAGTAAGCTCTTGGAATGAATACCATCTAACAGCATTAAAGTATTTTAATTTTAAAATGGCATGGGTTGGCTGCCTCCACCTTACTCCATACTATGCTAGGCTACATAGGAAATGTGAAGAAAATATAAAACAGCATTGAGAAGACAAAACTTAGGCATGAATTGTGTGTCCTTTTTCTCTTTCTTTGATCACTAGGGTATAGACCTACTAGTGGTATTGCTAGGTCAAAGAGTATACACAGTCTAATAGACTTTGGAGCATAGCTCCAAATTGCTTTTCAGATTGGACCAATTCACAGCTGCAGCAATTCATTAGTGTGTACATTTTCCCACAGCTCCTCCAAGGAGACAGAAATGGAAAGATTGGTAGGGATGGTTAATTTGAGGATGAAGATGTCTTTGATTTAGGACATAATTTAAAGTGAGAATAGGTTATATGCTACAGGTTACCCTATGAAAACAGGGGTACTGAAGAATAAAATTTGAGGGTATAGGCAACTTAAAAGTGAAATTTCTTTTTTTTAAAGCAAATGGGGTTAAGTAACTTGCTCAAGGTTATACAGCCAGTTATTTCTGGGTGGGTGCTAAGTATCTAAGTCCGGATTCGATCCCAGTTCTCCCGACTCTGGGGCCGGTGCTCTTACTCACTGTGCCACCTGGCTGCCCCAAAAGTGAAATTTCTTAAGGTTGTTACCTCCCAAGGGCAATAAATTGGATAAAATTATTTTGTGGCCTAATCCCAAAAGTGAATAAGTGGTCTTTTAATAAAGTGAATAAGAAAGAAAACTAACAAAGGTAGGCCCCTGTGATGTACTAGAAAGATAATGATGGACAGAATACAGTGTAATTCAATAGACTGGAAAAGGCTTAAATACCTAATGTAGTTTGACTCTGATGTTAACCAAGAACTTTGAGTTTAAAAAACATCTTTCTTGATTTTATAAATCTATGTAGATAGAAGAAAAAGAGTGTGAAGAGTTCAATGATAGGACTTTTTGATTTGTCTTTGACACCCCCAAAGAGTAAAGGCACAAATGGAACATGATTACAACCTTCCTCCTTGGAAAAGGACTCTGAGCTAATAGAAAACAAAATTCTCTAGTAGTCTACAGGGCAGTCAAGGACATTCAACTGAACCCAAACTTATTAAGCATATACAATATGCAGGATACCATAAGTAGGCATTGTGGATAAAAAAGATGAAAAACAACACATTCTCTGCTAATAGGTAGTTTAAAAACTAATTCAAACTCTGACCCAATCTGGAGTCACCCTACCTTTCCAACCTTATCTAATGTTACTACCCTTCTTGTGCTTTACACTGGAACCAAACCAGACTACTCTGTCCCTAGAATACACACTGTGTTTTGTTATCTGTATACCTTTCCCATACTTTTTTCATTGCCCATAATTTGCTCTCTACTTAGTCTTTAAAACTCAACTCACAAACTCTTCTTTCCTGAATTCTTCCCTGATCTCCTCTATCGGCCCAATTCAGGTGCCAGCTTCTCTATAAAGATGATTATCAATTCCCCTCTACATCCCCAGGTTGCTGGTCTATAATAAGCTTTTCTTTTCCCAAAATGCTCATAAATATTCATTAAATTTCAGGGTAAATGGGGAGTATGATGCAGTGAGAGGAGCCCTGGTTTTTGAGGCAGAAGATCTGGGTACAAATCTCAGCTCATCTATGTGTCTTTGAGCAAGTTATTTCTCTCTTTTGGACCTTGGTTTCCTCATCTTCTGAATAAGATTTAGATGATCCTTAAGGTCTGCTCTTCCAGCTTTAAATTCCACAATTCTCTAATAGGGAAGAAAAGAGATGTTCACAAGAAATATGCTATATATATAAATATGTGATAAGCACTAAAGAGTGGTCTAGACAGAATGCCAGTATAAATAGGAGTGAGGAGAGATCACTTCCAGCTGGGACAACAGAGATCCATGGCATTTGTGGCAACTAAACTGGTCCCTGAATAAGTTCAACAGGCAAAGGTGTGAAATAAGTGTATTCCAGGTATGGAGGGCAGCCTGTGGGAATGCATGAGGTTGGGGTGGAAGAGAGGAACATGAGATGAAATCAGAAAGAATTAGTGGTTTAGTTTAACTAGAAGGGAGAGCACGTGAATGGAAATAGTGTGAAATGAGGCTGAAAAGGAAGATTAGACCCAGATTGTGAAGTGTCTTAAGTGTGAGGCCATAGAGTTTAGATTTTATCTCATAGTCAGTAGTCAGGCACTGAAAGGTCTTGAGGAGAAGTGCCCTGGTCAAGCCTGTGCTTTAATTGGAGGGTAGGGGTAGGGAGAGGAGAGATGGAGAGAGAGGGAGAGAGAGAGAGAGAGAGAGAGAGAGAGAGAGAGGAGAGAGAAGTCAAAAGTCAAAAGATCCCTTTGGTTTTGATCTCGTGTGAATGGTGGTGCCATTTATAGAAATAGTAAAGTCAGAAAGTGAGGCAGGTTTTGTGGGGAAAATGAGGAGTTCAGTTTTAGACAATCTAAGTTCTAGATGCCAATGGGGTATCCAAGTGAAGATGTCCCACAGGCAGGTGGAAAAGCAGGACTCCAGAGAGATGTCAGGGACACCTCTATATTGACTTGGAAGTTATCTGCATGTGTGAGTTGCTTTTTTATAGGTTCAAAATAAAAAGTGAAATTCTACCGTATTTTTAGGAAGTTTTTTCCAACTACATTTTATTTCTTGAAATCTATGTTAGGGTAGAAAAAATTGTATGGCACTACTGCTTGAGACCATGAGGTCATATTAATGACAGCTTTAAATATTTCTCCCTAAAAAATGGTGTTTTGTGGGGAGATCCTTGGTATTCCTGGGCCTCAATCCTTGGAAAGAAACCACTTAAATTCTTTTGGAGAATGGCATATGAGTTCCTGTTGGTTCCTTAAACTCTCTTTCCACAAAAATCAACTTAGAGATATTAACATCAAAGAGACACGCTGAAGAAAGACACTGAAAAGATACAGCAATGCAAATTAAATTCTGCTCAAATACTTACTGCATGACCCTGGGAAAATCATAGCCTCTCTGAGCCTCGGTTTCCTCATCTACAAAACAGGAATAATAATAAGAGCATATACCCCACAGGGTTGTGTGAAGATCGCATGAGATGTTTTATGAAAGGTGTTTTGTAAATCTCCTCATTTCTTCATGAAGATTCCTCCCACGTACCCAATATTTTCATGCTGTCACCTAACTTCCCAAGGTCCTTCATTCAACGTAGCAAAAAGAACACTGGGTCTAGAGTTAGAAGACCTGAATTTGAGTCCTGGCCATGTAACTTGGGGCAAGGCATTGGCATTCTCTTAGTTTCAGCGTCCTCACCTAGAAAATGGAGCTAATAATGATGCTTGTGCTGCCTACAGAGCAGGAATTTGTTGAGGAAAGTGCTTGGTAAACTATAAAGTGTGATATAAACATGACCTATATTTTGGTTATACACACACACACATATAATTATTATTAACATTATCCTTGCCTTCTCTTGATTTTGGTCTCCCAAGCTTTGGGCCTTTTCCATTTCTCCATTGTGTTCTCTTTCCTGTATTCCATTTACTGTCCTGCAGTCTGCAAAGAGAAAGATAAACTAATCTGTGCTTATGGAATGGGCTAATATGGCATCCCTTTTACATATATGGGGCTTTTGCAGACACAGTCATGGAACTGAGAAAGACAATTTTTTTTCTTTAACTTAAGTAACTCTCCTATACCCTGAGGGGAACTGCAATTATTCAATTCAACAAGCATATTTTTAAGTATCTACCATTTACAAGGCACTTAAATGTGAGACTTGGACAATATAGTTCATATATATTATCAATCACTGATAACAGTAAAGACTGAGAAGGGTTCATCATGGGGACAGATAAAACTTTAAAAAGAAATACATAAAATTAACAGGATGCAAAAAAAAGACTATAAGAAATTAAGGAAAATTCATTTAGCAACAATTATTTATTAAGTGCTTACTATATGCTAGGCACTGTGCTGAATGCTGGGGATACAAATAAAGGCCAAAAAAAAATCTCTGCCCTCAGGGAGCTTACATTCTGATGGGGGAGACAACATATGAATAACTAAATGCGTAGAGGATACATACAGAGAAGAGAGAAAGCAATCTGAGAGGGTAAGGCACCAGGAGGCTGGAAGTCACAGGAAAGAACTCCTGAAGAAGGTCAGATTTGACTTTAATCATGAAGAAAGCCAGAGAAACTGAGGGGGATGTTAGGAGGAAGAGCATTCCAGGAACAGAGAGCAGGTACAAAGAAAGGTACAGTCATAGTAGATGGAGCATCACATTCAAGGAAATGCAAAGTCAGCCAGTGTTGCTGGATGCTAGAATTCACAGATGGAAGGAAAGTGTCTGCACAGATAGGAAGGAGTCAGGGTATGAGACCTTTTAAATGCCAGAAAACTTCATATTTGATCCTAGAGGTAATATGGAGCCAATACAGTTCACTGAACAACAGTGAGGGTGACGTGTTTAGACTTACTTTAGGAAAATCACCTTGGCAACTGAGCAGAGGATGGATAAGATTGGGCAAAGAGGTGAATCTGAGAGAGTGGTGATAAAGTTATCAGAATAATCAAGGCAAGAGACAATAAGGCTTTCTTTCAACTCAGTATGATTGTATCTGTATATGTGGAGAAAGGGGAATATAGATGAGAAATATTTGAAGGTAGAAATAACAAGATTTGGCGGTGACTTGGATATGTTGAGTGAGTAAGAGTGAAGAGTTAGGGATGAATTCTAGTTTTGAGCGCACGGTGGTGCACTAGACAAAAGTTGGGAGAGGAGATAAATCAAGTCAACAAGATTTTATCAAGCACAGGCAAAAATGAGTCCTTGCTCTTAAGGACATCATTGTAATGGTGGGAAACACTCAAAACACCAGAGAGAGGCTGTAAGCCAGATGTGGAGATCTGGGAATCATCTGCATCAAGACAGTGACTGAACCCATGGAACCTGATATGATCACCAAGGGAGAGAGTGTAGAGAGAAAAGAGAGAGCCCAGGATAGAGTCTTGGGGGACACCAGAAGTGAATGGGCATGACCTGGATAAAAGAATCAGTAAAGGCGATGGAAGAGAAGTTGGAGAGAAAAATGGAGAATGAGAAGGAAGCAATGTCACTAAAAACTCAAGAAGAGAGAGTCTTCAGGAAGAGGTGACAAACAGTATTAAAGGCTGCAGAGAGGTCATTAAGGATGAGAATTGAGAAAAGATTATTAGATTTGGCAATTGAGAGATAATTAGTAGCTTTGAAGAGGTAGTTTGGGTTAAATGAAAAGTTGGGAAGCCAGATTGCAATGCAAACAAACAAAATGCTTATATTTAGCAATAGAAGTATGGGCTAAATAATCTGATTACGAATAGCAATTCCCCATTTATTAAAGCTATGCTAAATCTTTAATATGTTTTGCCAATGATTTGCTTCCTTTTTACACAGACATTTTACTACTAAAATAGCAGTAAAGGGGAATGGAGAAAAGACAATCATTTTATAGTGTTGTGAGCAGCCATTACAGTAAAAAATATAATTCTTCCTTATTACAGTTTCATGGCTATCAATAGTTGCAATCCCCTTCAAAGACAAGCCTCCAAAGACTTGATAAGAGCAGTTAAAGAGATGTGAATAATGGTTAAGTTTTATTGATATCTTTTGTTTTTGTATCACCCAAGTTTCCTGTTGTATCCTTTCCCTCTTTGCACTTCCAGAAAGCCAAAGAATTTTTTAGAAAAAAATTAACAAAACTGATTAATACATTGAAAAAATCTGAAAATATATGGAATATTCCATACTCAATAAAGGAGCGAGGGGAGGTACCCACTTATTTTTAACAAGCAGGCTTTAACATTTATGCTTGAAAATTTTCTGCTGTTTTTCCCCACCCTACCCCCATTTGTATATCCCCAACAGGGCTCAAAGAGACCATTTAACAAGATTTTTTACTTGAAAGAATGTAACTGATCAGTAGGGGGGAAAATGAAGTTGCTGAAAATGAAATGTTCTGCCTATGGGAGTATTAATTAGAGCTGGCTCTTTATCATAGTGCTTAAAGCCATTCAGCTATCTAGGATTACTGGATCAAAGCTAATTCAAATTTCAAAGGGAACTGATAACTATGAAAATACAAAAGAACTAGGTCTTCCTCATAGCAAAATCCCTTAACCGAAGTAGAGTAGGATATATAGCTTATGACAGCTCAAGGGTATTTTGCAAATCAGTTTCTTGTTTGGGGTTTGTTTTGTTTTGGGGGTTGGGTTTGGGTTTGGTTTGAGAAAATTAATCACTATTTCTCTAGTATTACTCTTATTTCTGAACCAGTTAATGTCAGCCAACCAATTATTGTACCCAGCAACAAGCTGCAATAGCCGTTATGAATGACAATGGCTAGGAAAGATAGTCATCGAATTTTGCAGCCTAAAAGGTATTTTCAACAAATTCAGTTCAACAAATATTTATTAAGTATCTGCTTTGAGTAAGCTCCATGCTGTCGTTGCTAGGAAAGATATAATGATCAATTCAGATGTGGTCCCTGATTCAGGGAGTTTACAGTCTAGTCAGGGAATATCACACATACACAGAAAAGTGGCACCTAAGTACATTAGGGAGGTGTTAAACAAAGTAGAAGGCCCAGGGTTACAAGGTTGTTATCGACTGGGAATCTGAGAAACTGCCATAGAATAAGATTTGAGTTGGGCTTTAAAAGATGGGTAGAAATTCAACAGACAACCAGCAAAGGCAGGAATGATTTGAGGACAGATGTGGAGAGAGGTGTGCATTTAGAGGACAGAGAGTAAACCAATGGGCAGTAGGAGAGACTGTATAGATGGGAATAATGTAAAGGTGAAGAGGGAGGCTGGTGCTAGGCTGTGCAGGGCATTGAACGCTAGGAAAAAGAATTTGAATTTTACATAGCAATACAGAAGACTTTTGAAAAGAGTCATACTTTAGCAGAGAGACACATGGAGCACTAAACTTGGAATCGGACAAATCTGTGTTCGGTTACCATTTCTGATGCTTATTAGCTGGGTGGGCAAGTCATTCAGTTTCTCTGAGCCTGAGTTTCCTATAAAAATGAGAATCACAACACCTGTAGTGTCTATCTCGCAGGGCTACTATGAGGCCTACATGAGAAAATTCATGTAAAGGGTTCTGTAAACTTTAAAGAGCTATGTGTCAATTGTAATTAGATATTGGCAT
The DNA here is from genome assembly GCF_028583685.1 of Petaurus breviceps papuanus. NCBI lineage: Eukaryota > Metazoa > Chordata > Mammalia > Diprotodontia > Petauridae > Petaurus > Petaurus breviceps. The sequence goes on from NW_027187347.1 coordinate 19,952,270, forward strand.
TATTGAGGATGACATAACCCAGATCTCTAAAAAGGAAGATTATTCCAGCAGGGATGCCAAGTATGTGTTGAAAGAACAAGAGAGGAGAAATGGGAAGATCTATTGGGAGGCTATGACAATGGTTACCTTGTAGGGTGAGGGTTCAGTGGGGAATGGAAAAGAGAGGGCAGCTGGGAGGCTCATGGTCATCGATTTTCAGAGTTAGAACAGATCTCAGGGGTCAGCCAGCTCCGTCTATACCCAAACAGTGATCTCTCTGACAATGTCCCTAACAAGTGGTCATCCATCCTTTGTTGGAAGATCTCTTGTGAAGAGAAATAAATTCTCTGGGGGGGAAGGGGGAGAAACTGTGCAGCTGTTAGGACAGCTCTAATTTTGAGGAAACTTTTCCTTATATCTAATCCCCATGAGCAGATCTGCAGATAGTGTAGACTGGATAGGGCTTTTCTACCAGGTGCTAAATATTAAAGGAGTAGTGGGGTGTGGCCTCTTCTCCAGAAGAAGTGTGCCGCCTGGCTCCCTCCCTCCCGGCCCCCACCCAGGAGGGTGTGCAGCCTCCCTGTAGGGGCCTACCTCCTTGACCTTTGACTTGCAGTCCTCCAGAACCCTAAGCTGCCTTGTTGCATAGTCACCTCCAGGCCACCAACAACAAAGCCGCCTTGGCACTCTACTTTTGGGGCCTTCCCTTCGTAATCCATAGGGGCTGAAGATGGGCCACCCTTCTCCCAGGACCACTGTGCCTTTGGCTGTACCATCTTCTGCACTGCCACCACTGCCACGCCAATTTTCTTAATAAAATTCTTTGCCTCTCTGGAAGGACACCATTGCCTACTAACAGCTCTGCCTCTGCCCTAACATGTAGACCAGGCTGACTGTGAGTGATCACCACTTCTCTTTCTAAATGTTCACAAACCATTTCTTTTCTAGAATATTAGTAGAAATCAGAGTCAAGCTCACCAGCCTATAATTAGAGGACTTCTTCCCTTTGTTAAGGGTCGAGGGGAGGAGAAAGGAAGAAAATAAGCATTTACTAAGTATTTACTGTGTGCCAGACACTGTGTTAACTAAGCTTTTCACCAATGTTATCTCATTTGATCCTCACAACAACTCTGGGAGGCAGGTGCAGTTATTATCCCCATTTTGCAGTTTACAAAACTGAGGCAGACAGCTTACCTGACTTGCCCAGGGTTACACAGTAAGTGTCTGAAGCTGAATTTGAATTCAGGTCTTCCTGACTCCAGGCCCTATGCTTTATCCGCTTCAATGCACAGTAGCCTCTAGATTTTTTCCTCCACAATTATTCAAAGATCATTTACTTCTGTAAATACCATAAAAGTGCATAGCCAGCTAGAAGTTATTTCATGTTCCAACATCAATTTCTAAAACCTAAAAATATTCTCTGACATTGCAAAGAAAGATTACATGGAAAATAAAATTCTATTCTCAAATTTAACTGTGGGCTTTGAATATAAATCATTTGCTATTTATAATAGAAATGCTTAAATTTTTGATGGGAAATAATTGCTCAACACTCAGATGCTAAACTGTATGTAAAATGGTAGTCATTATACTTGTCTTTTAAGACCATGGAGAGGCAATGTCATATAGTAAAGAGAGAGTCATATAGTGTCAGAAAGCCCTCAGATTCTGCCTCTGATCCATTAGCAGCCATGTGACCCTTCTCAGTACACCCAGGTAACTCTTCAACATTGTAAATCGGAAAGTTGCTAATCTGTTATCTGTGGAGGTGATTTTTCACACCAGTGTGTCCTTACCCTGATGAAATCACAGGTCTAAACCAAAGGGGAAAAAAACCAATGCTTTTTCTCGCACATAGGCAATGCCACCTGAAAGTGCTAGTGTGAGATGTGGGATGTCTCTCAAAATCTAGTAACTAACACAGAAATATCAGACAGCTTGTATTTTTAGATTTTATTAGGTTTTTTTTAAATATATCTATCCAGATTGCAATTAAAAGATTTTGCATGAAGAGGGATTCTACTTGTTTTGCTTGGCCTCAGAAGACAGAACTAGAAACAGTGAGTTAAAGTTGCAGAGTGACCAATTTAGACCTGTTAGGAAAAGTTTCCTAACAATTGAGGCTTTTTAAAAGTTAGATTAGGCTCCCTCTGGAAGCAGTGGGTATCCCTTCACTGGGGGGTCATTAAACAGAGAATGGATAGCCATTTTCAGGGGGAGGGGGAGAGAGGAGTGAATTCCAATCTAACTTTGAGATTAATTTTTTTTTGGTGAGACAATCAGGGTTAAGTGACTTGCCCAAGGTCACACAGCCAGTAAGTGTCAAGTATATGAAGATGGATTTGAACTCAGGTTCTCTTGACTCCAGGGCCAGTGCTTTACTCTGAGGTTCCTAGAGAAAAGTCATTGCAGTCATACTAAACATTAAGAAGAATGCTTTGTCTTGTCTGTTTTTTTCCAAGTGATTTAAAAACAAACATAGAATACATAATAAGGCAGGCTTTTTTCTTTAACTGAAGAAAAATATCAAGCAAACTTTTATTAAACAGCTGTTAACATGGTAAGCACCATGCCAGGTGCTGAGGAACAGTTCCTGTCCTCAAATAGATTATATGCTATGATAGGGGAAGGGGTAGTAATAAGTTTAAAATATTTATAAGATAATTTGGGAAGGAGGGAGCAGAAGAGGCTTCAGGTAAAAGTTAGCATTTGTTCTGAGATTTGAAGGAAACGAGAAATTCTAAGAAGCAGATTTACGTAGAGAGTGCATGTCAGGCATGGGAGACAGACTATTAAAAGGGGTAGGAGTGAAAGACGAAGTGTTACATGTGAGGAATGGCCAAGAGGCCCTACTGTAGAATCTGGAGGCGACCAAGTAAGACAAAACTATATTGAAAAGGTAATTTTGGTCCAGGTCGTAAAGGGCTTTTAAAGTCAACCAAAGGACTTTTTAACTGATCCTAAAGGGTTCCATGAGAGCAGTTCTTAACATCGTGTCATAGACTCCTTTGGCAGTCTGTCGTGACCCATGGTCCTCTTCTCAAAAATAATGTTTTTTAATATGTTTAATGTTAAAATATGTAGAATTACAAAGGAAACTAATTGTATTGAAATAGTTATTGAAATACTTCTAAAGCAGAAAATAAATGTGATTTTGGGTGTGTAGGGGTACCCTAGGAGAAGAATTAGGAGAGACATCTTTCTTGAAGGGTGTGATTGGGCTGAGCTCTGAAGGGAGCAACAAACTTCCAAAAGACAGAGGTGTGGAGAAGCTGATTGCAAGAATGAGGTGCAGTCCAAAGGAATGGAAGTGAATGCTGAAATGTTGTGAACAGGGAATATACAAGGAGGCCAGTTTGGCTGGAACTTAGAGTATGTGAATGTGATTGGCTTGCCTCTGGAGGAAATAAGTTTCCCATCATTCTGACAGCCATCAAACAATCTCAAAGATCATTGCAGGGGGGATGTTATAGGGGGCATTGATGTTCAAATATCAATCAAAAAGTATTTATTAAATACCTAGGTGCCAAGCACCATGCAAAGAAAATTAAACAATTCCTTCTGTCAGGGAACTTAAGTTACATTGGAGGAAGTAACATATAGATTATCAATATATACATAGTAAACATAAAGAGAAAAGAGACAAATAAATATAAGGTTGTTAGAGAGGAAACGTTGTCATGTAGAAGAGGGTGCTTGAGTTGGTTGGTAGATGGTTGTCCTTCTTTCTTGGAGAGGAACACTGAAATCACTATGTCAGGGTCGAGGTACAATGTGTCTGACTGTGCCTGATCAGACCAATATGAGCTCAGAAGGCTCTACCACAGGTCAGGCACAAACAGTCGATACAGACATTTGGAGCAGAGATGTCTCTAAATTTGTGTGCCTCACGTTTCTTTTGAGCTACACACTTGAGGTCTGTATTGAAGGAAGAGAAGGATTTTGTGAGGCAGATGTGAGAGGTGTGGAGGTAGAAACAGCAAGATATGAGAAGCAGCTAGATATGTAGGGTGAGGGAGAGTGAGGATATACTGAGATTGTGAGCCAGAGAGACTGGAAGAATTATGGTGCCTTCAAGAAATATAGGGAAGTTTGGAAGAGGGCTGGGTTTGTGGGGAAAGATAATGAATTCGCCTTTGAACATGATGAGTTGGGATGGGAAAGACTTAGGCATGTTTGAAGGCATTGGGGAACCAGTGGATTGGGAGAGATTGAAGTTTAGCGGGAGAGGAGGCAATCTGCTGGAGAAAATTGATGGGATCAAGGAAAAAGGTAAAGGGTCTTGGCAAGAAAAAGGGCTACCTCATAATCATGGCCTGGAGGAAGAAGGAAAGAGTCAGGAATGATATTGAGAAGTTTTGAGCTGAAGGGAAAGGAAGGTCATAGCAAAATGTCTGTTTTCACCATAAAGTGAAAGGCAGAATCCTCAATTGCGAGAGTGAAAGAAGGAATGTGAAAGAAAAGAGGAAAGAAAAGATTTGGAATGGTTTATGATATGGCTTGTTTATATGGAATCAATTATAAATTATAAAGGAAGAAAAGGATTGCCTTGATGCAGTAAGGGCTTGGTTGAAATCAATCTGAATTTAGGATATACCCAGTCAGCACAGTGGAGTAGCTAGGTGGTGCAGTGGATAGAACAGTGGGCCTGGAGTCAGGAAGACTCATCTTCCTGATTTCAAATCTGGCCTCAGACTTTTACTAGCTGTGTGACCCCGGGCAAGTCACTTACCTCTGTTTGATGCAATTTCCTCCTCTGTAAAATGAGCAGGAGAAGGAAATGGCAAACCACTCCAATATCTTTGCCAAGAAAACCCCAAACGGGGTCACGAAGAGTCAGACATGCCTGAAACAACTGAACGGTAACAAAAACAACAATCAGCATGGTAGTATGACATCCTCCAGCTCCATTCAGCAGCATACGTGGCTTAGACTAGATGTCTTCCAAGGTTCCTTCTAACTCTGAGATCCTATGAGATTAGAGTTGCATGCACACTTCTTCAGTAATTCTTACCAAGTGTCCAGAGGTTACAGTATTCCAATTCTTCAAATCATCATTTACCAAAGGAAAAAAAAAATCTTCTGAGAAAAAAATAGTATTCTTCCTCAAAACTGGATCTGAATTAGTAATTTCTTTTTTTTTAAGCAATTAGGGTTAAGTAACTTGCTCAAGGTTACACGGCCAGTTATTTTGTATGGGTGACAAGTATCTGAGGCTGGAACCATCCCAGGTCTCCCAACACCGGGGCCAGCACTCTTATTCACTGCACCACCTGGCTGCCCCATAAAATAGTAATTTCTACGATCTTGATCCATCTCTTCTTTCTTTCAAATCCTTTTCAAATTTATTATTATAATTCTTACACCAAATTGTATTACTACCTGTGAGGAACAGAGGAAGGAAGGAAAGAAGAAAGGAAATAAACATTTATTAAGTACCTACTGTGTGCCAAACACTTTACAGATATCTAGGTTTATCATCATAACACTCTATGAGGTAGGTGCCATTATTGTCCCCACTTTACAGCAGAAGAAACTGAGTCAGAAAGAACTCAAATTATTTGTCCAGAATCACACAACTAATAAGTATCTGGCATCAAATTTGAACTCAGGTCTTCCTGAATCGAGACCCGTCACTTAATCCACCGAACCACCTAGCTGCCCCCACACTTCATTCTTTATAAACACAGATCTGATGAGGTTAATCAAACATCTTCAAGAGTTCCATACTGCCTATTGACCGAAGTCCCTTGGTTGGATTTCAAGGGACCCCACAGTCTGATGCCATTCTTCACAGTGAAGCATTATGAGGTAGGGTCTGATTGATTACATCCCTTCATTCCACATATCTAGTTAGTTGTCAAATATCGCACTTTCTATCTATATGATATCTGTGGCACAGTGGACAGGATGCTGGCTTTGAGATAGGAAGGCCTGATATATTCATTATATGAACCTGATAAATCAGTTAACTTCTCAGCCTTAATTTCCTCATCAATGAGAGATTGGATTTGATGGCCAGAAAGATCTTTTCCAGTTCTAAACCTGTGATGCTGTGGTCTCTTGCATCTGATTCCTTCTCTCTTCATACAGTCTCACCTTAGTTCAGTCCCTCTTGCCTAGATCATAGCAATGGCTTACAAAGCTCTCTCCCCCCAGCTCTGACTCTCTTCACTCCAGTTTATCCTCCACACAGCTGCCCAACTGCCCAAGTGATTTTTATTAGGCACAGATCTCAATAACCTCCAGAGGCTCCCCTACTACAACTAGAATACCAATTAGATGTCTCTCTTTAGGTTTTATGCAGTTCCTCACAATCTGGCACCAGTCTGTTTTCCAGCCACGTTATTACCCTTACACAAGGCACACTACATATCCCCTCTCTGTGCCTGGAATGCTCTCCCTCCTCATTCTGCCCCCGTGGAATGCTGGTCTCCTTTGAAGAGGCAGCTTATGCCTTATCTTCTGAATAAGGTTTTTCCTGACCTCCCAGCTAATGCCTCTCCTCTCTAACCACCTCATATTTAGCTAATTTTTATTTTGCATTTATTCCCTTACATATTTATTTTATATATACTTATGTATGTATCTGTTGTATTTCCCAATTGAATGTAAGCTCCAAGTGGTTGTTTTGTTCTTTGTGTTGCCAGAACTCAGCAGAGTGCTTCACACTTACTAGATACACGATACATTCTTGTTTATTGATTGATTGAGATTGCCAAAATGGTCAATGTATTAATTGCAAGGTAATTAATTGCAATGTAATTAATTGCTAAGCCTTACAATAGAGCCCTTTGATTTTAGCTTATATCAAAGTGAAATTCTGAAATGAGAGGCCATCTATTACCTGACAATAAAAGAAATTTTGAAGTGAGTAGATTCATAGAGTGGTAATGACGAGTTTGAATGCTGAAATACCTGAAACCCTCAGTAGGTGGGGACTAACCGAATAAACATAACATTGTCAGAAGACAATCTCAAGAATAGCTTGTTGGGAAATTATTGCAGCTTACAAGAATTTGGTGAATAGGTTATCACCAAGACGTAAGGGCTTCTCCGGTTTTTTTTTCTTTTTGGAATTTGTTTCTTGCTTTCTGTAGCTTAGGGTGCTAGAATGTGTGTATATATACACCATGTAAACGAATCTGGCCTGGTTCATTCAGAAAGGTGGCACTACTGGAGAGAGGATGAAGCGTAACTGCATTCTGATTCCAGTATTCCTCAGAGCTTTCAAGGAGATTCTTTTTTTAAGCATGGGAACCCAACCCACCTTAAGACTTATGGTTTGGTGTCCTTAGCTCAGACTATCCTACCCACACCCCTAGTTATCTTAGCACAAGTATCAATAGAGAAAGACATGGGTGGAACTCGACCCCCTTTTTTCTTTTTCATGATCTCCCTGTTTGCTATTTAGATCATCCTATGTGCAATTTAGAATTCCACCTTCCTTCCCTTTGCCCTCATCTTCATACTGTGGGCACACATAAAACTCTTTACCCTTCATTACCAACAAATAGGCACTGCCATTTACAGCAAGACTCCTTGGTTCAGGCCTAAGCCTCAACTGAGATAATTACATCATATACAAACTTGTTAATTGCCTCTTGATCCCCCAAATTTCAATTTAAAGAGGTTTGCTGTGGTTGGTTTCATATCATCAGTCACCCTTCTCTCTTCAAGTCTCTGTTCACTCACACTCTTTGGAGGACCATGAGCCTGGGTTAACACTCTTACTGTCTCTCCAACAGACCTCAAGGAACTGAGGGACAGAGGAGAGAAGGGGCTGCTAGGGCACCCCTTAGGGGCGAGTCTGGAAAGTTCTAAAGGCCACTCTAGCACAAGCAGCCTCCTAAGCTTTGTAGTTTCGGGTCCTCCAGGGCTGGCAGAAAGCTCCCATAGGTGATGGTGTGGCATGAATATACAGCCTCAGAGAGCCCAGGTGAGTAACCCCCTTTTCTGTATAAAGAAGTGTAAGTCTAAGTTAAGGACTGAAGAATAGAGGTGATCTTTTTTTCCAGATTTAGTTAAAATCACCATGGTAAATCCCAGGTCTTAGTAGTAGATCATGTTTTAAAATAGCCCATTGCAATTTGGTAACAAGAATTTGCCTTTGATTTCAAAGGGAGAAAATGCATCATCTAGCAACTTGTGTGCCATTGTAATGGACTCAGATCACCCAATAACTTTCTTTTTGCATTTAACTATTTCAGTAAACAATGCCTTAACATTATTTCTGTTAGCCAACTCCTCTACATTAGTTTAAAAAAAGAAAGAAAGAAATGCATCTGTCATTTTAAAGGAGGTACCGTGGTATGATGGAAAAGCACTGGGCTAAAAGTCTGGACACCTGGGTTCTAGTCCTTGATCTTCACCAAATGACTACATGACCTTGGTCAAGTCACTTCACTGTCCTATATATCTATAAAATTAGAGTGTTGTACTAGATGGCATCTTAGGTTCCTTCCAGAAATGGCAACTCAGCAAATCTGGTGATTTTCTGTGTAATTCTGTGATGCTGTTAGGGTTTAAATTATTGCAGTCATGATGAAGATCATTCACATTCATGCCAGCTGTTTTAGAAGGATTTCCAGTTACTGATAATCTGAAATTATTTTTAATAGGTACATTACTGACGCTAAAAGGAGCTGTTCTAACATTCTCCTGTATGGACCGTCTGGGGGGATTAATGCATCCACCATATGAAGTTTGGCGGGACCCAAACAGTATGGATGATAATGAAAAAGGAAGAAAAAGAAAACTGGTCATGAACTCCCCATCAACTTCCCAGGAAATGGGAGATCATCAGTACGCAGTTGTCTGCTCAGAAAAACAAGCCAAAGTATTCTCATTGCCTTCCCAGACTTGCCTTTATGTTCATAACATCACAGAGACATCCTTCATATTACAAGCGGCTGTGGTGGTCATGTGTAACAGTGCCTGCCTGGCCTGTTTTTGTGCCAATGGCCACATCATGATAATGAGGTACCCACTTTCTCTGTTACTATTTGAGAATCATGACAATTCATTTCTTGAAAAAGAAAAAGCAGTTTCAACCAAGGAAAAGAGAGAAAATGGAAATAAAGAGAATAATATTCAAAGGCAAAGAGAAGACCTGTCATTCTAGAAAGAAAAACTCTTTCAAGGAATCTTTTTTTTCTCTCTAGGCACAATTTCTTCTCTTTCTCTAATAAATCAATCTTTTTATGTAAAAATAATTTTTCCTGCTTTTGAAAAAGTATATTTTCTTTTTCTTTCTATTCCTCAGGGCCTTTAAGGTCACCTCAACAGTGGACTTAGTAACTTAGAAGTCATGTCACATAAGCATCTCATAAACATTTCTCACCCCACTGAGTCTGTCAAGTTGAACCATTGTACCCTTTGATTTACCGGTGATGAAACAGAGTTGGAGAGCTGATCGTTTTCATCCATTTAAACACTGCCCGATTCAGGCAGCATTTCATGTGCAGCGTTGCTTGAAATGCACCCATTGACCTGAGGGCTGTATCAGGAGTTCACTTTGCCGACTACTCACTGACTCTTCTTGTCATCCACCAAGTTCATTCTTTCAAACCTAACTCCAAGCTTCTATGACCAATTCTCCTACCTACTAAGTCATAGATTATCACCTATCTGATGGTATCCGTAAAGACAGATACACAGATCTATATAACTTCACGTATCTGAGGCAGTATCTATTGTTCTGTGTCACCAAACATCCAGAAAAACAACAGCAACAGGACTTTAGCCACCATCACTCCCCATCATAATGGTAGGTAGGAATCAGGAAGTGACAGTAGGCATGTGAAGATGGAGCCCCCAGTCCCAGGCTATGCCCACCACTTGCCCTCTCTGCTTCTGCTAGAATGCTGCTTAATGGAGTCACACCACTGTGCTTACTGAGTCCACCAGAAATGTATGTTCTCTAATCTCAACTGGACCCAGCTTTACTGCAGCCAAGCAATCCTTTTATTCTTCCCCAATTGCCTAATTAGCACATTCCCTGCAATAGTTATTCTACAATTTCTTTCTTCAAACCTTCTCTACAACTTCTTCCTTCTCCTTCTGATTGCAGAACTTCACCTCCTTCCTTCCTGGGAATACTGAAGCTCTCTTAGAGATCTCCCTTTCTCCAACTCCATACTTCAGGATCCCTCTAGGACTCTGCTTATCTACAGTGTAATCTGTCCAGTTTCTGAGGGAGAAAGATTCTGCTTACTGAGAAGGATATTATTCCAATCCTTCTACTCTTGCCCACGTCCTTTATCAAAGCTTGGCACTTTGATCATTCTCTCTGTCTCTCTCATCTTCAATCTCTTTTTACCCTCTCACTCCTTCCCCATTTCCTACTAAAATTCCCAGATTAAAAATTAGGATACCTTCCTTTCACCTTGCCATCTCCTCAGTCTTCTATCTTAACTATATCTCTGCTTTTCACAGTCAAATTCTGTCATTTCCTTCTGTATCTTCTTCTCACTTCCTGTAATACCAATGGCATTTTCTTATTCTTTATCCTAATTAATTTCTCTTCAACTTTTGACACTTTCATTTGGAATAGTTTCGCCTCCCTTGGCTTCTATAACTGTGTATTTCTGTCTACTGCTTTCAGTCTACTCGGCATCTACCTCCTACCTCCAAAGTATGAATGTCCCCCAAGATTCTTTGGCCATCTTCTTTTCTGTCTCTATACTCTCTTTGTGATCTAATCAGATTCCATGAGGAGAAGATAACATCTCCACAAATGATTCACAAGACTATACATCCAGTCCTATCACTCCCCTGAATACCAGTCCTTTATCACTGACTACCTGCTAGATAGTTCCACCTAGATAACCCATAAATGTTCTCAAACCATATCTAAAATGGAACTCATTATGTTACCCCCTAACCTGACCCTCTTCCAGACTTACCTCCCATCTAAATAATCATTAATTCACATTAATTCTTTCTCTTCTCTTTTATATCTGCCCCCTCTTTTCCACTTGCATAATCACTGCCCTCATTCCATCCTCCATTGCTTCTCACCTGGATGACTGCAACACTTCCCATTACTCTTCCCATTTCCTCTCTCCTCTTCATTTACCTTCTTCATGGAATCATAGCATTTTCAGTGTTGGAAGGAACCTCAGCATTCATCTAGAAGTCAGCCCACATGTGAAAGAGAGCCCCCATCACAACAGTGATGACCAGGGTTTGCTCATTTCTGCTCAAAGACCTCTGGTGAAAGAGCACCCACTGCCTCCTGAGGCTGACCATTCTATCTCAGATAGATCTAATTGTTAGGGAGCGTTTCCTGACATCAGACCTCAATTTGCCTCTTTGTTATTTCTAACCACTGCTCCTGGTTCTGTGTCAAGGCCAAACAGAATAAATCTAATCCCCCTTTCATATGACAGCCTGTCAAATCATTGAAGGCAACTTTCATGTCCTCCCCTTCCGAAGTCTACTCTTATGCAGGCTAAATATCCCCAATTCCTTCATCTGGTCCTCATATGGCATGAACTCAAGACCCTTCCCCATCCCAG